>NW_026892664.1:1800000-2205000 GCF_033815535.1 Pezoporus flaviventris | reverse complement strand
GGAAGGCAAGGCCAGGCCAGGCCATGCCATGCCAGCCAAGGCAAGGCAAGGCAAGGCAAGGCAAGGCAAGGCCAGGCCACTCCAGGACAGGCAATGCTAGGCCAGGTAAGGCAGAGTAAAGCAATGCAAGGCACGGCCAGTCGAAGGCAGGCAACCCAAGGCCAGGTTAGGCCAGGTAAGTCAAGGCAAGGAAAGGCCAGGCAAGGCAAGCCAAGACAAGGTAAGGCAAGGGAAGGCAAGGCCAGGCCAGGCCAGGCCGGGCAAGGCAAGGGAAGGTAGGCAAGGGAAGGCAAGGCCAGTGCAGGCAAGGATAGGCCAGGCAATGCTAGGGAATTCAAGGCCAGGCCAGGCCAGGCAAGGCAATTCAAAGCAATTCAAAGCTAGGTAAGGCAAGACAATGCAAGGTATAGCAAGTCCAGGACAGGCAATGCAAGGCCAGCTAAGGCCAGGCAAGGCCAGGCAAGGCAAGGCAAGTGAAGTTAAAAGAAGGCAAGGCAAGGCCAGGCCAGGCCTGGAAATGGCAGGCCAGGCCGGGCAAGGCAAGGCAAGGTAAGACAATGCAAGGCAAGGTAAGACAAGGTAAGGAAAGGCAAGGCAAGGCCAGGCAAAGGAAGGCAAGGCAAGGCGAGGGCAGTCCAGGACAGGCAATGCAAGGCCAGGTAAGGCCTGGTAAGGCAAAGCAAGGCAAGGCAAGGCAAGGCAAGGCAAGAACAGGACAGGGAATGAAAGGCCAGGTAATGCAATGCCAGGCAAGGCCAGGCTAGGCAATTCAAGGAAAGGGAAGGCCAGGCAAGGCCAGGCAAGGCAAGGCCATGAAGTCAAGGCCAGTCCAGGCAAGGGAAGGCAAGGCAAGGCCATGCAAGGCAAGGTAAGGCTAGGCAAGGCAAGGCAAGTCAAGTCAATGCAAGGCAATGCAAGGCTAGTCAATGCAAGGCAAGGCAAGGCAAGGTAATACAAGGCAAGTCCAGGACAGTCAATGCAATGCCAGGTAAGGCCAGGCAAGGCCAGACCAACCAGGCCTGCCCAGTTCATATAAAACCAGGCCAGGCCAGGACAGGCCAGGCAAGGCAAGGCAATGCCAGACAAGGCAAGGGAAGGCTAGGGAAGGACAGGCCAGGCAACCAAGGCAAAGCGAGGCAAGGCTAGAGAAAGCAAGGCTGTTAGCGGCGAGGAGAAGCAAGACACGCCAACCCAATATGGGTGATAAGCAAGCTTCTATTTTAGTCGTGGCGCACATCACTTATATCCGCGTGGTGTTAGCCACGCCTACTAGTCACAACAGTATTGGTTAGTTCTAAATGGCTTCCTTTACATTCTCCTCCCACGTCTGGTTTCCGGTTACCTGTGAGGCCTACACTTTGCTTTGCTCGCACAAGGCCTCTAAGGATGCATGGCCTTGCTCTTGGAGCCATTCTGCAACACCTGACCTGGCCTTCCCTGGCCTTACCTAGCCTTACCTGGCCTTCCCTGGCCTTACCTAGCCTTACCTGGCCTTGCATGGACTGGCAAGTCCTGGACTGGTCTTGCCTTGCCTAGCCTTACCTTGCCTTGTCTGGCTATTTCTTGTCTAGTCTTACATTGCCTAGCCTGCCCTTTTCTTCCCTTACTTTGCCTGGCCTGGCCTGGCCTTGCATTGCCTGGTGTGGCCTGGCAGCGCCTGGCTTGCCTGGCCTTTCATTTTCTTGCCTTGCTTTTTCTGGCCTTGCCTTGCCTTGCCTTGCCTTGCCTTGCCCTGCCCTGCCCTGCCTGGCCTTGCCTTGCCTTGCCTTGCCTTCCTTGCTTTGCCCTGCCCTGACTTGCCCTGCCTTGCCCAGCCTTGCCCTGCATTGCCCTGCCCTGCCTTGCCTTCCCCTGCCCTGCCCTACTCTGCCTTGGCTTGCCTTGCCTTGCCCTGCCTTGCCCTGCATTGCCTTTCCTTGCCCTGCCTTGCCTTGCCTTGCCCTGCCCTGCCTTAGCTTGCCTTGCCTTGCCCTGCCCTGACCTGCCCTGCCTTGCCTTGACTTGCCCTCCCTTGCCCTGCCTTGCCCTGCCCTGCCTTGCCTTGCCCTCCCTTGCCTTGCCTTGCCTTGAATTTTCTTTACTGGCCTGGCCTGGCCTGGCGTTGGCTGGCCTTGTCTGTCCTGATATTACCTATCCTTACCTGGCCTTACCTGGTCTTATCTGGCATTCCAATGCCTGTCCTGGCATGTCCTGGAGTGGCCTTGCACTGCCTTGCATTGCCGTGCCTTGCCTGGCCTTGCTTTGATTTGCCTAGACTCACCTGGCCTTCCCTGGCCTGGCCTGGCATGCCCTTGACTGGACTGTCCTAGCTTGCCTGGCCTGGCCTTGCCTTCCCTGGCATTGCCTTGCCTTGCCTGGCCTTGCCTTGCCTGGCCAGTCCTGCACAGACCTTGCCTTGCTATCCTTACCTTGCCTTGTGTGGCCTTGCCTTGCCTTGCCTAGCCTAGCCTTGCATTGCCCTGATTTTGTATGACCTGGCCCGGCCTGGCCTTACCAGGCCTTCCATTGCTTGTCTTGGACTTGCTTTACCTTGTGTTGCCCTGCCTTGTCTAGCCCTGCCTTGCCTTGCCTCGCCTTGCCTTGCCTTGCCTTGGTTGCCTGTCCTGTCCTTCCCTAGCCTTACCTTGCCTTGCCTGGCATTGCCTTGCCTGGCCTTGCCTGGCCTGGCCTGGCCTTGCCTTCATGGCCTGGCCTTAGCCTGGGCATGCCTTGCCTTGCCTGGCCTTGCCTTCCCTGGCCTTGCCTGCCTGGCCAGGTCTGGCTTGGACTTGCCTTGCCTTGTGTTGCCTTGCTTCACCTTGTCTTGCCTTGATTGTCTGGCCTGTCCTTCCCTTGCCTTGCCTTGCCATGCCTAGCCTATCCTTACCTTGCTTTGCCTTGCCTTGCCTAGCCTAGCCTTACCTTGCTTTGCCTTGCCTGGCCTTGCCTGGGCTGCCCTGATTTTGTATGACCTGCCCCGGCCTGGCCTTACCAGGCCTTCCGTTGCCTGTCCTGGACTTGCTTTACCTTGTGTTGCCCTGCCTTGTCTAGCCTTGCCTTGCCTTGCCTTGCCTTGCCTTGCCTTGCCTTGCCTTGCCTTGCCTTGCCTTGGTTTCCTGGCCTGTCCTTCCCTAGCCTTACCTTGCCTTGCCTGGCATTTCTTGCCTAGGCTTGCCTGGCCTGGCCTGGCCTTGCTTTCATGGCCTGGCCTGGCCTGGCCTTGCCTTGCATTGACTTGCCTGGCTTTTTTTTTTGCCTTGCCCTACCTGGCCTTATCTGGCCTTGTGTTGCCTGTCCTGGACTGGCCTTGCCTTGCATTGCCTTACCTGGCCCTACCTGGCCTAGCAGTCGCTCTCCTGGAGTGGCCTTGCATTGCCTTGCCTAGCCTTGCCTTGCCTGTCTTGGCCTTGCCTTGCCTGGCCTAGCCTTACCTTGCCTTGCCTTGCCTTGCCTTGCCTTGCCTGGCCTGGCCTTGCCTTGCCTGGCCTTGCCCTGGCTGGCCTTGATTGGCCTGACCTTGACTGCCCTTGCCTGGCTGGGGCTCGCCCGGCCTTTCTTACCTGGCCTTACCTGTCCTGCATTTCTACTGCTGTATGGGCCATGCCTTGTCTTACCTTGCCTTACCTTGCCTTACCTGGCCTTGCAGGGACTGGCCAGTTCTGGACTGGCCTTGCCTTGCCTAGCCTTACGTTGCCTTGCCTGGCCTTGCACTGCCTTGCCTTGCTTTGCCTTGCCTTGCCCTGCTGGCCTTCCCTGGATTTGCCTGACCTGGCCTTACCTGGCCTTGCCTAGGCTTACCTGGCCTTGCATGGACTGCCCAGTCCCGGACTTGCCTTGTCTTGCCTACACTTACCTTGCCTTGCCTGGCCTTGCCTTGCCTTGCCTGGCCTGGTCGGGCCTTGCCTTCCCTTGCCTTGCCTTGTCTTGCCTTACCTTGCCTTGTCTTGCCTTGCCTGGCCTAGCCTTGCCATGACTTGCCTGGCCTGGCCTGGCCTGGCCTGGGCTGGCCTAGCCTGGCCTTGCCATGCCTGTCATTGCTTTGCCTGGCCTTGCCTTGCCTTGCCTTGCCTTGCCTTACCTTGCCTTGCCTTCCCTTGTAATTCCTTGCCTGGCCTTACCTGGCCTTGCATTGCCTATCCTGGACTTGCCTTGCTTTCCCTTTCCTTGCCTAGCCTTTCCTTGACTTATCTTGCCTTGCCTTGACTTGAATTGCCTTGCTTGGCCTTTCCTGTCATGACCTGGCCTGGCCTTGCCTTCCCAGGCCTTGACTGACCTGGCTTGGCCTTGCCTGGCCTGGCCTTCCCTGGCTTTACCAGGCCTTGCATTGCCTGTCCTGGACTGCCATGCCTTGCCTTGCCTTGCCTAGCCTTGCCTTCCCTTCCCTTGCCTGGCTTTGCCTGGCCTTGCATAGCCTGGTCTTAGCTGGCCTTGCATTGCCTGTCCTGGACTTGCTATGCCTTGCATTGTCTTGCCTTACCTAGCCTTGCCTTGCTTTGATTTCCCTTGCCTGGCCTGGCCTTGCCTTACCTGCCCTTACCTGTCCTGCACTGCTACTACTGTATGGGCCTTGCATTACCTTGCCTTACCTGGCCTTTCCCTGGCCTTGCATGGACTGGCCAGTCCTGGACTGGCCTTGCCTTACTTGGCCTTGCCTTTCCTGGCCTAGTCTGGTCTTCCCTTGCATGGCTTGGCCTGGCCTGACCTGGCCTTGCCTTGTCTTGTCTTCCCTTGCCTTGCCTGGCCTGGCCTGGCCTGGCCTGGCCTTGCTTTGCCTTACCTGGCCTAACCTGGCCTTGGGTTGCCTGCCCTTGACTGGCCGTGCCTTGCATCGCTTTACCCTGCCTTACCTGGCCTAGTATTGCCTGTCCTGGAGTGGCCTTGCCTTGCCTTGCCTCGCCTCGGCTGGCATGGCATGGCATGGCCTGGCCTTGCCTTCCCCGGCCTTGCCTGGCATGGCCTTGTGTGGCCTGGCCTTTTCTGGCCTGGCCTGGCTTTGCCTTCCCTGTGATTTCCTGGCCTTGCATTGCCTTTATTAGCCTGGCCTTGCCTGGCCTTTCCTTACCTGGCCTTGCCTGGCCTTACATGGCCTGTCTAGACCTGGACTAGCCTTGCCTTGCCTAGCCTTACCTTGCCTTAGCTGGCCTTGCCTTTCCTTGCCTGACCTGGCCTGGCCTTCCCTTCATGGGCCTTGCCTTCCCTTGCCTTGTCTTGCCTTGCCTCTCCTGGCCTGGTCTCGCCTGTCTTGCCTGGCCTTGCCTTGCCTTGCCTTGCCTTGCTGTCCTGGTTTAAACCCAGACAGACAGCTTGTTCACTCACTTCCCCCCAGGGGACTTGAGGATATCACGGAAGCACACAATGGTTTGGACTGAGAGGGACCTTAAAGCTCCTCCAGCTCCAACCCCTGCCACTGCCAGAGACAACTTCTACTAGAGCAGCTTGCTCGAAGCTCCATTCAACCTGGTCTTGAACACTGCCAGCCATGGGGCAGCCACAGCTTCTCTGGGCACCCTGTGCCACTGTCCCACCACCCTCACAGGGAACAACTTCTAAGATCTCATCTCAATCTCCCCTCTCTGTCATGTTAAATTCGTTCCCCCTTCTCCTATCCCCACAGGCCCTTGTTTTCCCCACAAGAAATGAGGGCAGATCCCAGGATCATCCCTCGGCAGCCGCAGCGCTCCGCTGCCGGCTCAGCCAGCCCAACTCACACACCGAGTCCAAAGCAGGCACTCTGGGGAAGTCTCTTGAGGTGTTCTGGCAACTCCTACAGCACCCCAAGATCGCCATCGCCACCCACCTCCTTCCACGCTCCTCTGTCCACAGGCGTCACCAGCTCTGAGACACCAAGACGGGAACCACCAGAGGAGCTGCTCTTGCCTCCTCCACCGGTAGCTTGTGTTCCGTGGGGCAGCTGTCGTCTCCCGGTGCCTCCTCTGAAGGGTTCCATGGGGTTCTGTGACCTCACACACCTGAACACGGGGAGTTCCAGAATCAGCCACCCCTGGGGTCTCCATGTCCCCAAGGTCATTGTGATGCATGAGCTCTGACTGGGTCCATGGGGTGCTCTGGAGGTGCTGCAGGCATTCTCTGGGATTCTCTAGGGGTATCCCCAGGATGCCCTGGGAGTGCACAGAGACACAGGGCCGTGGAGCAAGCTGCTCTAGTGGAAGGTGTCCCTGCCCGTGCCTTTGGGGGTTGGAGCTGGCTGAGCTTTAAGGTCCCTTCCAGCCCACTCTGGGATTCCATGATTCTCTGCTGTGCCAATGTCGGTCCCTCTCCACTCCTTGTAGG
Organism: Pezoporus flaviventris; assembly: GCF_033815535.1. Lineage (NCBI taxonomy): Eukaryota > Metazoa > Chordata > Aves > Psittaciformes > Psittacidae > Pezoporus > Pezoporus flaviventris. Next base: position 2,198,730 of record NW_026892664.1, on the reverse strand, counting down.
TGGCCGTGACGCCCTGTTCCATGGCCCACGTTGAGCTGTGACCCCTCGCATGCTCCACCTCCGGACCAAAGGCACTGAGGAAGAGCAGCCCGTGAGGGACCTCCCCGAGCCGGCTGGGCAGAGGCTGCTCCCCCCGCAGCGACTCCTGGAGCACCCCTGGGTGCCCAGTGGCCATGGGCACGATGCTGCCGCCATCCCAAAGCCGTGGCGGTCGCTGTGGATTTGCCCATTGTGACGGGGCCCCCACGGTGAGCGTGGGCTCTTTGAGGAGGGAGAGCCCTGCAGTAACCAGTGCAGAGGAGAGCCCTCCCCTCTCTCGGGAGGCTGCATCTCCCGGGGCTGCCCTGCACATCCAGGTCCGTGTTCTTTGACTTTGCAATCCTGTTTTAGTGTTGGCCTCAAACACATTGTGGGTGCGTGCTGGGAAGGGAGGAGAAGCTGTCAGGAGATGAGCTGGTGCCATCCCAGCTGTAGGAGCAGGGGATGGATGGGTGAGGAGGAGGCACTGGGCTTGTTCATGTGCTTGGAGCTCAGTTCTGCCTGCAGAGGTGCTGGGGGCAAAGCAGGAGCCTTCTGTGTGCAGGAGCTTCTGGTGTCAGAGGTGCTGACAAGGTGTCAGGGCAGGAGCAGCCCCTGGGCACTGCAGCTGCTGGTGCTGTCTCTGGGAGCTGAGCACAAGGGGACCTTCCTGGCTCCGGCAAGGATCGCGGAAGCTCACCAGGCATTGCAGAAGGCGGCCGGGCCCTGGCAGGTTCTTGTGATCCCTGTGCCGGGCATTCCAGAAGGCACAGGAATTTCTAAACTTGAAAGTATGAAAACAAACACTTGACAAGAACTTTTATCAGTTGTTCTTTGCAATCTTCCTGCACTCAGAAACCTCCAATGTGCTGTGCAATCCAAAAGACAAAACCCAAAGGTTCTAATGAGCCCCATGGTGTATTTGGGCTGAGTCCATGAACCTCAGGTGCTGAGGAAACCTCTCAGGAAGTCCAACTCAGAAACAAAGCCCCAAGTGCCTTCAGCATTAATGGGCCCCACTGAGGGCTGTTACTGACAAAGCCTCCCCAGGGACTCGTTAAAGCAAGTAACTGGAGGCTGTGATTACAGGGAGACAAAGGCAAAGTGCAGGTGTCTGATGGTGAGAAGGCCAAGCCCTGACTGCAGCCCTTAGGGAAGAGCCTGAAATCCTGAGAATGAAGGTTCTCCTCATAGGCCTTGATGAAAGAGGCAACTGCCATAGCCCAGGGCACAGAGGCCTTTTGTTCTTTTGGGCCTTTCAGCCATGCCAGAACCCTGTCATCTCTGCTGCAGGCTGTCCTACACTGGCCCATGCCTGCACCACTTTCCCTTCAGGCTGTTGACCCCCATCTTGCTTTCCCACCTAGCTCTCACCTGGCACTTCTGTACCTTCAGTCCCATCTCTGCACCCATCGCTGTCTGTTCCTTGAAACACAAAGCCATGGGCTGAGCCAGACTCCCTCTGGGTGACCACAAGTCACCACAAGTCCACCTTTTGAGAGACATTTCTCTTTCCTAACTTCGAATCTGAACCTTCCAAGCTGCACTTTGCAGAGGTTTCCTTCTCTTCCTGCTAGCAAGAAAACCTCCATCATCTCTGCAGCCACATTTCACATAGTTGTAGGCTGCTACTACAGTGTCAATTCAGCAGGTGGAGTGAATACCCCTCAGCAAGCTGATCTAAAGGAGGCTTCTAGAGGAATGGGTGATGCAATCAGTATAGAGAAAAAAGCACCATGAGAGAGCAGTGGGAAAACACAATGGTCTGGATTGAGAACTTCTTGGCAAGAGCCAAAAGGAAAGGTGGTGTCCTTGGGTGCAAGGTACCCCATGCTCTGGGGACAGGGCGCTCCATCTGGGACAGCTTCCTGCCTGTAGCACCCTCTCTGCTGCGCACACCCCGCTCTCTGCCCGCACTCACAAGTGTCTCACAGAAGCTTTGCACCTCCACTGCAGGAGGTTCCTGCATTCCCCAGGCTCAGGGATGGATCCTGTATCCCACAGGAGAAGCAGGATAAGGTGTTTTTGGGGGTGGTTGTGGTTTTCTGAAGGGCTGTTTTGGCTGTTTTGTTTTGGTTTTGGCCTGTTTTGGGTCTGTTTTGGGGCTCTGACCCTGTATCCCACAGGAGATGAAGGAGAAGGTGGTTTTGGCATGGTTTTTGGTATGTTTTGGGGTGGTTTTGTTCTCTTTTGGGGCTATTTTGGGGCTCTGAGCCTGTACCCCACAGGAGAAGCAGGACAAGGTGGTTTGGGGCTGTTTTTCTCCTGTTTTGTGGGTGTTTTTGGCTGTTTTGAGGCTCTGGCCCTGTATCCCCTAGGAGAAGCAGGACAAAGTGTTTTTGGTGTGGTTTGGGTTTGTTTTGGTTTTTTCGGTGGTTTTGGGTTTTCTCCTGTTTTATGCCTCTCTTTTGGGGCTCTGACCCTATATCCTACAGGAGAAGCAGGAGAAGTTGGTTTTGGTGTGGGTGTGGGCTGTTTTTGTCCTGTTTTTGAGGTCTGACCCGGTATCCCATAGGAGAAGCAGGACAAGGTGGTTTTGGGGTGGTTTTGGCTGTTTTCTGGGTTTTGGGTTGGTTTGGGCCTGGTTTTTGCCTCTATTGGGTTTGTTTTGGGGCTCTGACTTTGTATTCCACAGGAGAAGCAGGACAAGGTGGTTTTGGTGTTGTTTGGTGGTGTTTTGTGGGTGTTTTTGGTTAGTTTTGTCCTGTTTTGGGTCTGTTTTGGGGGTCTGACCCTGTATCCCATAGGAGAAGCAGGATAAAGTAGTTTTAGGGGTTTTTTTGGGTGTTTTGGGGTTGTTTTGGGAGTTGTTTTGGGCTGTTTAGTCCTGTTTGGGTCTTTTTGGGGGTCTGACCCTGTATTCCAAAGAAGAAGCAGGACAAGGTGATTTTGGGGTGATTTTGGCCTTTTTTGTGGTTTTCTTTGCATGTTTTGGTCTGGTTTTCCCCTGTTTTTGGGCTGTTCTACGGCTGTTCTGACCCTATATCCCGTAGGAGAAGGCGGAGAAGGCATTTTTGGGCTGGTTTTGGGTGTGCTTTGGGGCTTTTTTTGTCCATTTTTGGGGCTCTGACCTTGTATCCCACAGGGGAAGCAGGATAAGGTGGTTTTGGGATAGTTTTGGGGTGGTTTGGGGGTGTTTTGGTTTTGTTTTGGGTGGTTTTGGGGTGGTTTTGTCCTGTTTGTGTGGCTGTTTTTTGGTTCTGACCCTGCGTTTCATAGGAGAAGCAGGAGAAGATGGTTTTGGGCTGTTTTTTTTTGGGGTGTTTTTGTCCTGTTTTGGGTCTGTTTTGAGGCTCTGACCCTGTATCCCATAGGAGAAGCAGGACAAGGTGGTTTGGGGGGGGTTGTGCTGTTATTGGGGTGGCACTGTGCACCCAGGGGTGCTCCGGGAGTGACCACATGAGTAACCTGTTCTAGTGGAAGATGTCCCTACCTGTCGTAGTGCTTTCAATGAGCTTTAAGATCCCTTCCACCCTAACCCACTCTGGGATTCCATGATTCTCTGCTGTGCCAATGTCAGTCCCTCTCCACTCCTCGTATGTGGCCGTGGCGCCCTGTTCCATTGCCCAGGTTGAGCTGTGACCCCTCGTATGCTCCACCTCCGGACCAAAGGCACTGAGGAAGAGCAGCCTGTGAGGGACCTCCCCGAGCCGGCTGGGCAGAGGCTGGTCCCCCTGCAGGGACTCCTGGAGCATTCCTGCATTCCCCAGGCTCAGGGATGGATCCTGCATTCCAGGCAAGTTTGGGTAGTGCAAGAGAGGGAGACAGGAAGGTGGGCTCATGGGGCAATATGAGCAGCGTTCAGGCACCCCCAGCAGTGGGCATTCCCCATGTGCCACGCTGAGGCATGTTCCCATGAGGGAAAGTTCTCAGATAGCCTCTGGTCTGTCCAGGGCCTGCAGCCACACTCCAGGAACACCTACTCCTCCTCCACCTACCGACACCAACTGCTCTCCATTGCTGGGCTCTGTCGTGCTTGTAAGGATTTGTTAAAGCCCTGAACCATCACCTTGCTTCTTGCTGACTTCCCTCCACCCTCTCTCACCTCCCTACACACTGCTCATTGCCACCAGTAACTAACTGAAGACCTAAGAAGCTCTCAAGGCTTTCCTCAGGGGCTGACCATGTTTCTCCATTCACCACTGATGGATCCATTGAGTGCCAGGTGTGAGGTTCCTGCAGAGGCAGAGATGCCCCTGGGCAGAGCCCTGCTGCTGGGAGGGGTGTGCAGGGCAGAGCTGAGCACACAGCCCATGGCATGGGCTCTGGGAGCACTGAGAGGGAGCAGAGGTGGGCACAGAGCAGCAGCTCCTGGCAGGGACAGCTCCAGGCAGCAGAGATATGGATGGGCAGGGAGTGGGGGGAAAGTGCAGCCCAGCCCTGGGAAGGGTGCGTTCAGGCAGCTCTCTTGGGGTCTGGCAGTGGAGGTGGCTGCTGGCCATGATCTGCTGGGCACAGTCCTTTGCTTCTCCCCATGAGAGCTCCCTGATCAGCCCTTTGAAACCATGCTCCCCTGCTTTCAGCACAGGACAGGTGTTTGTGGGGGTTCTTAAGATCAGTTTGTGTGTGAAGGCATCATACACAAGTGTTGTAAGCACAGGGCAAATGGGAAAGGACTGATGGACACTGCAGCCCTCCTTGCTCTGCACTAAGCTATAAGGAGCTGAGAACTTCTCCCTGTTTCAATATTGTTCTGATTTTATGTCATACAAAGAATGTTTTATAGTCCTGTCCCCCCCCCCCAAACGTGTTATGCCAGTAAATAAATAGCACAGTCCAAATGACTCTAAGGCCATGCTGAGCCTCTCTTGTGCAGCCCAGACTCACTTGAGTCATGAGTACAAGTAGTGAACTTTACAATGAAGTTGGATTTCATCTGTCATCCCTTGTGAACATCAGAGGTGGACAAAGCACTGCTTCAGAACAAAGCTGACTTCCATCCAACCTGGCCTTGAACACTGCCAGGGATGGGGCCGACACAGCTTCTCTGGGCACCCTGTGCCAGTGTCGCACCACTCTCAAAGGGAACAACTTCATCTGAATGTCTAAGCTGAATCTTCCTTTTTTCAGCATAAAGCCATTCCCCCTTGTTCTGTCACTGCAGGCCCTTGCAAAAACCCCTCTCCACATTTCTTGTAGGCCCTGCTTAGGTATGGAGAGATTGCTAAGATATCTCCCTGGAGCCTTCTCTTCTCCAGGCTGAACACCCACATCTCTCAGCCTATTTCCATTGGAGATGTGTTCCAGCCCTTAGAGCATCTTTGTGACCCTTCATAAGCCAATCATTGTAGGATCAGAAGTGAACAGAGGTTGGAAGGGACCCCAGGAGGTCTCAGGTCGAACCTGTCAGGAGCAGAGTCAGAGCAAGTGGTTCAAGGCTCGATTCAGGCTGAGTTGGCAATCCTTAAGGCCAGAGACTGCACAGCCTCTCTGGGTGACCTGATGCAGCACTTGCCTGAGCCGATGGGAACAAGGTTTCCTTCTGTCCTGGCTGAACCTCTCCTCTGTCACTGTCCCCCACTGCCTTTTGTCCTCCCACCAGGCACCATGGTGAGGAGCCTGGCTCTGTATTCTCCATGTCCTCCTTGCCGCTACAGGCAGCCAGTCCCCAACAGCCTTCCCTTCCCAAGATCTCAGGTCCCCATGAGCTCATTACTAAACCCACTCTTGAACTGGGGATCTGAAACCTGGATGAAGGATTCCAGATCATCCCTTCCCTTGTTCTCCTGCCGTGCTCCTGTTCATACAGCCCACGATGCTGCTGTCCTCCCTTGCTGCCTCCTGTCCAGCTCCTGCCCACCCAGACCTTTCCCATGGGCTGTTCTCAGCCAGGCAGCCCCAGCCTGTGCCATTGCAGAGCAGTCCCCTGCAGGGACCCCTGTGTCCCCTGCTCTCCTGCCCAGGACACCCTGAGAGCTCTGACCCCCACCCCCCCCATGCCATCCCATCTCCCCACACCAGCACAACAGCCCCATTCATTGGGCTCCCCAAGAGCTCTTCCTGCTGCAGGCACAGAGCAGCCATCCCACAGCTGGAGCAGCCAGAAAGCTGCTTTCATTCCCCTTCATTCCTGCCGTGTGAGGACATATCACAGAGAAGAAGTTGCTGCATGATAATTTATTTCCCTTAAATACAATCAGAGACCAGAGTGACACAAAGTCTGTGGGTCACACAACACGAGTGGCAACTTAATTAGGAGATGAAAACTGACATTTCTATGAAGACAACATCATCACAGATTGAAATAGGAAAACAAATGTAAAGCAGGAAAGACAGACATGGCCTGTCATGACCTACACTGGAAGCCCTTTCAAGGGTAAAGCGAGCAGTGTATATCTGCTGAAACACATCTGGTCACCAGCTTCCTCACAGCATCCTTCAGCTCCTGGTTCCTCAGGCTGTAGATGAGGGGGTTCACTGCTGGAGGCACCACCGAGTACAGCACTGACACCACCAGATCCAGGGATGGGGAGGAGATGGAGGGGGGCTTCAGGTAGACAAGTGTGGCAGTGCTGAGAAGCAGGGAAAGCACGGCCAGGTGAGGGAGGCACATGGAAAAGGCTTTATGGCGTCCCTGCTCAGAGGGCATCCTCAGCACAGCCCTGAAGATCTGCACATAGGACCCCACAATAAAAACAAAACAGCCAACAGCAATCAGGGCAGCAACCACAAGAAGCCCAACTTCCCTGAGGTAGGAGTGTGAGCAGGAGAGCTTGAGGATCTAGGGGATTTCACAGAAGAACTGCTCCACAGCATTGCCTCGGCAGAGGGGCAGTGAAAATGTATTGGCCGTGTGCAGCAGAGCATTGAGAAACCCAGTGCCCCAGGCAGCTGCTGCCATGTGGACACAAGCTCTGCTGCCCAGGAGGGTCCCATAGTGCAGGGGCTTGCAGATGGCCACGTAGCGGTCGTAGGACATGACAGTGAGGAGATAAAACTCAGCTATGAGAAAAAAGAGAAAGAAAAAGAGCTGTGCAGCACAGCCTGTGTAGGAGATGGCCCTGGTGCCCCAGAGGGAATTGGCCATGGATTTGGGGACAATGGTGGAGATGCAGCCCAGGTCCAGCAGGGAGAGGTTGAGGAGGAAGAAGTACATGGGGGTGTGGAGGCGCTGGTCGCAGGCTGTGCTGGTGATGATGAGGCCGTTGCCCAGGAGCGCAGCCAGGGAGATGCCCAGGAAGAGCCAGAAGTGGCAGAGCTGCAGCTCCCGCGTGCGTGCGAATGGCAGGAGGAGGAAGTGGGTGATGGAGCTGCCGTTGCACATCTGCTGCCTCTGGGCATGGGGCAGTGTCAGAGGAGAAAAAGGCTGTGACAGGTCAGGACAGGAGGGATGTCAGATAGAGAAGTTCAGTTTACACATTCACAACTGAGCACATAATAGCAGGAGAGGGGAGGTTCAGCGTCATCACCAGTCATGTCATTACCCTGCTGAGGCTTCTTCCTAGGTACAATCAGAAGAGCATTGCATCAGGCCAAAAGTCTCAGTTCTTTGCAGAACCAAGAGAGCTGCAGTGTCCATCAGTCCTCTCCCACTTGCCCTGTGCTCAAACTTGCACTGCCTGTAAGGTGCCTTCACACACACAAATTGATCTTAAGAACCCCCACAAACACCTGTCCTGTGCTGAAAGCAGGGGAGAACGGTTTCAAAGGACAGTCCACAGAGCTCTCACGCTGAGAAGCAAAGGGCTGTGGGCAGCAGAGCACAGCCAGCAGCCACCTCCAGTGGTAGACCCCAAGAGAGCTGCCTGAACGCACCCTCCCCAGGGCTGGGCTGCACTTTCCCCCCACTCCCTGCCCATCCATATCTCTGCTGCCTGGAGCTGTTCCTGCCAGGAGCTGCTGCTCTGTGCCCAGCTCTGCTCCCTCTCAGTGCTCCCAGAGCCCATGCCATGGGCTGTGTGCTCAGCTCTGCCCTGCACACCCCTCCCGGCAGCAGGACTCTGCCCAGGGGCATCTCTGCCTGTGCAAGGGCTCAGGAGCAGCTCACACAAGCCCTCTCAAGACTCTTGATGCCTCCCCCAAAGCAGAGAAGTAAATTCCCAGCTCCCACTGCCCAACCTGCCCACCAAGAGGGAAAAACATCAAAGCTCAGCATCCTTCCCTATCAGGTAAATGATGCCTCAGTGTCTTTCAGAGGGACCCTCTGAGGAAGTTCTCAGAGTGACGGCAGATTGGAGCAGCGTCACCCACCCAGCACTTCCCTTCCCTGCCAGGGGTTTCTCCTTTCCCCTCAGCTCCCCCTGAGATCCATGGGGAGCTCCCGGGCAGGCCGAGTGCTGACCCTGGCAGGCAGCAGAGTCCCTGCCCCTGCACACAGCCTTTGGGCTGCAGGGACCCTGCTGCAAGGGCAGCGCTGGGCACCCCTGGCTGCACACCCACATTCACACCCTGCAGCCAGCCCCGGCACAAGGGACCTGCCTTGTCCTGTCCCTGCATGGTGCAGGGGGAAGCCCTGCTCTGCAGCACATCCTCCTCCTTATCTACAGAGAGAAACTGCAGCTGCATTGCCCTGCACCCAGTGCCTTACCACAAACAGGGCTGGGAAGGTTTCTCCTTCAGAAGGTTCCTCCTCCTCCTCAGCATCCTCCACTGCCAAGTGCCTTTAAGCTCCCTGTGTCTCGCAGGTCTCCCCTCGGTCCCAGCTCAACAGCAGAGTCCCAGCCCAAGGTGGCTCTGCCTCTGCCCCCCCGGGCTCCTTCCAGGGCTCCCTGGGGCTCCAGGGAAACACATGGGGAAACAGCCTGAAGCAAGCACTGATCTTCCCTCCCTCAGTTGCAGACACACTGCCTTCCTGCAGTGCCATTTCTCTGATGAGAGACAGAGTTTGGTCTGAACAACAAGATTTTGTAGAATCTTGGAATCATTTAGGTTGGAAAAGACCCTTAAGAACATTGTGTCCACCATTAAGCGAACACTGGCAAGACAACACATTGACCGTGTCCCTTAGAACATGTCTTTTATATACTTTCAGGGATGGTGACACAACCACTTCTTTGGGCAGCCTCTTTCTTGTCCCATCATCAGACAGGACAGCTAGGCCAGGAGAGGCTGGGATGTCCTTTACCCCTGCTGAAGAAAGGGATTCAGCCTGGTCGGTTGAGGCATCTCCTCCTGGGATTGTAGCCCTGGGGCTGGAAGGGGACTCAGCTCCCTCCCATGAACACCACAAACCCACACAAGGTCTCACTTCCTCACAAGGTGAAAATGTGCCATAATATACATGATGTCTTCATCAGAGGAGATTCCTTCATAGAGGTAGGGGAAGCAGCACCAGCAGTGTGGGAAACACTACATGATGTCAAAGTTCCACCTGAGCAATGTCAGAAACCAAGCAGAAACCAGCAGATCAACGCTCACACCGAACTTGGTATTGGCCGCAAATTTACACATCCCAGCATGGAGCAGTACGGACCAGTTTGCACCAGTACAGACCAATATAGGCCACTATGGCCCCAGATACTGCTGGGGTTTCAGTATCCCAGTGCTCCCAGTGCCTGCTGCAGGTGCTCCAGCTCATCCCCCACCAGACCTCATGCCTGGGGCTCTTTTAGGGGGGACACCCCAAATTAGGCACCCCTACTCTGGGGTTGCCCCCCCCCCACCTCAGTTCCCTGATGCCACAATGGGTGGGGTATAGGCGTGCCCCATGGTGTGTGGTTTGGGGGCTACAAGGAGCATTTTGGGGCTGGTGTCTTTGGGGGGGGGGGGGGAGCAGCTCTTTTGGGGCATCTCCAGTTTGGGGCAGGGGTAGTCCAGGCTTTTGGGTCCCCAGTTTCATTTGGCATGGCCTGTGGTGATGGTGGGGTGAGGTTCACTTTGAGGGTGCTACAGGCAGTGGTGCTGGTCTGCAGATACGAGGTGACCTAGGCAGAAGCGGGAAGGGAGCAAGGAACAACAGAACCTCTTTGGATAGGGAATGCCCTGCTTGCAATGACACCAGTGACAAAGCCCCAGCCCCTGCCCACAGGGTTCCTGGGTTGGAAGCCCAGGACCCAGCATGACCATGTCACCTCAGCCAGCACAGAGCCTCTTCCCACATCGCTCCTCACATGCAGCACAAACTGCAGTGGCCAAAAATCCAGGGCAAGAGCCAGGCCCAGCGCTCACCTGCCAGCAAGCCCACAGCATCATGGGCTGCCACCTGGTTTGGGTTGAGAGGGACCTTAGAGCTCATTCACACCAACCCCTGCCCTGAGCAGGGACACCTTCCACCAGAGCAGCTTGCTGCAAGCCCCTGTGTGCAACCTGGCTTTGAACACTGCCAGCCATGGGGCAGACACAGCTTCTCTGGGTACCCTGTGTTGTGGTGTATCAAAGACAGACTCCAGTTCTGGCGAAATCTGAAGACATTTATTTTGGATCTGGTATCCCTTTTATAGTCTACTAAGTGCTCAGTAGTAACTTTCCACTCTGTTACTTCCTTGTCATCCAGATTCAGGGAAACTCCTGAGGGTTACAGATATTTAAATCCTTTGGTCTGTTTCTGAAAAGCACATCCTGCTTTATCTTGCAAACGGCCTGCTTTGTTTTGCTAACTGATCTTGATGCTTCATTGTTCTCTTTACCAAAGGCTCTTCATTGTTCTCATTCCAAAGGCTCTTAAGCCCAACCAGGGCATTACCAGCTGGTGTTTTCTTTACTGTTCTCAAGGCTTAAGCCACACCAGGGTGATAATGCCTGGATCCATTTTTATTAACTATATCTAGCCCATCACCCACACTGAGCCACTGTCACACAACCCTCACAGGGAACAACTTCCTAAGATCACCTCTCAATCTCCCCTCTCTGTCATGTTAAAGCCCTTTGCCCTTGTCCCATCCCCACAGGCCCTTGTTCTCCCCACAAGAAATGAGGGCAGATCCCAGAATCATGCCTCGGAAGCCACAGCTCTCCACTGCCGGCTCAGCCAGATCAACTCACACACCAAGTCCAAAGCAGCCACTCTGGGAAAGTCTCCTGAGGTGTTCTGGCAACTCTGACAGCACCCCAAGATCACCATCGCCACCCACCTCATTCCACGCTCCTGTGTCCACAGGAGTCACCGGCTCTGAGACACCAAGAGAGGAACCACCAGAGGAGCTGCTCTTGCCTCCTCCACCGGTAGCTTGTGTTCCGTGGGGCAGCTGTCGCCTCCCGGTGCCTCTGCTGGAGGGTTCTGTGGGGTTCTGTGGCCTCACACACCTGAATATGGGGAGTTCCAGAATCAACCACCCCTGTGGTCTCCATGTCCCCAAGGTCATTGTGATGCAGGAGCTCTGACTGGGTCCATGGGGTGCTCTGGAGGTGCTGCAGGCATTCTCTGGGATTCTCTAGGGGTATCCCCAGGATGCCCTGGGAGTGCACAGAGACACAGGGCCGTGGAGCAAGCTGCTCTAGTGGAAGCCTGTGGCTTTGGGGGTTGGAGCTGGGTGAGCTTAAAGGTCCCTTCCAGCCCAGCTAGTCCAATCTGGGATTCCATGATTCTCTGCTGTGCCAATGTCGGTCCCTCTCCACTTCTCGTAGGTGGCCGTGACGCCCTGTTCCATGGCCCACGTTGAGCTGTGACCCCTCCCATGCTCCACCTCCGGACCAAAGGCACTGAGGAAGAGCAGCCCGTGAGGGACCTCCCCGTGCCGGCTGGGCAGAGGCTGGTTCCCCTGCAGCAACTCCCGGAGCACCCCTGACTGCCCAGTGGCCATGGGCACGATGCTGCCGCCATCACAAACCCGTGGCGGTCGCTGTGGATTTGCCCATTGTGACGGGGGCCCCATGCTGAGCGTGGGCTATTTAAGGAGCGAGAGCCCTGCAGTAACCAGTGCAGAGGAGACCCCTCCCTTGGGAGGCTGCATCTCCCATGGCTGCTCTTTGCGTGCAGTTCCGTGTTCTTTGACTTTGCAATCTTGTTTTAGTGTTGGCTTGAAACACATTGTGGGTGCGTGCTGTGAAGGGAGGAGAAGCTGTCAGGAGATGAGATGGCGCCATCCCAGCTGTAGGAGCAGGGGAGGAGTGGGCAAGGCAAGGCAAGGCAAGGCAAGACCAGGCCGGGCAGGGCAGGGCAGGGCATGGCAGGGCCAGGCAAGGCAAGGCAAGGCAAGATCAGGACGGGCAAGACAAGGCATGGCCAGTCAAGGCAAGGAAAGGCAAAAGCCAGAACAGGCAGGGCAGGGCAAGGCAAGGCAAGGCAAAGCAAGGGAAAGGCCAGAACGGGCATGGCGGGGCAGGGCAGAGCAGGGCAAGGCAAGTCAAGTCAAGACAGGACAGTTCAGGGCAAGGCAGGGAAAGGCAAGGCAAGGCAAGGCAAGGAAGGGCAAGGCAGGCAAGCCTGGGTAAGGCAGAACAAGGCAAAGCCATCACGGGCAAGGCAAATCCAGAAAGGGCAGGGCAAGACAAGGCAGGGCAAACCATGGGAAGGCAAGCAAGGACAGGATGGGCAAGGCAAGGTCAGTACAGGATAGGCAGGGCAGGGCAGTGCAAGGCAAAGCAAGGCCATGACAGGGACGGCGGGGCAGGGCAGGGCAAGGCAAGACAAGGCAAGACTATGTCAGGACGGGCATGGCATGGCTTTGCAAGGAAGGGCAAGGCAGGGCAAGGCAAGGAAGGCAAGGCAAGGCCAGGCAGGGCAAGACAAGACAGGGCAAGGCAAGACAAGGCAAGGCCAGGAGGGCAGGGCAGGGCAGGGCAAGGCAGGGCAAGGTAAGGCAAGGCAAGGAAAAGCAGGGCAAAGCAAGGCAAGGCAAAACAAGGCAGGGCAGGGCAAGGCAGGGCAAGGCAAGGAAATGAAAGGCAGGGCAGTGCAGTGCAGGGAAAGGCAGGGCAAGGCAAGGGAAGGCAAGGCAAAGCAAGTCAAGGTAGGACAAGGCCAGGCAAGGTCAGGACGGGCAAAGAAAGGCAAGGCCAGGATGGGCAGGGAAGGACAGGCAGGGCAGGGTAAGGCAGGGTAAGGCAAGGAAAGGCAAGGAAGGGCAAGGCAAGGCAAGTCAAGACAAGGCAGGGCAAAGCAAGGCAAGGCCCATCCAGGACAGGCAATGCAGGCAAGGTTAGGTCAGATAAGGTAAGGCAAGGCAAGCCCAGGCCAAGCATAGGCAGGTAAGGCCAGGCGAGGACATGCAAGTCCAGGCAAGGCCAGGTGAGGCTAGGGCAGGCAGGGCAGGCAAGGCCAGGGAAGTCCAGGCCAGCCCAGGCCAGGATAAGCCACACCAGGCAAGGCAAGGCAGGTCAGGCAAGGTAAGGCAAGCTAAGGCAAGGCAAGGCAAGGAAAGCAAAGGCAAAGCCAGGCAAGCCAGGCCAGGCCAGGCAAGGAAAAGCAAAGCAAGGCAAGGAAAGGCCAGGCCAGGCCAGGCAAGGCAAGAGAAGGCAAGGCCAGCCCAAGCCAGGCCAGACCAGGGCAGGCAATACAAGGCAAGGCCAGTCAAAGCAAGGCAAGGGAAGGCAAAGCAAGACAAGGCCAGGCAGACAATGCCAGGCCAGTTCATACAAAAAAAGGCAAGGCCATGCCAGGCCAGACATGGCAAGGCCAGACCAGGCAAAGGCAATCAATGCACGGCCAGGGCAGGCCAGGAAATGCCAGGCAAGGCAAAGAAATGAAAGGCAAGGCCAACGAAGTGCAGGCCAGGCCAAAAAATGCAAGGCCGGGAAAGGCAAGGCCAGGCCAGGCAGGGCAAGGCAATGCAATGTAGGCAAGGCAAGGTAACGAAAGACAAGGCAAGGCAAGGCAAAACCAGGCCAGGCCAGGCCAGACAGGGCAAGGCCAGTCAAACCAAGGCAAGGCAATGTAAGGCAAACCAAGGTCAGGCCAGTCCAGAACAGTGCAGGCCATGCTAGCTATGCAATGAAAGGCCAGGCAAGGCAATGCCAGGGAAGGCAAGGACAGGCAAGGCAAGGCAAGGCAAGGCAAGGCAAGGCCATTCCAGGCAAGTCAAAGCCATTCCAGGCAAGGCTAGGAAAAGAAAGGCAAGGCAAGGAAATAGAAGGCAAGGCAAGGCAACGCAAAACTAGTCCAGGCAAGGCAAGGGCAGGACAGGCAAGGACAGGCAAGGCAAGGCAATTCAAAGCAAGGCAAGCCTAGGCCAGTGAAGGACAGGCAAGGCAAGGGAAGCAAGGCAAGGCAAAACAAGGCCAGGCCCGGCAAGGGCAAGCAAGGCCAGGCCAGGCCAGGCAAGGGCAGGCAACACCAGGACTGCCAAAACAAGGCCAGATAATGCAAGGGCAAGTCAGCACAGGCCAGGCAAGGAATGGCCAGGTAGGCCAGGCAAGGCATGCCCAGGCCAGGCCAGGCCAGGCCAAGGTAGTCCAGACCAGGCCAGGGCAGGGAAGGCAAGACAAGGCAAGGCAAGCAAAAGCAAGGCAAGCAAAGGCAAGGTTCTCAAAGCAAGGCAAGGGAAGGGAAGTCCAGGACAGGCAATGCAAGGCCTAGTAAAGCCAGGCAAAACCAGGCCAGGCAAGGCCAGGCCAGGCAAGGCCAGTCTAGTCCAGTCCAGGCCACGTCACACAAGGCCAGGCCAGGCCAGGCCAGGCAAGACAAGGCAATGCAAGACAAGTCCAGTCAATGACAGGTAAGGCCAGGTTGGGAAAGCAAGTCAAGGCCAGGACAGCCCACGAAACGCCAAGCCACGCCATGATAGGAAATGCAAGCCCAGGCCAGGCAAGAGCAGGTAAGGGCAGGCAAGGCCAGGTGAGGACATGCAAGTCCAGGCAAGGCCAGGGCAGGCAAAGGCAGGCAGGGCAAGGCCAGGCCAGGGCAGGCCAGGCAAGGCAATGCCAGGTAGGCCAGGCAAGGAAGGCCCAGGCCAGGCCAGGCCATGGCAGGGCAGGCAAGGCATGGCAAAGTAAGGCAAGGCAAGGCAAGCAAATGCAAGGCTAGGCAAGGCAAGGCAAGGCCAGGCCAGTCAGGGCCAGGCAAGGCAAGCAAGGGAAGGGCAGGCCAGTCAACGCCAGGCAAGGCAAGGCCTGGCCAGGCGAACCCAGGCCACGCGAGGCAAGGCCAGTCAAGGCAAGGCAAGGTAAGGCAATGCAAGGTAAGTCTAGGACAGGCAATGCAAGGCCAGGTAAGGCCAGGCAAGGTCAGGCAAGGCCAGGCAAGGCCAGGCAGACTAGGCCAGCCCAGTTCATGCAAAACCAGGCCAGACCAGGCCAGGCAAGGCAAGGCAAGAAATGGCAAGGTCAGGCAATGCAAGTCCAGGCCAGGCTAGGCTAGGCCAGGCCAGGCAAGGACAGGCAAGGCAAGGCCTTGAAAATCACGGCAAGGTAAGGCAAGGCCAGGCCAGGCCAGGCCAGGCCAGACTAGGCAAGGCAATGTAATGCGAGGCAAGGCCAGGGGAGGGCAGGCCAGGCAAGAAATACAAGGCCGGGAAAGGCAAGGCCAGGCCAGGCCACGCCAGGCAGGGCAAGGCTGTGAAATCGAAGGTAACGCAAGGTAAGATAAGGCAAGGCAAGGCAAGGCAAAGCAAGGCAAGGCAAAGCCAGGCAAGCCAGAAAAGGCAAGACCAGGCAAACCAAGGCAAGGCAATTTAAGGCAAAGCCAGTCCAGGCCAGGCAAGGCCAGGTAAGTCCAGGCCAGGACAAGCCATGTCAGGCCATGCAAGGAAAGGCCAGCCAAGGCAAGGCCAGAAAAGGCAAGGACATGCAAGGCAAGGCAAGGAAAGGCAAAGCAAGGCAGGTCAAGGCAAAACACAGCCAAGCCAGCACAGGCCAGGCAAGGCAAATACCAGGCAATCCAGGCCAGGCACGGCAAGGCAAGGCAAGGCCATTCCAGGCAAGGAAAGGCAAGGAAAAGCCAGGCCAGGACAGGCATGCCAAGGCCATGAGAAAAAAAGCAAGGCAATGTAAAGCAAACCAAGGCCAGGGCAGGAAAGGTCAGGCCAAGAAAGGCCAGTCCAGTCCAGGGCAGGGCAGGCCATGCCAGGCCATGCAAGGAAAGGACAGGCAAGGCAAGGCCAGAAAAGGCTAGGCCAGGCAAGGCAAGGCAAGGCACGGAAGGTCAAGGAAAAACAAGGCTAGGACAGCAAGGAAATGCAATGCAAGTACAGGGCAATCCAAGCAAGGCAAGGCAAGGCAAAGCAAGGCAAAGCAATGCAAGGCAAGGTAAGGCAAGGCAAGGCAAGGCAAGGCAAGGCAAAGCAAGGCAAGGCCAGGCCAAGCAAGGCATGGCAAGTCCAGGCCATAAAATGCAAGTCAAGTCAAGTCAAGCCAAGTCAAGGCAAGGCAAGGCAAAACCAGGCCACGACAGGCAAGGAGAGGCCAGATTAGGCAAGGCAAGGCAAGGCATGGCAAGGTATGGCAAAGCAAGGCAAGGCAAATCAAGGCCTGGCAAGGCCAGGCAAGGCAAGGCAGGCAAGGCCAGGCAAGGCAAGGCAGGCAAGGCAATGC
This sequence comes from Pezoporus flaviventris, assembly GCF_033815535.1. Taxonomy (NCBI): domain Eukaryota; kingdom Metazoa; phylum Chordata; class Aves; order Psittaciformes; family Psittacidae; genus Pezoporus; species Pezoporus flaviventris. Next base: position 2,182,368 of record NW_026892664.1, on the reverse strand, counting down.
AAGGCAAGTCAAGGCCAGGCCAGGCAAGGCTAGGCAAGACAAGTCCAGGAAAGGCCAGGCCAGGCCAGGCCAGGTAAGGCCAGGCAAGCCAAGGAATTGCCAGGCCAGGGAATGCAAGACAAGGCCATGCCATGCCAGGGCAGGCCAATCCAGGCAAGGCCAGGAAAATGAAGGAAAGGCAAGATAAGGCAAGTCAAATCAATGCAAGGCAAGGTAATGCAAGGCATGGCAAGGCAAGGCAGGGTAGAGCAGAGCAGGGCAGGTCAGGGCAGGTCAGGGAAAGGTAAAGGCAAGGCCGGAGAAGCCAAGGCAAGTCAATGCAAGTCAAGTCGGCAAGGCAAGGCAGGGCAAGGCAAGGCAAGGCAAGGCTAGAGAAGGCAAGGCACGGTCAGGACGGATAAGGCATGTCAGGTCATGTCAGGTCAAGGCCTGGCCAGGGCAGGCCACGGCAGTCCAGGCCAGTCCAGGCAAGGAAAGTTATGACAAGGTCAGGACAGGCCATTAAAGGCAAAACAAGGCAAGGGAAGTTAAAGAAAGTCCAGGCAAGGCAAGTCAAGGCAAAACAAGGCCAGGGCAGGTAAGGCCAGGCAAGGCCAGGGAAGACAAGGCCAGGTAAGGCAAGGCCAGGCCAGGCAAGGCGAGGTCAAGAAAAGCCAGGCCAGGCAATTCCAAGCAAGGCCAGGCTAGACCAGTGCAGGCCTAGCAAGGCCAGCCCATGCCATGCAAGGCAAGCCCAGGGCAATCCGGGCAAGGCAAGGCAAGGCAATGCAATGCAAGGCAAGTCAAGGCCAGGCCAGGCAAGGCTAGGCAAGGCAAGCCAAGAGAAGGGAAGACAAGGCAAAACCAGGCCAGTCCAGGCAAAGCCAGGTCAGGCAAGGACAAGAAAGACAAGGCAAAGCAAGACAAGGCAAGTCAAGGCAAGGGAAGGGAAGACAAGGCAAAACCAGGCCAGGCCAGGCAAGGCAAGAAAAGGCCAGGCCAGGGAAGACAAGGCAAAGCAAGGCCAGGCCAGGCAAGTTATGGCAAATCATTGCAAGGGAAAGCAAGAAAAGGCAAGGCAAAACAAGGGCAGGACAGACAAGCCCAAGCAAGGCTAGACAAGTCAGGGCAGGCCTGGCCAGGCTAGCCCAGTCCAGGCATCCCAAGCCCAAAGCAATCCAGGTAGGCTAGGCAATGCAAGGCAAGGCAAGGCAATGCAAGGCAAGGTAAGGCAAGGCAAGGCAAGGCAAGGCCAGGCCACGAAAGACAAGGCAAGGCAAAGCTAGGCAAGGCAAGGCAAGGCAAAGCTAGGCAAGGCAAGACAAAGCTAGGCAATGCAAGGCCAGGCCAGGCCAGTCCAGGCAAGGCAAGGCCAGGGAGGGCCAGGCATGGCCAGCCCAGGGAAGGCAAGGCAAGACCATGCCAGGCCAGGTCAGGCCAGGCCAGTCCAGGCAAGGTAAGGCCAGGAAAATGAAGGCAAGGCAAGACAATTCAAGTCAAGTCAACACAAGGCAAGGAAATGCAAGGCAGGGCAGAGAAGGGAAGGGCAGGTCAAGGCAGATCAAGGCAAGGCAGGACAAGTCAAGGCAAGCCAACACAAGTCAAGGCAAGGCAAGGCAAGGAACAGTCAGGATGGATATGGCAGTCAGGTCATATCAGGTTAGGCCTGGAGAGGCCGGGCCAGGGCAGTCCAGGAGAGGCGAGTTAAGACAAGGTCAGGCCAGGTCACTAAAGGCAAAATAAGGCAAGGCAAAGCAAGGCAAGGCAAGGGAAGTTAAGGAAAGGCCAGACAAGGCAAGTCAGGGAAAAACAAAGCCAGGCCAGGCAAGGCCAGGAAAGGCAAGGCCAGGCACGGCAAAACAGGCAAGGCAAGGCCAGGCAAGGCAAGGCAAGGCAAAGCAAAACAAGGCCAGGCCAGGCAAGGCAAGGCCAGGCCATGCAGGGACAGGAAACACAAGGCAAGGCAAGACAAGGCAAGTCAAGGCAAGACAAAGCAAGGCAAGAGAAGGCAAGGAAAGGCCAGGCCAGGGAAGACAAGGCAAAGCAAGTCCAGGCCAGGCAATGTATGGCAAGTCAATGCAAGGCAAGACAAGGCAAGGCAAGGCAGGGCAGGGCAGGGCAGGGCAAGGCAAGGCAAGGCCATGCAAGGAAAGGCCAGGCAAGACAAGGCCAGGCAAGGCAAGGCAAGGCAAGGCAAGCCCAGGGCAATCCAAGCCAGTCAAGGCAACTCAAGGGAATGCACGGCAAGTCAAGACCATTCTAGGCAAGGCTAAGAAATGCATGGCAAGGGAAGGGAAGGCAAGGCAAGGCAAGGCAAAACCAGGCCAGGCCAAGCAAGGACAGGCCGGGCACAGACAGGCAAGGCAAGGCAAAGCAAGGCAAGACAAGTCTAGGCCAGGCGAGGACAGGCAAGGCAAGGAAAGCAAGGCAAGTCAATTGAAAAGAAGGCCAGGCCATGAAAGGGCAAGCAAGACCAGGGCAGGCGAGGCAAGGCCAGGCAGGACCAGGACTGCCCATACAAGGCCAGATGAGTCAAGGCCAGGCCAGGCCAGGCCAGGCAATGAAATGTCAGGGAGGCCAGGCAAGGCAAGGCAAAACCAGGCCACACCAGGCAAAACAAGGCCACGTTAGGAAAGGCAAGGGAAGGCAACTCCAGGCCAGGGAAGGCCAGGGAAGGCAAGTCAGGCAAGGCAAGGCAAGGCAAGGCAAGGGAAGGCCAGGCCAGGCCAGGCCAGGCCAAGCAAAACATGGCAAGGCCAGGCCATGAAAGGCAAGGCAAGGCAAGTCAAAGCCAGGAAAGGAAAGGTCATGCTAGGCCATGCCATTTAAGGGCCAGGACAGTCCGGGCAAGGCAAGGCCAGGAAATTGAAGGCAAGGCAAGATAAGTCAATGCAAAGCAAGGAAATGCAAGGCATGGCAAGGCAACACAGGGCAGGGCAGAGCTGGGCAGGGCAGGGTAGGGCAGGGCAGAGCAGGGTAGGGCAGGGTAGGGCAGATGGAGGAAAGGCAGGAGTTAAGGGCTGTCAATGCAAGTCAAGTTAAGGCAAGTCAAGGCAAAGCAAGGAAAGAGAAGGCAAGGCACGGTGGGGACGGATAAGGCATGTCAGGTCATATCAGGTCAAGGCCTGGCCAGGCCAGGCCAAGGCAGTTCAGGCCAGGCAAGGCAAGGGAAGTTAAGACAAGGTCAGGCCAGGCCATTAAAGGCAAAACAAGGGAAGGTAAGGCAAGGCAAGTTAAGGAAAGGCCAGGTAAAGCAAGTGAAGTCAAAACAAGGCCAGGCCAGGCAAGGCCAGGGAAGGCAAGGCAAGGTAAGGCAAGGCCAGGCACGGCAATGCAAAACAAGGCCAGGCCATGCAAAACAAGGCCATGCCAGACAAGGCAAGGCAAGTCAAGTCTAGGCCAGGCAAGGCAAGGCCAGGCATGGCAAGGCAAGGCAAGGCCATTCCAGGTAACTCAAGGCCATTCCAGACAAGCCTAGGAAATGCAAGGGAGGGAAGGGAAGGGAAGGGAAGGGAAGGGAAGGGAAGGGAAGGGAAGGGAAGGGAAGGGAAGGGAAGGGAAGGCAAAACCAGGCCAGGCAAGGAGAGGCAAGGCAAGGCAAGGTAAGGTAAGGAAGGCAAGGCAAGGCAAGGGAAGGTAAGGCGAGGCAAGGCAAGTCTAAGCTAGGCAAGGACAGGCAAGGCAAGGAAAGCAAGGCAAGAGAAGGGAAAACAAGACCAGGGCAGGCAAGAGCAAGCAAGGCCAGGCCAAGCCAGCCAAGGCCAGGCAAGACCAGGACTGCCAATACAAGACCAGATAAGGCAAGGGCAGGCCAGCAGAGGCCAGGCAAGGAATGGGCAGATAGGCCAGAAAAGGCAAGACCAGGAAAGGCCCAGCCAGGCAAGGAAATTTCAGGTAGGCCAGGCAAGACAAGACAAGGCCAGGCCAAGCTAGTCCAGAGCAGGCTAGGGCAGGGCAAGCAAGGAATGGCAAGGCAAGGCAAGGCAAACAAAGGCAAGGCTAGGAAATGCAAGGCAAGGCAAGGCCTGTCCAGGACAGGCAATGCAGCCCAGGCAAGGCCAGGTAAGACCAGGACTGCCAATGCAAGGACAGATAAGGCAAGGCCAGGCCAGGCCAGGACAGGACAGGCAGTACAAGGCCAGGTAATGCCAGGAAAGGTCAGGTCAAGCAAGAGAAGGCAAGGCCAGGACAGCCCGTGGAAGGCCAGTCCAGGCCATGACAGGAAATGCAAGGCCAGGCCAGGATAGGAAAAGCTAGGGAAGGCCAGGCAAGGAAAGGCAGGGCAAGGCAAGGAAAAGCAAGGCAAGGCAAGGCAAGGCAAGGCCAGAGAAGGCAAGGCAAGGCCAGAGAAGGCAAGGCCAGGCCAGGCCAGGCAAGATAAGGTAAGCTAAGGCAAGACAAGGCAAGCAAAGGCAATTCCAGGCAAGCCAGGCCAGGCCAGGAAAGGAAAAGCAAGACAAGGCAAGGCAAGGCAAGGCTAGGCAAGGCAAGGCTAGGCCAGGCCAGGCAAGGCCAGGCAAGGCCAGGGAAGGCAAGGCCAGGCCAGGCCAGGCCAGGCAAGACAAGGCTAGGCCAGGCAAGGCAAGGCAATGCAAGGCAAGTCCAGGACAAGGAATGCAAGACAAGGTGAGGCCAGGTAAGGCCAGGTGAGGAAAAGCAAATCCAGGAAAGGCCAGGCCAGGCAAGGGAAGGCAGGGCAAGGCCAAGCCAGGCCAGGCCAGGGAAGACCAGGCCAGCCCAGGCCAGGATAAGGCATGCCAGGCAAAGGAAGGCAAGTCAGGCAAGGTAAGGCAAGCGAAGGCAAGGCAAGGCAAGGCAAGGCAATCAAAGGCAAAGCAGGCAAGTGAGGCCAGGCCAGGAAAGGCCAAGCAAGGCAAGGAAAGGCCAGGCCAGGCAATGCAAGGGAAAGCCAGGCCAGGCCAGGCCAGGGAAGACCAGGGCAGGCCAGGCCAGGCCAGGCAAGGCAAGGCAAGTCCAAGACAGGAAATGAAAGACAAGGTGAGGCCAGGCAAGGCCAGGCCAGGCCAGACCAGGCAAGGCAAGGCCTGGAAAATGAAGGCAAGGTAAGGCAAGGCCAGGACAGGCCAGGCAAGGTAATTCAATGAAATGCAAAGTCAGGGGAGGACAGGCCAGGCTAAGAAATGCAGGGCCGGGAAAGGCAAGGCCAGGCCAGGCAATGAAAGGCATGGCAATGCTATGCAAGGCAAGGCCAAATGAGGGCAGGCCAGACCAAGAAATGCAAGCTCAGGAAAGTCAGGGCCCAGCAAGGCCAGGCAAGGCAAGCCCAGTTCAATCCAGGCAATGCAAGGCAAGACAAGGCCAGGGCAGGCAAGGCTAGGCAATGAAAGGCAATGCAAGGCAAAGGCAAGGAAAAACCAGGCAAGGCCAGGAAATGCAGGAGAGGAAAGACAAGGCAAAGCACGCAAGGAAAGGCCAGGCCAGGGAAGGCAAGGCAATGCAAGGCCAGGACAGGCAAGGTATGGCAAGGCAAAACAAGGCAAGGGCAGGCAAGGACAAGCAAAGCAAGGCCAGGCCAGTCCAGGCAACACAAGCCCAAAGCAATCCAGGGCAGGCAAGGCAATGCAAGGTAACTCAAAGCAAGGCAAGGCAAGGCAACACAAGGCAATTCAAGGCCAGGCAAGGCAAGGTTAGGCAATGCAAGGCAATGCAAGGCAATGCAATGTAAGGGAAGGCATGGCAATGCAAGGCAAGGCATGCAAGGGAAAAACACGGCAGGACAGGAAAGGCCAGGCCAGGAGCGTCAAGGCAAGACAAAGCAAGGCCAGCTACGACATTGCAATGCAATGAAAGGCCAGGCCACAGGAAAAAAGGCCAGGCCAGGGGAAAGAAGGCCAGGTCAAGAAATGGAAGGCTGGGAAAGGCAAGGCCAGGCCAGGCAATGAAAGGCACGCCAATGCAATGGAAGGCAAGGAAAGGTAAGGCAAGACAAGGCAAGGCAAAGCCAGGCCAGGCCAGTCCAGACAGGGCAAGGACAGGCAAACCAAGGCAAGGCAATGTAAGTCAAAGCAAGGCCAGGCCAGTCCAGGCCAGGGCAGGCCATGCCAGGCCATACAAGGAAAGGCCAGGCAAGGCAAGACCATAGAAGACAAGGCCATTCAGGGCCAGGCAAGGCAAGGCAAGGCAATGCAAGGCAAGGCCATTCCAGGCAAGTGAAGGCCATTCCAGGCAAGTGAATGCCATTCCAGGCAAGGCTAGGAAATGCAAGGCAAGGGAAAGCAAGGCAAGGCAAGGCAAAACCGGGCCAGACCGGGCAAGGACAGGATAGGCAAGGACAGGCAAGGCAAGGACAGGCAAGGCAAGGACAGGCAAGGCAAGGCAAGTCTAGGCCAGGAAGGACAGGCAAAGCAAGGAAAGCAAGGAGAGTCAAGGGAAAACAATGCCAGGCCATGCAAGGGCAAGCAAGGCCAGGCCAGGCCAGGCAAGGCAAGACCAGGACTGCCAATACAAGGACACATAAGGCAAGGCCAGGCCAGCACAGGCCAGGCAACAAATGACCAGGCCAGGCCAGGAAGGCAAGCCAGGGCAAGGCCAGGCCAGGCCTGGCCAGGCAAGGAAATGCCAGGTAGGCCAGGCAAGTCAAGCCCAGGCCAGGCCAGGCCAGGCCAGGCCAAGTTAGTCCAGACCAGGCCAGGGAAGGGCAGGGCAGGCAAGGCACGACTAAGCAAGGCAAGGCAAGGCAAGCAAAGGCAAGGCTAGGCAAGACAAGGCAAGGCAAGTCCAGGACAGGCAATGCAAGGCCAGGTAAGGCCAGGCCAGGGAAGGCAAGGTAAGGCCAGGAAAATGAAGGCAAGGGAAGGCAAGGCATGTCAACTCAAGTCAAGTCAATGCAAGGCAAGGCAATGCAAGTCATGGCATGGCAAGGAAAGGCAGGGCAGAGCAGGGAAGGGCAGGTCAGGGCAGATCAAGGCAAGGCAGGACAAGTCAAAGCAAGTCAACGCAAACCAAGACAAGTGAAGTCAACGCAAGGCAAGGCCAGGCAAGTCAAGTCATCAAGGCAAGGCAAGGCAAGACAAGGCAAGGCACGGTCAGGATGTATAAGGCATGTCAGGTGATGTCAGGCCAAGGCCTAGCCAGGCCAGGCCATGGCAGTCAAGGCCAGACCAGGCAAGGCAAGTTAAGACAAGGTCAGGCCAGGCTATTAAGGCAAAACAAAGCAAGACAAGGCAAGGAAAGGAAATGCAAGGCAAAGCAGGTTAAGGAAGGGCCAGGCAAGGCAAGTGAAGTCAAAATAAGGCCAGGCCAGGCAAGGCCAGGAAAGCAACACCAGGTAAGGCAAGGCCAGGCACAGCAAGGTAAGGCAAAGCAAGACCAGGCAAGGCAAGGCAAGGTAAGGCAAGGCAAGTCCAGGACAGGCAATGGAAGGCCAGGGATGTCCAGGCAAAACCAGGGAAGGTAAGGCCAGGTCAGGCAAGGCCAGTCAAGGCCAGGTCAGCCCATGAAAGGCCAAGCCAGGCCATGATAGGAAATGCAAGGCCAGGCCAGGCCAGGCAAAGCCAGGGAAGGAGAGATGAGGCGAGGCAAGGCGAGGCAAGGCAAGGCAAGGCAAGGCAAAGCAAGGCAAGGCCCGTCCAGGACAGGCAATGCAGGCCAGGTAAGGCAAGGCCAGGCTAGCCCAGGCCAGGCAAGTCTAGGCAAGGCCAAGCCATGCAAGGCCAGGGAAGGCCAGGCAAGACCAGGACTGCCAATGCAAGGACAGATAAGGCAAGTCAAGTCCAGGACAGGCCATGAGAAGCAGTGCAAGTCCAGGTAAGGCCTTGCCTTTCCTTGCCTGGCCTTGCCTTGCATTGCCTTTCCTTGTTTTGCCTTGATTTGCCTTGCCTGCCTTGCCTTGCCTGTCTTAGACATGCTTTGCCTTGTCTTGCCTTGCCTTGCCTTGCTTGGTCTGGCCTGGCCTTGCCTGGAATGACCTGGTTTTGCCTTGCCTTGCCTTGCCATGCCTTGTCTTGCCTTATCTTGCCTTGCCGTCCACTGCATTGCCTTTCCCTGCCTGGCCTGGTCTGGCCTTGCCTTTCCCGGGCTTGCATTTCTTGGCCTGGCCTCCCCTACCCTGGCCTTGCCTTGCATTGCCTAGCCTTGCCTCGCCTGGCCTTGACTTGCCTTGCATTGCCTTGCCTGGTCTGGATTGCTTTGGGCTTGTGTTGCCTGGACTGGGCTGGCCTGTCCAGGCCTGGCCTTGCTTGGCCTGTCCTGGTCTTGCTTGGCCTTGCCTGTCCTGGCCTTGTCTTGCCTTGCCTTCATTTTCCTGGCTTTGCCTTGCCTGGAGCGGCCTGGCATGGCATGGCATGGCATTGCCTTGCCTGGACTGGCCAGGCCTGCCCTGGCCTTGCTTTGCCTGGCTTTGCCTTACCTTGCCTTGAATTGCCTTGCCTTGCCTTTCATGCCCTGGCCTTGCCATGCCTTGCTTGGCCTGGCCTTCCCTTGTCCTACATGGCCTTGCCTTGCATTGCCTGGCCTAGACTTGCCTTGACTTGACTTGCCTTGCCTTCATTTTCCTGGCCTTTCCTTGCCTTGCCTTGCCTGGCCTGGCCATGCCACGCCTAACCTTGCCTGGTCTTGCATGGCCTGGCCTGGCCTTGCCTTGCCTTGCCTTGCCTTAGATTGCCTTACCTTGCCTGACCTGGCTTGCCTTGCTTTTCGTGGCTTATCCTGGCCTGGGCTGCCCTGGAGTTCCCAAAACTGGCTTGGTCTAGCCTGGCCTTGACCTGCCTGATCTTTTCTGGCTTGGCCTTGCGTGGACTTGCATGTCTTCACCTGGCCATCCCTCTCCTTACCTGCCCTTGCCTGGCCTGGGCTTGCCTTGCATTGCCTTACCTGGCCTTGCCTTCCCTGGCATTGCCTTGCCTGGCCTTTCATTGCATGGCCTGGCATGGCCTGCCCAGGCATAGACTGGCCTGGCCTTGCCTGGCCTGACCTTGGTTTGCCTTACATTGCCTTGCCTTTCATTGCATTGCCTTGCCCTGCCTGGCCTGGCCTGGCCTTGCCTTTCCTGGCTTTGCATTTCTTGGCCTGGCCTTCTTTCCCCTGGCCTGGCCTTTCATTGCACTGCAATGTCATGGCTGGCCTTGCCTTGCCTTACCTTGCCTTGCCTTGCCTTGCACTGACTTGCCATACCTTGCCTGGCCTGGCCTTGCTTTGTGTGGTCTTCCCTGGCATGGCCTTTCCTTGCCTGGCCTTGCTTTCCTGCTGCGTTTCCTGTTCTTGCCTTGCATTGCCTTCCTTGACCTGCCTTGTCTTGCCTTGCCTTGCCTGTCTTTGCCTGGCCTGGTATTGCCTCTCCTGTCCTGGTATTGCCTTGCCTTGCATTCCCTTGCCTTGCCTTGCCTTGCCTTGCCTTGCCTTGTCTTGCATTGCTTTGCCTGGCCTTGCATTGCCTAGCCTTGCCTTGCATTGCCTAGCCTTGCCTCGCATGGCCTTGACTTGCCTTGCATTTCCTTGCCTGGCCTGGATTGCTTTGGGCTTGTGTTGCGCAGCGTGGGCTGGCCTTCCCTGCCTTTGCCTAATCCTGGCCTGTTGTTGCATTTCCCGGCATGGCCTGGCCTAGCCTTGGCTTTCCCAGCCTTGCATTTCTTGGCCTGGCCTTCCCTTCCCTCCCCTGGCCTTGCCTTGCCTTGCCTTGATTTTCCAAACCTTGCCTTGCCTAGCCTGGCCTGGAGTGGACAGGCCTGGCCTTTCCTGGCCTGGCCTTGATTCTTTGCATTGCCTGGGCTTGGTTCTTTACATTGCCTTACCTTGTTTTGCCCAGCCTTGCCTTGCCTGGCCTGGCCTGGCTTTGCCTTGTCTCACCTTGCCTTGCCTTACCTTGCCTTGCTTTTCATTGCATTGCCTTGCACTGGCCTGGGCCTGGCCTGGCCTTGCCTTTCTTGGGCTTTCATTTCTTGGTCTGGCCTGCCCTCCGTTGGCCTTGCCTTGCATTTCATTGCCATGCCTTTCATTGCCTGGCTTGGCCTTGCATTTCATGGGCTTGCATTTCTTGGCCTGGCCTGCCCTCCCCTGCCCTTGTCTTGCATTGCATTGCCTTGCCTTGCATTGACTTGCCTTGCCTTGCCTTGCCTTGCCTTGCCTTGCCTTGCCTTGCCTTCATTTTCCTGGCTTGGCCTTGCCTGTACCGGCCTTGCCTGGCCTAGCATGAGCTGGCTTGGCCTCCCCTGAGCTAATCTGGCATTGCCTAGCCTTGACTTGCCTTTCTTGATTTTGCCTGGCCTAGCCTTGCCTTGTTTGGCTTTGCCTTGCCTTGCCTTGCTTTGCCTTTCCTTTCATGGCCTGGCCTTGCCATGCCACGCTTGGCCTGGCCTTGCCTTGCCTTGCTTTCCCTGCCTTGCATTGCCTTGCCTGACATTGACTTGACTTGCCCTGTCATGCCTTGCCTTGCCTTCATTTCCTTGGCCTTGCCTTACCTGGACCGGCCTGGCCTGGCATGGTATTGCCTTGCCTTGCCTTCCCTGCACTGGCCATGCCTAGTTTTGCCTGGCATGGCCTGGCATGGCCTGGCATGGCCTGGTCTTGCCTTGCCTCGCTTTGCTTTGCCTTGCCTCGCCTTGCTGTTCCTTGCCTTTCATGGCTTGGCCTTGCCATACCTTGCCTTCCCATGCCTTGCATTGCCCTTCCCTGGCCTGGCCTTGCCTGGCTTTTCCTTGTTTTGCCTTACTTTGCCTTGCCTTGCCTTTCAGGGCCTGGCCTTGTGTTGCCTTTCCGGGCCTGGCCTAGCCATGCATTGCTTGGCCTGGCCTTGCCTTGCATTTCCTGGCCTTGTCTTGCATTGCCTTGCCTTGCCTCGCCTTGACTCTCCTTGCTTTTCCTTGCCTAGGCTTCCCTTCCCTTGCCTTGCCTTGCCTGGTCTGGCCTGTCCTTGCATGGTGCGGCATGGTTTTGCCTTGCCTTGCCTTGCCTTTCTTTGCATTTCCTAGCCTTGCCTGGAATGTCCTTGCCTTGACTTACATCGCCTTGCCTTACATCGCCTTGCCTTGCCTTGCCTGGCCTGGATTACTCTGAACTTGCCTTGCCTGGCCTGGGCTGTCCTGTCCTTGATTTGCCTTGACCTGCCCTGCCTTGCCTTGCCTTGATTGCCCTGGCCTGATTTGGACTGGCTTGGCCTGGCCTGGCCTGGCCTGGCCTTTCCTGGGCTTTCATTTCTTGGTCTGGCCTGCCCTCTTTTGGCCTTGCCTTGCCTGGTCTTGCCTTTTCTGGCCTTGCCTTGCCTGGCCTTTTCATGCATTGCCTGGCATGGCCTGCCCTGGCCTGGACTCGCCTGGCCTTTCCTGGCCTGGCCTTGCTTTGCTTTACATTGCCTTCCCTTTTTTTGCCTGGCTTTGCCTTGCCTGTCCTGGCCTCGCCTTTCCTTGTCTTGCCTTACCTTGCCCTGCCTTCCATTGCATTGCCTTGCCCTACCTGGCCTGGCCTGGCCTTGCCTTGCCTGGGCTTGCATTTCTTGGTCTGGCCTGCCCTCTTTTGTCTTTGCCTTGGGTTCCATTGCCATGCCTTTAATTTCTTGGCCTGGCCTTGCCTTTCCTGGTCTTGCATTTCTTGGCCTGGCCTGCCCTCCCCTGGCCTTGCCTTGCACTGCATTGCCTTACCTGGCCAGGCTTGGCCTGGCCTGGCTTTGCCTTACCTTGCCTTGATTTTCCCAGCCTTGCCTTGCCTGGCCTGGCCTTGCCCTGCCTGGCCTGGCTTGGCCTGAACTGGACTTGTTTTGTATGAATTGGTCTGGCCTAGTCTGCCGAGCCTTACTTCGCCTTGCATTGCCTGTCCTAGACTCACCTTGAATTGCCTTTCCTTGCTTTGCCTTGACTCGCCTTGCTTTGCATTGCCTTGCCTGGCCTAGACTGCCCTGGCCTGGCTGTGCCTTCCCTGTCCTGGCCTCACTGGCTTTGCCTTGCCTTGCTTTGCGTTGCCTTCTTTTCCTTGCCTGGCCTGGCCTGGCTTTGCGTTTGCTTGCCTTGCCTTAGCTTGCCTTAGCTTGCCTTACCTTGCCTGACATGCCTTGCCTTTCCCGGCCTTGCATTTCTTGGCCTGGCCTGCCTTCCCCTGGTCTTGCCTTGCCTTGCATTTTCTGGCCTGGCCTGGCCTGGCCTGGCCTTACCTTGCCTTGATTTTCCAGGCCTTGCCTTGCCTGGGCATGCCCAGCCTTGCCTGGCCTGGCCTGGCCTGGCCTTGCATTGCCCGGCCTTGCCTGGCCTGGCCGGACCTGGCAAGGCCTGGTTTTGCATGAACTGGACTGGTCTAGTCTGCCTGGTCTTGCCTGACCTTACCTGGCCTTGCATTGCCTGTGCTGGGCTTACCTTGCATTGCCTTGCCTTGACTGGCCTTGTCTTGCCTTACCTGGCCTGGCCTGGCCTTGTTTTGCCTTACCTGGCCTGGCCTGGCCTGGCGTGTCCTGGCCTGGCTTGGCTTGTCCTTGCCTTGCCTGGCTTTGCCTTTGCTTCCCTTGCCTTGCCTTGTTTTTCTTTGCCTTGCCTGGCCTGGCTTGCCTGGCTTTGCCTTTGCTTGCCTTGCCTTGCCTTGTTTTTCTTTGCCTTTGCTTGCCTTGCCTTGCCTTGTTTTTCTTTGCCTTGCCTGGCCTGGCTTGCCTGGCTTTACCTTTGCTTCCCTTGCCTTGCCTTGCCTTAGCTTGCCTTACCTTGCCTGACCTGCCTTACCTTGCCTGACCTGACTTGCCTTGCCTGGCATGGCGTTTCCTGGCCTGGACTTCCCTGGACTGGCCTGGCCTTGTCTTGCCCTCTCTGCCCCCCCCGGCCTGGTCTTGCCTGGCTTGGGCTTGCCTTGCCTTGCTTTACCTTGCCTTACCTCACCTGCATTGCCTTTCCTTGCCTGGCCTTCCCTGGCTTTGCCTATCCTGGCCTGGGCTTGCATTTCCTATCATGGCCAGTCTTGGCCTTTCATGGGCCAAATGGGCCTTGACTGGCCTTGCCCTACCTGGCCTTACCTGGCCTTAGATGGCCTTACCTGTCCTTACCTGTCCTTGCATTGCCTGTTCTGGCATGTCCTGGACTGGACTTGCCTCGCCTGGTCTGGCCTTGCCTTGTCTTACCTGGCCTGGCCTGGCCTTACCTGGCCTGGCCTAGACTGGCCTGGCCTGACCTGGCCTGGACTGGACTGGACTGGCCTTTCCCAGCCTGGCTTTGCCTGGCCTGGTTTTGCCTGGCCTTACCGAGCCTTGCATTGCCTGTGCTGGACTTGCCTTACCGAGCCTTGCATTGCCTGTGCTGGACTTGCCTTACCTTTGCTTTCCTTGCCTTACTTAGCCTTGCCTTTGCTTTCCTTGCCTTGACTTGCCTTGTCTTTGCTTTCCCTGCCTTGCCTTGCGTTGTCTTGCTTTGCCATGCCTTGTCTTCCCTGCCCTGGCCTGGTATGGACTAGCTTGCCCTTGCCTGGCCTTGCCTTGCCTGGCCTACCTGGCGTTTCCTTGCCTGGCCTGGCCTGGCCTTGACTGGGCTTGCCTTGCCTGGCCTACCTGGCCATTCCTTGCCTGGTCTGTGCTGGCCTGGCCTTGCCTTATGTGTCCTTGTATTGGCCTTGCCTGGCTTGACCTGGCCTTGCTTGCCCTTTCCTGGCCTGGCCTTCTTTTCAATTGACTTGCCTTGCTTTCCTTGCCTTGCCTGTCCTTGCCTGTCCTAGACTTGCCTTGCCTTGCCATGCTTTTCCTTGCCTTTCCTTGCCTGGCCTAGACTTGCCTTGCCTTGCCATGCTTTTCCTTGCCTTTCCTTGCCTGGCCTTGCCTGTCCTGTCCTTTCCTGGCCTGGCCTGGTTTTGCCCTGCATTACCTTGCTTTGCTTTCCTTTCCCTTCCATTGCCTTGCCTTGCATTTCCTAGCCTTGCTTAAAATGGCCTTGACTTGCCTAGAATGGCCTTGACTTGCCTGGAATGACCTTGCATTGCCTAGCCTTGCCTTTCCTTGGCTTCCCTGGCCTTGCCTTGCCTGGCCTTTCCTTGCATGGCCTGGCATGGTCTGCCGTGGCCTGGAATGGCCTGGCCTTGCTTTGACTTACATTGCCTTGCCTTGGTTTGCCTGTCCTTGCCCTGTCTGGACTGGCCTGGCCTGGCTTTGCCTTGCATTGCCTTGTCTTGCCTTGCATTCCCTTGTCTTGCCTTGCATTCCCTTACCTTCCATCGCATTGCCTTACCTTTCATTGCCTGGCTTTGCCTTTGCTTGTCTTGCTTTGCCTTGCCTTACCTTGCCTTACCTTTCCTGACCTGCCTTGCCTTGCTTGTCATGGCTTATACTGGCCTGGGCTGGTCTGGACTTCCCTGGACTGGCCTTGCCTGCCCTTGCCCTGCCTTCCCTTGCCTGGCCTGGCCTTGCCCAGACTTGCTTGTCCTCACTTGGCTTTACCTGGCCTTACCTGCCCTTGCTTGGGGCAGGCCTGGGCTTCCTTGCCTTGCCTTACCTGGCCTTGCCTTGCCTGCATTGCCTGTCCTGGACGGGCCTTGCCTTGCCTTGCCTTGCCTTGCCTTGCCTGGCCTTGCCTGGATTACCCTGGGATTGCCTGGCCTGGCCTGGCATGGGCTGCCATGGCCTGGCCTGGCCTGGCCTTTCCTGGCCTGGCCTTGGTTTGCTTTACATTGCCTTGCATTGTTTTGTCTGGCCTTGCCTTTGCTGGCCTGGCCTGGCTTGGCTTTTCTTTGCCTTGCCTTGTCTTGCCTTACCTTGCCTTGCCTTCCATTGCATTGCCTTGCTCTGCCTGGCCTAGCCTGGCCTGGCCTTGCCTTTCTTGGGCTTGCATTTCTTGGTCTGGCTTACCCTTCGTTGCATTGGCCTGGAATTGCAATGCCATGCCTTTCATTGCCTGGCCTGGCCTTGCCTTTCCCAGTCTTGCATTTCTTGGCCTGGCCTGCTCTCCCCTGGCCTTGCTTTGCATTGCATTGCCATGAATTTCATTGCCTGGCCTGGCCTGGCCTGGCTTGGCCTTGCCTTACCTCGCCTTGATTTTCCAGGCCTTGCATTGCCTGGCCTGGCCTTGCCTTGTGTGGCCTGGAATGGTTTTGCATGAACTGTGCTGTCCGAGGCTGCCTGGCCTTGCCTGGCTTTACCTGGCCTTGCCTTGCATTGCCTTGCCTTGCATTCCCTTCTTTGCCTTGCTTTCCCTTGCCTTGCATTGCCTTGCCTTGCCTTGCATTGCCTTGCCTTGCCTTGCATTGCCTTGCCTTGTCTTGCCTTGCCTTGCCTTGTATTGCCTTGCCATACCTATCCTGTCCTTAGCTTGCCTTGCCTTGCCTGTCCTTGTATTGCCTAGACTAGCCTGGAATGGCCTTGCCTTGCCTTGCATCTCCTTGCCTTGTCTTTACTGGCCTCGATTGCCCTGGACTTGCGTTGCCTGGCCTGGGCTGCCCTGGCCTTGCCCTGCCTCTCCTGGCCTTGCCTTTTCTGGCCTTGCCTTGCCTGGCCTTTCCTTGCATGGTCTGGCATGGCTTGCCCTGGCCTGGACTTGCCTGGCCTTGATTTGCTTTACATTGCCTTGGCCTGTTTTGCCTGTCCTTGTCTTGCCTAGCCTGGCCTGGCATTGCCTTACCTTACCTTGCCTTGCCTTGCCTTGCCTTGCCTGCCTTGCCTTGCCTTGCCTTGCCTGGCCTTGCCTGGCCTTGCCTGGCCTTGCCTGGATTGCCCTGGGCTTGCCTTGCCTGTCCTGGCATGGCCTGCTGTGGCCTGGACTGGCCTCACCTTTCCTGGCCTGGCCTTGGTTTGCTTTACGTTGCCTTGCCTCGTTTTGCCTGGCCTTGCCTTGCATGGCACGTTATGGCCTTGCCTTGCCTTGCCTTGTCTTGCCTTGCCTGGCCTGGCCTGACCCTGCCTTGCCTTGCATTGCCTTGCCTTGCCTTGCCTTGCCTGGCCTGGCCTGACCCTGCCTTGCCTTTCATTGCCTTGCCTTGCCTTTCATTGCCTTGCCTTGCCTTGCATTGCCTTGCCTTGCCTTTCCTGGTCTGGCCTGTCCCTGCCTGGCTTGTCCTTGCCTGGCGTGGCTTGGTTTTGTCTTGCCTTTCCTGGCCTTGCCTTGCCTTGCATTGCCTAGCCTTGCCCAGAATGGCCTTGCATTGCCTTTCATCGCTTTCCCTTGCCTTGCATTACCTTGCCTTCCCTTGCCTGGCCTGGATTGCCCTTGACTTGCCTTGCCTGGCCTGGGCTGGCCTGGCCTTGTTTTGCCTTGACCTGCCTTTCCTTGCCTTCCGTTGCCTTGCGTTGCCTTGCCTTTTCTGGCATTGCCTTACCTGGCCTTGCCTGTCCTTTCCTGGCCTGGCATTGTTTTGCCTTGAGTTGTCGTGCCTGGGCTTTCCTTAACTTGCCTTGCTGTTCTTGGCTTTGTTTTGCCTTTAATGGCCTGTCCTTGTCTTCTGGGCTTTGCCATGCCTAGCCTTTCCCTGCATGGCTAGCATGGCCTACCCTGTCCTGGAGTGGCCTGGCTTTGCCTGACCTAGCCTTGGTTTGACTTGCATTGCCTTGCCTTGGTTTGCCTGGCCTTGCTCTGTCTGGCCTGGCCTTGCTCTGTCTGGCCTGGCTTTGCCTTGCCTTGCCTTGTCTTGCCTTACCTTGCCTTGCCTTCCATTGCATTGCCTTGTCCTGCCTGGCCTGGCCCAGCCTTGCCTTTCCCGGCCATGCATTTCTTAGCCTGGCCATCTTTCCCCTGGCCTGGCCTTTCATTTCATTGCAATGTCTTGGCTGGCATTGCCTTGCCTGGCCTTACCTTGCCTTGCACTGACTTGCCATACTTCTCCTGGCCTGGCCTTGCTTTGCCTGCAATTCCCTTGCATGGCATTTCCTTGCCTTACCTTGCCTTGCTTTGCCTTGCCTTGCCTTGCCCTGACTGGCCTTGCCTTGCGTCACCTGCCCTGGCCTGCCCTTCCTGGACTGGCCTTGCCTGGACTTGCATGTCCTCACCTGGCCTTATGTGGCCTGACCTGCCTATGCCTGGCCTGGGCTTGCCCTGCCTTGCCTTGCCTTGCCTTGCCTGGCCTGCATTGCCGGTCCTGGACTGGCCTTGCCTTGCCCTGCCGTGCCTTGCCATGCCTTGCCTTGCATTGCCTTGACTTTCCTTGCCTGGTCTCTGGGTTCAGCAGTAGCAGTCATGTTTCTCCTTCGTGGTAGCTGGTGCAGCGCTGGTTTTTGACTTCCAGCCTGGGAACAGTGTTGGTGAAGCCGATGTTTTCAGTTGTTGCTAAGTGATGTTTACCCTGACCAAGGACTTTGTGAGGCTCATGCTCTGCCAGGGAGGAGGGGAAGCCGTGAGGAAGCAGAGATGGGGCGCCTGACCCGGGCTAGCCAGGGAGGTATTCCATACCACAGCACGTCATGGCCGGGGTGGGGGGTAACTGGGAGTTACCCGGAAGGACACGGGCTTCCGGCTGGGACTCGTTTCTTGGCCGGTGGTATCGTATTCTCTTCCCTTGTTATTTTCTCTTATCATTGTTGTACTTGGTGGTAGCGGTGGTGATTTGTGTTGTACATTGGTTGCTGGACTGCTCTTGTCTCAACCCGTGGGAGTTGCACTCTTTCGATCCTCCTCCCCATTCCTCCGGGAGCTGGGAAGGGGAGAGTTCTGGTGGGGGAGGGGGGGGGGGCTCGATTGTTGTCAGCCCGGCACCACTCACTGGGAGTGAGTGAACAAGTTGCCTGACAGGGTTTAAACCACGACAAACATCTTTGTCGCTGACATGGACAGTGGGATTGAGTGCTCCCTCAGCAAGTTTGCCGATGACACCGAGCTGTGTGGTTCGGTTGATACCCTGGAGGGAAGGAATGCCATCCAGAGGGACCTTGACACACTTGTGAGGTGGGCTGATGCCAACCTCATGAAGTTTAACCATGCCAAGTGCAAGGTCCTATACCTGGGTCGCAGCAGTGCCAGGCACAGCTACAGGTTGGGCAGAGAAGAGATTCAGAGCAGCCCTGTGGAGAAGGACTTGGAGGTGCTGCTCAATGAGAAAATGAACATGAGGCAGCTTCAGTGCACGCTCACAGCCCAGAAACCAACTGTATCCTGGGCTGCATCAAAAAGAGCATGAACAGCAGGGCGAAGGAGGTGATCCTGCCCCTCTACTGTGCTCTTGTGAGACCTCACCTGGAGTATTGTGTGCAGTTCTGGTGTCCTCAACAGAAAAGTGACATGGAACTGTTGGAACAAGTCCAGAGAAGGGCCACAAGGATGATCAGGGGACTGGAGCACCTCCTGTATGAAGATAGGAATGAGAAAGTTAGGGCTCTTAAGCCTGGAGAAGAGAAGGCTGCGTGGAGACCTCAGAGCAGCCTTCCAGTATCTGAAGGGGGCCTATAGGGATGCTGGGGAGGGACTCTTCATTAGGGACTGTATTGATAGGACAAGGGGAAACGGGTTAAAGCTTAAACAGGAGAGGTTTAGATTGGATATAAGGAGGAAATTCTTTCCTGTTAGGGTGGTGAGGCACTGGAATGGGTTGCCCAGGGAGGTTGTGAATTCTCCATCCCTGGCAGTGTTCAAGGCCAGGTTGGACGAGGCCTTGGGTGATATGGTTTAGTGTGAGGTGTCCCTGTCCATGGCAGGGGGTTTGGAACATGATGATCTTAAGGTCCTTTCCAACCATAACTATTCTATGATTCTATGAGGATTTGTCCCAGAGGCTGTGGAGCCCCCACCCATGGACATGTTCAGAAGCTGCCTGAATGAGGCCAGGAGCAACCTGATGCGGCCATGACTAGCATGACCATGACTAGTCACTGATGTGACTATGACCAGCAGGACATAGTTATGTCTCACAAAGGACATCTAGGAGGTCTCTGTTCCTATGACTGGCAAATTATACACATAAACTTATATGTATATGTGTCTATATATACAAAAGCACAATATTAAATGCGTCCTAAACTATAGATTTATATATAACACAATATATTCTTATGTTAAATGTCAACACCAACACCCACGATACTGATTTTCCTTTCCTCAGTTTAGTTGGATTCTCAGTGATTTATAGGGTGGGGAGGATCCATCTGCTGTGGGCTTTTCCCAGGAATGATACTGATTTTCCTTTCCTCAGTTTAGTTGGGGTCTCAGTGATTTATAGGGTGGGGAGGACCTATCTGCTATGGGCTTTTCCCAGGAAGGATGGAAACCCAAGATCTAAATGGATGAACTGATCTTTTAATGCAGTTATGGAGCAATGGGTATTGTGCATGAGCCAAGTGAGTGAAATGCAAATTCTTCAACAGGTCTGTGTTTGGAACCAGGCTGCTGAGTTAAATCACAGTCAAATTGGGCTTTGCCACCTCATTTCAGGCAGCTGTGGAACTTCACCCTTTCAGTTTTCCTCCTCAAGTTCTGCCTTTCTCAAAGCCTTTAAGAGAAGCTCTAAGGAGTTTTCTAATTTATACCCAGAGTGGTTTGTTAAAAACAAAGGCAAGAATGTTATCAGTAGAATTTGCCGCAGGAGAGTTGCACCTTGGTTTGAGGCAATGGGGATTAGAGAAATCCAAAGAGAACATGGAAACACACCAGGACCCTGAAACAACGGGAAAATCAAAGGTAATGAAAAAACCTAATCATAAGTCTTTATTTCCTATGCAAGAAGTCATTCGTGGCACAAATTGCAGCTCCCCCATATCTTGGTTGCTATAAAATCGCAATGCCACCAGGGAAAACAGTCACCACAGGGTTTCCCCACACACCCAAAACTTTCCTATTTCTTTAGCAGCTCCTCACTCAAAGGTGAGAGATGTCCGTTGATCCAGTTGTGTTAACAAGCTCCTCTGGGAATGGATTTGGAGCTGATGGGCTGATAGGAAGGAGAAGGCTTGGCTGAGTCCTGGATGGAGATTTTCCACCTGTGGTCACTTGAGTTGTGGCATCACCAGTGGGAAAAACACTCTTTAATCCAGGGGAAAATAACCCAAACAGGGATGTGACCCTGGCCAGCACTAAGGAATAAATCTTTATTTTTTTTATACTTTCTTCTTTATTTATACTTTATTCTTTATCCTTTACATTTTATTTCTTATTATATATATATTTATTATATATATATAATATATATATTCTTATTCTTTACTCTAATTTACTAAAGTTACCATCCTGAAGCTGACTCTTACTGTTGCCAGCAGGACATGACAGTATCCACGTATGCCTGCTCTTTAGATGCCCATTTCCCCTTCAAAGCTGCATTTCATCTACTTCTGAAGAAAATTCATTCCTTTTTCTATGGGATTTTTGTTCCTTCTTGGTACCATTGCTCTCTGTGGTCACCTCCAAGAGGTGCAAAATTGTCACAGGAGTCCCTCTAGGTATTGAAAGGCAGAAGTTTTGAAGTAAGTGGCTAGAAACTCATGGATCGGGATTTCTTATACAACACCACCACCGATTGGACGTTGCTGGGAATAGCCACTCCTTTTTCTTTAAGATAAAAACTTTTTCTTACGTGCTGGGAAGCTTTGGGTAGCCAAGTGGCTTGTTCTTACTCAAGAAACTGAGAAATTATAGATAAATAAACTAAGGCCATCATGTTGCCTCTACAGTTGGCTGATCCTATTGTCCTGGGTTCAGCAGTAGCAGTCATGTTTCTCCTCCTTGGTAGCTGGTGCAGTGCAGTGTTTTGACTTTCGGCTCGGGAACAGAGCTGATAGAGATGTTTTGGTTTGGCCAAGGACTTTGTGAGCCTCATGCTCTGCCAGGGAGGAGGGGAAGCTGGGAGGAAGCAGAGACAGGACACCTGACCCAAACTGACCAAAGAGGTATTCCATACCACAGCACGTCATGCCCAGGATGTAACTGGGAGTTAGCCGGAAGGGCTGGGAGACTGCAGGGTTGGAGGAGGTATCCGTTGGAGCTTGGTCGGGCTTGGGGGGCGAGTTATCGGTCAGCTGGTGCTGAGGTGTTGTATTCTGTTCCCTTGTTATTTCCTTTATCATTATTATCATTGGTGGTAGCAGCAGTGATTTGTGTTATACCTTAGTTACTAAACTGTTCTTATCTCAACCCGTGGGAGTTGCATTCTTTTGATTCTCCTCTCCGTCCCTCCGAGAGCAGGGGGAGGGCAAGAAAGGGGGGGAAGTGAGCGAACGAATTACCTGACTGGGTTTAAACCACGACACCTATGTAGACAGTTTATTTCCTGACCCTGTTAAAGCAATGTCAGATAGTTTAACAGCTTCAAAGTCCCCTCACATTTAGAAATGATGCTTTAAACCCCACTTTTCCTAATGCAATTCTTGGCTGAGGCTTCAGGTTGTATGTAACGTAGATTATTGTAGAGTAATAGAGTGATTTGGGCCTGAAAGGAGCTTGGTTCCAAACTCCTGCCATGGTCAAGGACACCACACACTAGACCATGTCATCCAAGACTCTGTCCAACCTGGCCTTGAACACTGCCAGGGATGGGGCAGCCACAGCTTCTCTGGGCACCCTGTGCCAGTGCCTCAGTACCCTCACAGGGAAGAGCTTCTTTGTTATCTGTAACCTGAACTCCCCCTGTTTCAGTTCGAACCCATCACCCCTTGTCCTGTCACTCCAGTCCCTGATGAAGAGTCCCTCTCCAGCATCCTTGTAGCCCCCTTCAGACACTGGAAGCTGCTCTGAGGTCTCCACACAGCTTCTTTTCTCCAGGCTGAACAGCCCCAATGTTCTCAGCCTGGCTCCATACAGGAGCTGCTCCAGCCCCTGATCATCCTTGTGGCCTCGTCTGGACTTGATCCATGTCCTCCTGATGTTGAGGATATCAAATTCACTCTGCCTTTTAAATGTTTTTTTCATTAAATAGCCTGTGCTATCCATACACAATTTGAAGTGCTTCTTTGTGGTGTTTTAAATGATTCCCTTCTCCATCAGTTGTTTCCTCTAGATTCACAGATCCCTCTCAGAAAGTATCCCCATTGCACATCTTTACTCCTGACAAAGCCATCCCAGATTTTGTAATGAAAGCAAACAAAAACACATCAGATCTCAAACCTGGTAAGGTCTCAAGCTTTATCCCATGGAGGTGAAGGATTTAATTCCTTGCTGTTGATGTATGTAAATCACACCCATCACCACCTAAATAATCCCTGGGGAGCAGCTGGGCTCTCTGATGCTGAATTAAATGGGTGAGGATGCCTATACAGTAACCAAGTTCCTGGGTTACTGGTGGATCCATCCTGGTAACCTGCATGGGGTAGGAAACCCACCTTTTGTTACAGAACATTAAGTGCTAGGTAGGAATAACCAGGGTCATTCCCTACTAGGGCTTTCTGGGAGTAAAGAGGTGTTTTCTGTCCTTTCCTGGAAGGCCCTGCAGCCCCCTCTCATCTTTGGGAGCACAGTAATGGAAGCATTTCTGATTGAAAAGTAAAGGCACCTGCATCAAAATGAAAAGGAAGTTGTGCTTTTATATTTTCATTCTAAGTAGCAGCATAAACTGAGATAAAGGAGAGCTGTATTTTCCCTACACTGAGGGTTGAACACATCTAAGAGTGCTTCCCAAGAGGTAATCTTGTTTTTGAATACGGATATGACACACTACATACTGCTATGTACTAAAAAAACTACCTTTGGGGATGTTTGAAGGCTGGATAAAACTCTTAAAGGCAACGATTTTGGGCTGGTATTTTTCAAATAAGACCTTCTGGTGCCATTGATTTTAAAACCTGTTGGGTGTATCCTGACCTGGCTCTTGGGAGCCCTTTGGGCTGACCCTTGCCTGGTCTGACAGCTCCCCCGCAGTTAATGTGTAATCCCCTGACTTGTTTTACCCCTGGCTCTGTGAATACCACAAAGGACAAGGCTCTGGAAGGACGGGTAGATGCTGCATGGGGGAAGACAGAGCAGCATTACCCTTCTAGCTGGAGCCTGGAGAAGCTGGGAGTATTAAAACCCATTTCAAGTGGATCTGAGAGCAAAGAGGAAGAAATCCCTGATATGAAAACCCTGCTTTGTCCTGTGGCATCCACAGGATCCACAGGCCTTGTAGCAAACCTTAACACCTCTGCTTTATATCAGGGCAGCAGAAACCATCCCCTTGAGGAACCAGAGGGATGCTGGTGCTGTGAGCATGGGGCTCTTTTGCTTCCTATTTTAAACGATCCTTTTCTTTACTCATTTGATAGTTTGTGCTGTATGACTCTCGAAAGAGCAGCTAACCAGTGCGTTATAACTTTATATATCTGGCACCTTCCCCTTGTGCCTGTACTGAAATCTTGAGGATGACATCCACCATGATGGCTTTGGACTGCCTGAGGGGAGACTGAGATGAGCTCTTAGGCAGAAGCTCTTCCCTGGGAGGGTGCTGAGGCGCTGGCACAGGGTGCCCAGAGAAGCTGTGGCTGCCCCATCCCTGGCAGTGCTCAAGGGCAGGTTGCTCACAGGGGCTTGGAGCAAGCTGCTCTAGTGGAAGGGGTCCCTGCCCGTGGCAGGGGCTGGTGCTGGATGAGCCTTAAGTTCCCTTCCAAAACAAACCTCTCTGGGATTCTATGGTTCTATGAGAACAAGCTCACTGCTACCTAACCAGGAGGTTGTGCTGCCAGGTTTTTCTTTGCTGTAGGATCTCAACAGCAGTCGGTTGTTCCCTTATCCATGTCAAGAGTTACATCTTGGATAACACTAGCAACAGTCTGCTTGGTGAGTCCTAGGGCAGCTTGTTGAAAGCTTGGCCAAAAAGCAAGATGTGTCCAAATCGGAGTAGGAAAGCCACAAATGGAGCTCCTTTCCCCAGGAATACAGAGATAAATATTCAGTTAACTCTTCAGCAGAGTGTGGACCCACAACCTGCATGGATAATATCTAAATGAAGTGAGCAAGGTATGGGTTTTCAGATTAATTTATCTCCATTCCAGAGAGTGTGCGCAAGCTGCAGGGAGATGTGATTGCTGGGGGGAAGCTGTCGTGTATAGCACAAGCTGCAGCCTTAGAAACATCCCAGGTTTCATATCTGCACCTTGGATCACTTCAGACCAAGCACTTGCTTTGTCAAGCAAGAAAAAGCGAGGGTGAGCCTTTGTTAATTGTGAGCTTCAGGTCAATTCTCCCCTGGCAGGAGATGTGTGTGTCTGGGCAGGTGGATGTTACCTCAGGGGGAGGATTGAGCCCCAGACCCAAACACTTCGATTTTCATTACTTGGGTCACGTTTTCCAGCTCCGTGGTGATGGCTCAGGAGCTGCTTTGCCTCCGGCATCTCTATGCGAGCAGTGAAAAGCAGCTCTAAATCCCCATTAACATCAGGAGACCACACGCGTTGCTCACAGGACATCTGAACTGAGGAGTCTGGCTCTGGAAGGGGAGCTCACCCCTTCAGCAAAAGGTCATCAAATAATGACTTAAGCATGGCTCTGCTTGTCAGATACCAGCCACATGCACTCTTGCTTTGCTCTCTGGTGTAACTCTGTCAAGTGATGATTAATGTTAGGCAGGAAAAATCAATGAAGATTTATTCTACCTGTTGTAAGCTGTGATATTTGGAGCTGCTGGTTTCTCCCAGGCAGAATTTATCTTTGATCAAGCCTGAATGTATCTTTTGTCTCCAAGTTAGGCATCGTGTCTAAAGCAAAGTGAGGCGAGAAATCCTGGCTCTGCACCATCCTACCCTAAGGAAAGCCACATTTGCTCTCAAAGAGCTCCTCCTGGGTCACAGAGAACAGCTATTTATTCCTCATGTATCACACTATCACACTAGACTGGCAGCACCCAAAAGATGAGAAGTAATTCCCTTTCCCCAGTAGTTACTCAGGAATTCAAGGACTTCCATGTGTCAATGGCTTGAGAGGAACTATGAGGAACCCTGCAGTTTATTCATTCTGGTGTTGCCCTCCCTCCTTGCCTTAAAATACCTACTAGCTTCCAGCTGTGTTGGTGGTGGTTGTGGTGTTCAGCCAAGACTGGCCTTGGTGTTTTCCTCTCTCAAAAAGAATTTACCTCATATTGACTTATATATATGTATGTGTGTGTATATATGTATATATATACACCCTTTACATTGACTTAAAGTGGGGTAGCTGATTGATAGACAAAACGTGACTTTCTTAATATTATTGAGGGATTTGGGCCTCTTCAGAATTTTCAGTTGCCTCTCCTGGATGTCTGCTACTCCTCTACCATCATCCCTCAAGCCTTGCTCCATGTTCTAATGGAGAAGAAAGTGATTTCCTTCATTAGATGTGCCACCCAGCTCTTCTCATTCACAACCTATGCCACCACCGAGTGCTACGTGCTGGCTGCTATGGCTTATGATCGCTACATGGCCATTTGTAACCCCCTTCTCCTACTCCACAGTCATGTCCCAAAGGCTTTGCATTGGGATGTTGGCTGGTGCCTACTTAGCTGGTGTGATCAGCTCTGCCATACACATGGTTTCCATAGTTCATCTCCCATTCTGTCAGTCCAAGATGATCAGTCACTTCTTCTGTGATGGACCACCACTGCTAGCCCTCTCCTGCTCTGACACCCCTGCCATTGAGGTGATGGTTGCTGCCGTGGTGGGGTTCAAGGTACTGAGCACCGCGGTCTTCATCCTCATCTCCTACTTTTTGGTCCTTTCCACTGTCATGTGGGTGTGGTCTGTGGTTGGTCAACGCAAAGCTTTCTCCACCTGTGACTCTCACTTCATCTCCATTGCTTTGTACTATGGCAGCTCCCTTTTCATGTACCTCCTGCCCATCTCCAGCCAGTCCTTGAAGCATGACGAGTTGGTCCCCATGAGAAGCAGCAGGCTGGATATTGCACCTTCAAGGATGGTTCGATATTGCACCTTGAAGAGGATGGTTGGATATAGCACCTTCAAGGACGCGTGGATATAGCACCTGCACAAAGAAGGGACTAAACATACTTGGAAGCCTGAAAACTGGAAAACACACTTCTCCTTAAACCAAGGCTACATTCTGTGCTGGCATGGACAGGACTTTCTCTGGCTGCAGCCTGACAGCTGACAGTGACTGTGTATTGGAAAGAATGTTGTTGTCCAAAGTGATTGCTACTTAAATATTACTTGAAATTAATATATCTTATTATTTATATGCTATTAAACATAATAATAAACTTTACTTCAGGCTTCAGAGAGCAAAAAGGAGAAGGTGGTGGCTTTGCCCTGCTGACATCAAATCAACTGGTATCTGAGCTCATGTTTTATATTAGCAAATGATTTCTGGTGTTATTTCTGGTTTTAAGGAAATATTAACTGATATTTCCAGGTATTTCAACTCCAGACCACAAGGTTTGGTCACGTAACATGACAGAGGGGATATTGAGGTGAGCTCTTAGGCAGAAGCTCTTCCCTGTGAGGGTGCTGAGGCACTGGCACAGGGTGCCCAGAAAAGCTGTGGCTGCCCCATCCCTGGCAGTGTTCAAGGCCAGGTTGGACACAGGGGCTTGGAGCAAGCTGCTCATGTGGAAGGGGTCCCTGCCTGTGGCAGGTGTTGGAGCTGGAGGAGCTTTAATTTCCCTTCCAACAAAAACCAGGCTGCAATTCTAAGAAATAAAGCTGTGACAGGCTATTGGTCAACAAAGTCCTTGTGTTAAATGGGGACAAGTCATATCTGAGCCTCTGCTCTGCTGTGAATTTAAGTAGGGGTGTAAAGAGCAGGAATGCTGGTAAAGAGGAAGGATTTGGGGTCTTCCTCTCCCCTGAACACCCAAGGTGCTGCTGGCATGGGTATACTGATGAGCCCGATGGAGCAAGTACAAAACCCAGCTGTCTGCATCTGGGACTTCAAGCTGCATTATTCTCCCTGCACAAGCACACCCAGGTATTCTCAGTGCCTCTTTTTGCCTTCATGTAGTTCTTTTCAATAATCCTTGAATTATATATTTTTCTTCTTTCCAGAATTTGATTGAGGGTTATTTCTCCCTCTGTTACACTGATTTTCCCACTTCACAAGCCTTGGTTTTAGCCCAGTACCCAATGGGGAAGAAAGACATTCAAATCCACTCAGAAATAATTTTCTGCCCTCCTCCAGTGCATCTCCTGGACTGTCAGTCTGGTGCCTTCCAGCAGAAAAAACAGGTTGACATTGAAAACATCTAAAGCTATCTACATTCTTCTCTTTCTTGCTTCCCCACATTTTCATACCTCGGTTTTCTCTTCTATCTGCCCCATCCTTTGTCTTTTCTAAATGACTGGGACAAGGTTATCAGTTAATATTTCTACTAAGGGTTTTATCATGTCTCTTCATCTAGGAGAAATATTCGAGACACACCGGCACTCCGAATTCTTCAGAGGAAGACTGGGAAATCTGACTTCATCCTGATATATCCTCAAAGCAGCCACGTTTTGAGCCAGTGCTTTTGACCAAAGTGGTGTACAATCACTAGTCAAGTGCATGGAAGTAAATGCATGTGATGGAAAGGACTCCCCATGACCAGCGCAAACCATCCACACAGAGGATGCTTTGTTTTCAGCTCCCTTCAATGTAATATTAGATGAACCCTGTGGATGTAAAGGGCTTCCTTAGGGAAACACTGAAAGGAAGAGGTATGTGGTAGATGGGGAAATACAAAGCAAACTGTCCTGGGCCTGTCTTCCTGGGTAGGTCTCTACAGGAGAACTGGTCTTGGAGGTGTTGATGCAGCCAGAAGGAGTCTGGGGAGAGAGGACTTGAGAGGTTGTTTTGCTGATCAAGTCAAACTAATTATCCGAGGGAGGAGGGTCCTTTGGGAGAACAGTTTGCACAACACAAGCCTCTGAGGTAATGCTTCCTGTGAGATAAAAACCCCTCCACCAGCCAGCCTGGAGCATCCTGCTACCAAGCATCTCTCCTTCAACCCATCACATGGTCTCCAGGAGGAGCTGCAGGCACTGCATCCACCACCACCTTCCTCTTTAACCAAGCAGGTACAAAAGGGTTTGATGGGTGGTGGGTCCAGTTTGACCCTGGTCTTGCTGCCTCTCACATGCTTGATGGCATGTTATATTTCACTCTTCTTCAGGGACTGTAGAGATAGGGCAAGGGGTGATGGGTTTAAACTGAAACAGGGAAATTCAGGTTGGAGATAAGGAAGAAGTGCTTTACTGTGAGGGTGCTGAGGCCCTGGCACAGGGTGCCCAGAGAAGCTATGGCTGCCCCATCCCTGGCAGTGTTCATGGCCAGGTTGGACACAGGGGCTTGGAGCACGCTGCTCTAGTGGAAGGTGTGCCTGCCCGTGTCAGGGTTTGGAGCTGTGTGAGCTTTAATTTCCCTTCAACCCAAACCATTCTATGATAACCCATGGTGTGAATAAAAGTGCCCTAGTATGCCTAGTAGGTTTGCTTCAAAAACACCAACCTTCCTGACCCCATCTACAACTGATTTAGTGATATTTTAGCATGAGAATATCCAAGCGTAAAGCCTTAAAATTTTGGTTTATATATGGTATGTTTTGTATTTTACACCCTTAGGTGCATATTTGGGTTGGTCATAGGCAGCTCACTGCATTCACAGCAAAGCTCTGCTGGAGCGAAGTCCACTGATTTCCCTTAACATTATGCAGGGTGGGGGTTCTTCAAAAGCAGATAAACTTAGAACGTAAAACAAATTTCAAGTACATGGCTTTGTGTGGTGTTGAAAAGGATGCAGCACAAGTAATGAATCTACAGAAGAGCACTGATCCACTCTGAAAAATACAAAAAAAAAGGGAGAAAATAAATCCTTAACATTCCCAGAAATCAGCGAAGAAAATACAAAATCTTTTCTGTTTTCCACATTTTGTGATGTACTTATTTGGTTTTATTGTATTACGTTTGGATAGACATGATGTTTCTCACTCTTTCATTAGTGATGTATATATCAATCATTCTAGAATTATTCTCTTTTAATTTCCTGTTGTGTAATGAGCTCCTTCACCACTTTGACTTCAGATCTTGAGCTACACACAGAAATACACCATTACAAATACACCATTTTCTATTGCATTTACTTTGTGGATTATACTCCAACTAAACTTCCACATTATTTCTCTTGTAGGGATGTATTTCAGTGATTCCTTTCATTTCAATCCAAATCCATCAACTTAT
Organism: Pezoporus flaviventris; assembly: GCF_033815535.1. Classification (NCBI taxonomy): domain Eukaryota; kingdom Metazoa; phylum Chordata; class Aves; order Psittaciformes; family Psittacidae; genus Pezoporus; species Pezoporus flaviventris. Next base: position 2,153,468 of record NW_026892664.1, on the reverse strand, counting down.
TGAAATGACGGACAGAGGAAACCTCACGGTTCTCTCCAGCTTCATCCTCTTGGGTTTCTCTGATGCCCCAGAGCTACAAACCGCCATCTTCACAATCTTCTTATCCCTCTACGTTTTCATGGTGCTGGGGAACCTGATGATGATCCTGCTGATCAACACTGACCCCCACCTCAACATCCCCATGTACTTCTTCCTGACCCACTTATCTTGCATGGATGTTTGCCTTTCCTCTGCTATCATCCCAAAAGCTCTGAAGACATTCCTGCTGGGGAGAAGCCACATCTCCTTTTGGGGTTGCTTTGCCCAGATGTATATTTTCGTGGCTCTGGCTGTCTGTGAGAGCTTCCTGCTTGGGGTAATGGCTTACGACCGATACACGGCTGTGTGCAAGCCCCTGCTCTACACCACTACCATGACCAGGGCACGTTGCCATGGCATGATGGTGCTGGTGTACACCATCGGGTTCCTCACCTCCCTGGTGCACATCACACTGGCAGGGAGGTTGTCCTTCTGTCAGGCCAGGAGCATCAACCACTTCTTCTGTGAGCTGCCCACCCTCCTGCAGCTCTCCTGCTCCAACACAAGCACAAATGAGGTCTTGCAGGTTTACCACGCTGTGTTAAACACTGTGGGCCCTCTCCTGATGATCCTGGTGTCCTACACCTACATCCTCCACACCGTCCTGCATATCCCTTTGGCCACGAGGAGGCTGAAGGTCTTCTCTACCTGTGCCTCCCACTTGGTTGCCATCACCATCTTCTACGCACCCGCGATCCTCACCTACGTCCAGCCTCATGAGGCATCCTCATGGGATCAGGCAAAGCTGGTGTCGCTGTGTTACTCCATCCTCACCCCAACCCTTAACCCCCTCATCTACAGCCTGAGGAACAAGGAGGTGAAGGGGGCTCTGAGGAGGCTGTGGGAGCGAAAGCTGCTGCCACATCTATGCAGGGTTTGAAAGCACATTTGGAGCTCTTCAGTACTGTGGAGGTAAGGAAGGAATATGTGGAATATGTGATTATGGAATTGAGCATTACTGGCCATTATTGGTCATTATAGCTCACTACTGGTCATTATTACAGCAAGTGCAGGGTATGGAGAACCAGCACAACGAATGGTTCTCTTCAAACTGCTTCAGGCTGTTTTAAGCAAGGCCTGAGCCTTCAGTAATTCATCCAAATAAGTATCAGGTATTTAATAACAGGCCTGAGACAGCACCATGTGTTTTGTGTCTAAATTGTGCTAAATGAAAGTAGAGCCCACAAAAAGGAGGCTCAGGCTTGAGGTAAGGCACTGACGACTGTCTACATTGCCTGATTTATAAGCATTTCCTCAATGATGAACTGGTGGAAGGTCAAGAGGATTTGATACAGCTCTGGTGTCCCCACCACAAGGAGGACATGGAGCTGCTAGAGCAAGTCCAGAGATGCAACAAGGATTCTCAGGGGCTGGAGCAGCTCCCATATGGGGCCAGGCTGAGAACACTGGGGCTGTGCAGCCTGGAGAAGAGAAGCTGCTTAGAGTCCACAGAGCAGCTTCCAGTGTCTGAATGGGACTATAAGAAACCTGCAGGAGGGCTTTGGCCAAGGGCCTGCAGGGACAGGCCAAGGGGAATGTCTTGAAGCTGCCAGAAGGGAGACTGAGATGAGCTCTTAGGCAGAAGCTCTTCCCTGTGAGGGTGCTGAGGCGCTGGCACAGGGTGCCCAGAGGAGCTGTGGGTACCCCATCCCTGGCAGTGTTCAAGGCCAGGTTGGACACAGGGGCTTGGAGCAAGCTGCTCCAGTGGAAGGGGTCCCTGCCTGTGGCAGGGGTTGGAGCTGGATGAGCTTTAAGGTCCCTTCCAACACAAACCTCTCTGGGATTCTGTGAAATAAAGCTGTGACAGTCTGTTTGTCAACAAAGCCTTTGTGCTAAATGGGGACGAGTCATATCTGAGCCTCTGCTGTGCTGCGAATTTAAGTAGGGGTGTAAAGAGCCTGAGTGCTGCTGGGAGGGAGGATCAGGGGTATTCCTCTCCCCTGAACACCCAAAGCGCTGCTTGCCTGGCTATCTTGACGAAGCTGATGGAGCAAGTGCTGTACTCAGCTGTCTGCATCTGGGACTTCAAGCTGCATTATTCACCCTGCACAAGCACACCCAGGTATTCTTAGTGCCTCTTTCTGGATTCATGTAGCTCTCTTCAATAATCTTTGAATTATATTATTCTTCTTTTCTAAATTAGGTTGAGGGTTATTTCTCCCTCTGTTACACTGATTTTCCCACTTCACAAGCCTTCGGTTTAGCCCAGTACTCAGTGGGGAAGAAAGACATTCAAAACCACACAGAAATCCTTTACTTCCCTCCTTCAGTGCATCTCCTGGACTGTCAGTCTGATGCCTTCCAGCAGAAAAACAGGTTGACATTGAAAACATCTAAAGCCATCTGCATTCTTCTCTTTCTTCCTTCCCCGCATTTTCATAGCTTGGTGTTCTCTTCTATCTGCCCCATCCTTTGTCATTTTTAAATGTCTGGACAAGGTTATCATTCAATATTTCTACTAAGGGTTTTATAATGTCTCTTCATCTAGGAGAAGCATTCAGGACACACCGGCACTCAGGATTCTTCAGATGAAGACTGGGAAATATGACTTCACCCTGATATATCCTCAAAGCAGCCACATTTTGAGCCAATGCTTTTGACCAAAGTGTTGTACAATCACTAGTAAAGTGTATGGAAATAAATGCATCTGATGAAAAGGACTCCCCATGACCAGCGCGAACCATCCACACAGAGGATGCTTTGTTGTGTTTGTTTTCGGCTCCCTTCAATGCAATATTAGATGATCTCTGTGGATGTAAAGGGCTTCCTCAGGGAAACACTGAAAGGAAGAGGTATGTGATAGATGGGGAAATACAAAGCAAACTGTCCTGGGCCTTTCTTCCTGGGTAGGTCTCTGCAGGAGAACTGGTCTTGGAGGTGCTGATGCAGCCAGAAGGAGTTTGGGGAATGAATGGTTCCTTCAAACAGGTTCAGGTGATTTTAAGCGTGGACTGAGTCTTGGATAATTCATCCAAATAAGTATCAGTTATTTAATAGCAGGACTGAGACAGCACCGTGGTGTTTTGTGTTTAAATTGTGCTAAATGAAAGTAGTTCCCACAAAAAGGAGGCTCAGCCTTAAGGTAAGGCAGTGACCACTGTCTCCAGTGCCTGGTTGATAACTGTTCATCCCAAGCGAGCTTGAAGATCTGAGGGAAGGACCAAAGGTTCAATACAGCTCTGGTATCCCCTGCAGTTCTGATACAGTTTTGGTGTCTATAGAATACTAGAATCATAGAATAGTTAGGGTTGGAAAGTACCTTAACATCACCTAGTTCCAACCCCCCTGCCATGGGCAGGGACACCTCACACTAAACCATGCCACCCAAGTCTCTGTCCAACCTGGTCTTGAACACTGCCAGGGATGGAGCATTCACAGTCTCCCTTGGCAACCCATTCCAGTGCCTCACCACCCTCACAGGAAAGAATTTCCTCCTTATATCAGATCTGAACTTCCCCTGTTTAAGTTTTAACCCATTACCCCTTGTCCTGTCACTACAGTCCCTAATGAAGAGTCCCTCCCCAGCATCCCTATAGGCCCCCTTCAGATACTGGAAGGCTGCTCTGAGGTCTCCACGCAGCCTTCTCTTCTCCAGGCTGAAGAGCTCCAACTTCCTCTGCCTGTCTTCATACGGGAGGTGCTCCAGTCCATGAGCATCCTCGTGGCCTCCTCTGGACTTGTTCCAACACTTCCATGTCCTTTTTATGTTGAGGACACCAGAACTGCACACAATGCTCCAGGTGAAGTCTCACAAGAGCAGAGCAGAGGGGCAGGATCAACTCCTTTTACCGGCTGGCCACTCTCCTTTAGATGCTGCCCAAGATACGGTTCATTTCTTGGCTGCAAGCACACACTGCTGGCTCATGGTCCTTTTCTCATTGACCAACACCCCCAAGTGCTTCTCTGCAGGGAACATAAGAAGGCCATGGAGCTGCTGGAGTAAGTCCGGAGGAGGCCATGAGGGTGCTCAGGGGCTGGAGCAGCTCCCGTATTGCGCCAGGCTGAGAACACTCGGGCTGATCAGACTGGAGAAGAGAAGCTGCTTGGAGACCTCAGAGCAGCTTCCAGCGTCTGAAGGGGGCTACAGGGCTGCAGGAGAAGGACTCTTCATCAGGGAGTGTAGGGATAGGACAAGGGGTGGTGGGTTCAAACTGAAGCAGGGGGATCCAGATTGGATTTGAGGAAGGAATTCTTCACTATGAGGGTGCCGAGGTGCTGGCACAGGGTGCCCAGAGAAGCTGTGGCTGCCCCATCCCTGGCAGTGTTCAAGGCCAGGTTGGACACAGGGGCTTGGAGCAAACTGCTCTAGTGGAAATTGTCCCTGCCCATGGCAGGGGTTGGAAGTTGAGAGCTTTTAGGTCCCTTCCAACATAAACCAGTCTGGGATTCTGTGATACCGGATATGAGCATCCAATACATTTATCCCATGTAAGTGAGCTGGAGCAGTGCTAAGGACCTGTGATAGGCACACATAGGTTAGCATGTGGTCAGAAGTATGTCCCAACTAAAATCTTCCTGGGATGTCTGGTCCTCACATCTTTTCCTTTCTGGATGTTCAGTACCAGGTCTGTGCTTTGTGGATTTGACCATGTCACATCCCCTTCTGTATGTCATCACATTATTGAGGGGAAAGATGCTCTAAATGAAATAGTAGATGGAGGGGTTTTAACATTTAATCCAAACACACCATTTCTGTTTAATGAACTGTACAACTGCTGGAAGAACATGTACTTGTATAATGACAAACTGAATAAATTTGTGGTTTAAAATAAGCACCTTTGGAAACCGTGGTCTTCTGCAAAGAACTGTGATGAATAATGAATGAATGCAATGGCAACCAGTCAAAATCTAATTTAAATTGGTGTGAAGTGAAATGCTCACTTTATAAGCTTTTAATCAAAGTTTCTGATGGAGTTTTCATGAAAAGTAGAGACATTTGGACAATTCCCTCAAGAAAAGAGAACACAACATGTGAAGCAACGTATTCAGATAGAATAAGAGAGGGACTCTTCATCAGGGCCTGTAGGGACAAGCCAAGGGGAATGGCTTTAACCTGCCCGAGGGGTGATTGAGATGAGCTTTTAGGCAGAAGCTCTTCCCTGTGATGGTGCTGAGGCACTGGCACAGGGTGCCCAGAGAAGCTGTGGCTGCCCCATCCCTGGCAGTGTCACTTAGCCCAAAGTAAAGTGATGTTTTTCGGATGTACTCCTTGGGTACAAACTGGAACACAAGAGGTTCCACTTAAACTTGAGAAGAAACTTCCTACAGCAGCGTCCTGAGCTCCAGCTCCTCATGATGCTCTGGGCTTCCCAGGGAGCTGCTTGTGCTGTGTCCTCCCCATGCAGCTGCTGAGAAGGCAGGTTTGGAGATCACCGTGGTTGAGAACGCTCTCAGGAGGGAGGGGAAACCACTCTAAACATCTATGTAAGCTTGCATAGGAACAGAGTTTGGACTGGAAGGGACCTTAAAGCTCATGCAGTTCCAACCCCCTGCCATGGGCAGGGACATTTTCCACTAGAGCAGGTTACCCTAAGCCCTGTCCATCCTGCACTTTCCATAGGTCAGGAATTCCTTCCAGTGTCTAGTTAAGAAGCCCCAGCAAAGATGGAAGGAACTGGTGTTTGGCAAATGCCCGCAAGAGCATGAAGGATCAACTCTGCACTGTGAGAGCACTACTTTTCTCTGTGTTCCAGGTTGAGACGAATGATCTCCAAGCCCCAGGCTCAGCACTAATGAAGTTAATGAAGTGCAGCACTAAGGTAAAGCATGGAACCTCCCCACTGCTTTCCACAAGGGTCATTGCTCAACATCCAGGAGTGAGCCAGAGGAGCACAAACTGTGTTGTGCCATGGTGTTGGAAGAGACCTTAAATCTCACCCATTTCCAAGCCCCTGTGATGGCCGGGGACACCTTCCACTAGAGCAGGTTGCCCTGTCCAACCTGCACTTTCCATAGGTCAGGAATTCGTTCGTTACAAAGAATCCAAAGCAGAGAAGGAAGAAGCAGGTGGTTGGCAAATGCCCACAGAAGGATGAAGGATCAGCTCTGCACTGTGAAAGCACCACGTTTCTCTGTGTTCCAGGTTAAGCAGAATGATCTCCAAGCCCCAGGCTCAGCACTAACACAGGCGATGAGGTGTGGTACTAAGGTAAAGCTATTCAGGTATGCAATGTCCCTACTGCTATCCACAGAGATTGTTGTTCAACATCTAGGAGTGAGCCAGAGGAGCACACACCACGTTGTGCCATGGTATTTAACTGCTTGAGCATCCCTTTGTTCTACCTGTGCTGGCACATGACTCTCACCAACCTGTTCCCCACTGAGCTGTGCCTGAACACTCCATCCTGCAGGACTGTCTCTGAGCAGCTCCCACCACACAGAGGCTTCTCCACCTGGGACATCCCTGCCTCTTGGAGAGGAAACCCCCAGCCAGGAGCTCACACACAAAGCACCATCCAGCCCATGGCACAAAGCAATTGCACCCAAGTGAACGAGTTCAGCCTGGCGGGCTTCACAGAGGACCCGGTGACTCAGGTCTACTTGTTCCTGCTCTTCCTGCTCACCTACGTTGTCACCATTGTGGGCAACCTGGGCATCATCATCTTAATCAGGGCCAGCCACCTCCTCCACTCCCCCATGTATCATTTCCTGGGCAGCCTGGCCTTTGTGGACCTCTGTTTCTCCACCATCATCACCCCCAGGATGTTGGTTGACTTGATGTCAGAGAAGAAGAGCATTGCTTATGCTGGGTGTGTGGCTCAGGTGTTTCTCTTTGATATCTTTGTGGTATCTGAATGCCTCCTGCTGGCTTCAATGGCCTATGACCGTTACGTGGCCATTTGCCATCCCCTGCTGTACCCCCTTGTCATGTCCCCAAAGTGCTGTTTCCAGCTGGTGACTGCCTCGTACCTTGTGGGGCTGACCAATGGCGTGGGACAGACCATCAGCATGTCCACCCTCTCCTTCTGCAGCTCCAGCGTCATCGACCTCTTCTTTTGTGACATTTCCCCTCTCATCTCGCTCTCCACCTCTGACACCACCCTCAGCCACACCATCCTGACCACTGCAGCATCTCTCTTTGGTGTGTCCAGCAGCCTGGTTATCCTGCTCTCCTACGTGGCCATCATCCCCACCATCCTGAGCATCAATTCAGCTGAGGGTAAGCGCAAAGCCTTCTCCACCTGCACCTCCCACCTCACCACTGTCAGCATCTTCTATGGGGCATCCTTTTTTATGTATTCATTCCCCAGCTCAGACAGCTCAAGAGCAGCAGATAAATGGGCTGTGGTGATCTACACCGTGGTGACTCCCATGCTGAACCCCTTGATCTACAGCCTGAGGAATAAGGAGGTGAAGGAGGCTTTGAGGAGACTCTTGAAAATAAAATGATCTTGAATTCTCCCAGTATAGGACCAGATAGAATGGAGATGTAGAGGGTAGATGCTCAGCTTTTGGTTAAGTATGAGTAACATGTTGGGGGTCTTCTGCACCCAGCCTTATGTGATGCACTGGTTGATGTGACTGAGAATACAAATAATTCCATACTCTAAACTTTGATAAATATACTTAGTAGTTAATTTCACCTTATTGTTTAATTAGTCATTTATTTCACCTAGTCAAGACACAAGTAGACAACTACAAGTGTGCAATTCTCTTCACCTTAGGATAAGGGGGACCTTACTGCCCTCTACGCCTGCCTAACAGGAGGATGGAGCCAGGAGGGGACCGTTCCCTGCTCCCAGGGAACAAGGGATGGGACAAGAGGAAACGGCCTCAAGCTGCACCAGGGCAGGTTTAGATGGAGCTGAGGAACAATTCCTGCCTCAGAGGGTGCTCAGGCATTGGAACGGGCTGCCCAGGGCAGGGCTGCAAGCACCGGCCCTGCAAGTGCTCACAAACCCTATAGACAAGGCCCCCAGTGCCATGGGTTAGGGGTGGCCTTGACAGTGCTGGGGAATGGTTGAACTTGATGAGCTTAAAGCTCTTTTCCTTTTTGCTCTCCCTTTTGCTTGGCAAATAAGAATAAACAGAGAGTGAATTCTACCATTGCACTGGATCAAACTCCATTTCTAGACAGTGTTGTTAAATTTATTGAGGGCCTTAAGAAAAGGACAAAAGCACCTTTGGCAAGAGAAATAGAGATGACAGCAAGTAAGTGTGATGCCATGCAGGCAGTATTATTAGGTTTTGATGCACAAACCTCATTCAATGATTTCCAGCACTCATTTCAGACAGCAAAGAATTTCAGTGAAATATGGTACTTGTGTGACCTCTGTTATGAATGAAGGTGCTTTGAAAGTGTTTTAAGATGTGATAGTGATGAATCCACACCAAAGAGCAGAAACTATAAAGGAATCCCCATCCACTGCTCCTCACCTTTGTTTTTGAGCTCCCTGTTGGCAGCAATAGAAGCCATGATCTCCATGGCAGCCTGATCACAACAGAGCACAGGAGCTGTGGTGTTGCTCAGCAGCCTTCAGACCTCCTGTGTGGCAGCCCATGGACGCCTGTACCGATGGCATTGCCTGCCCTGATGTCTCTCCTGTTGCTTTCCTGCACAGAGAGCTGATTGGTGATGGGCAAACATTGCATACATAAACCACCCTAAAATACTCCAATGTGTGCATTACCTCAGCCCATAGAGCTGCAGCCTCTGCCAGGACCATGGTGAAACCCGGAGCCATGGCTGAGCTTTAGGGCTATCCTAGACACACATAACAACCTAGGCTGGAGGGAGAAGCTCCATGGCTGGATTCAGTTAAGTCTGGATCAAAGTGGTTTGGTGATTCCTTAACAACACACAACTCACAGGCACTCAGGGTCAATCAGCTGAATCCTGCTTTGTTCCCAAAGCTTCCTGATAATTCCCTGGTTATTATTTAACCCAGCCAACGGTTGTTTTCCTGCTGAGCCTTGGGGACAAGCAGGGGCAGAGGTTTCACACCCTCCCTGGCCCCTATGTCAATGTTTGACTGCTCTTACAGTGGGGTTTTCCCTCTCCCTCTGTTTCTAACTGGAATTTCCCATGCTGCAAATTCACAATAGGAAATCTGAGATTTACCCTCACCTGCAAGATAATGCACATGGAGAACTTGCTGGTGGCATCAAGACAAAAAGAATGGGACACCATTAATTCTTGCATGAATCATTTCTCTGTCCCTGAAATCATAGAAGCATGGAATTGTTTGGGTTGGAAGGGACCTTAGGGCTCCTCCAGCTCCAACCCCTGCCACAGGCAGGGACACCTTCCACTAGAGCAGCTTGCTCCAAGCCCTGTGTCCAACCTGGCCTTGAACACTGCCAGGGATGGGGTAGCCACAGCTTCTCTGGGCACCCTGTGCCAGCGCCTCAGCACCCTCACAGGGAAGAGCTTCTGGCCAAGAGCTCATCTCAATCTCCCCTCAGGCAGCTTAAAGCCATTCCCCTTGGCCTCTCCCTAAAGGCCCTTGTTCAAAGCCCCTCTCCAGATTTCTTGTAGCCCCTCTTAAGGTATTGAAAGGCCACAATAAGGTCTCTCTGGTGCCTTCTACAACAATATTCAATGACTTTATGTCCAGCTGCTCTCTCCTTCACCATCACCAAGTGTTTAAACAGGAACATGAACTCTTAGTGTCTTAAAAACACAAGTCTGTGGCTACAACCCTATCGCTCTGCTCACTGTGGCTTCACATTGGAGCTGCTGCTATCAAACCCAAAAGCTTTTTGGTCCTTGTTGTGTGTGTTTAAGGAAGCGAGTGGTTTGCTGTGTCTAAGGGCTGCCACTGCCTTAATGTGGTTATCATCTGAGCATGAGAGCAGAGCAAACACCACATGATGTCCTAGGAAGCAGAAGCAGCAGCCAGCATTGCAATGCATCTTCCTGCTGGGTCATGATGAGCAGGCAATGAGGTGCCTGGCTTCTGGCATTCCTGCTGAGGAGCTCCTAATGGCTTTAGCTCCCCACTCTCAGGTGGAGCTGCTTTCATTGTGGTTAAATCTGGTTTAAAGGCAGCTGAGCAAAAGCTGGGTAGGAGCTACCTCCCCTTTTTGGGTACTTAGTGATTGGATTTAGGAATCATCTCCTACATCCTTGGGCAAGCACTTACCTCCTTACATTTGAATGCACCATGTCACCCCTATGTGTTTACTGGGTCCATCAGCTCCCTTTAGTGTTGAGGGAGATTTGGTGGGGTTCATGCCTCTCACTGCAAGGCAGACACCTCCATTGCTCCAGCTGAAGAGATCTGAATGAGCTCTGATGATTGCCTTGGCCCGAGTCTCATCAGCTGTAATTGGACTTCGGCTCATAAATAGATAAGGAGAGACTCTCATGTTTGGCTTTTAATGTAAGTCATCAATCTTTAGCCACCTGCAGTGTCAGCATGTGTGTGTAAAGCAGAGACCACAGAGAAAAGCATGCTTCTGTGTGTGATAAGATGTGGGTATTTGATGTGGGATGGGTGATGTTTTGCCCTTTGTTTAGACAAGCTGTGGTATTGAGAATGGCTGGTTTCAGGGGTGTTAGATGCAAGGTGTGTGTTTGATATGTCTACTCTTTATGTATCTGCAACTTACTTATGTAAGTACAACACAAGGGGAAGGAGGAGAATGAGGATGAGGAGATGGCCATTGAGTGTGTGAGCCCTTAGCAATGGGAAACAGCAACTGTCTTCATCCTCCTGCCTGAGGTGGGTGTAGACAACTTCAGCTGGATCTTCTGAACCCATTTGAAGGTGTTAAAGCCCTGGCTCCTGTCAGCTGCTTTTTTCTACAAGGAACAAGTCCCAGTCTTGGTTTCATTTCCTCCTTTTGCAAGCAGTAAAAAGCCACCCTGAGGTTATTTAAATTTGGAGGCATATAATGCAAAATGTTGTTTCAAAGGCCAGTTTTGGGTCCAAAATGGGCAGGTGGAATCAGACAGACTTCAAAAAGAGAAAATGCTGAGTCCTGCCTATGAGGCGGACTTGCTCAAAGCACTAAGACAGGCTGGGGAGCACCTTATCAGAGAAGGACAAGGCTCTTGTGGTGTCCACTGTGTTGAAATGAGCCATCAATGTGTCCTTGCAGCAAAGGCACCCACCAGCAACATGAGAAGAGCACTGGTGGTGAGTCAAGGGACCTTGTGCAATGAACATCTGAGCACAGGCTGGGGAATGGGGAAGTAAAAGCTACTTTGGGAAGGGTGGAGGGAGAAGATTAATTGTGCTGTAGAAATGGTCATCTTGCTTGAAAAGGGGCTGATGGAAAGAGTGAAGTGGTAGGGGAAGGAGGAGGAATGCTCATTTCTCAACAGGCAACATGTTTATTTGAAGGTCATCTCCTCATCTTTTTAAGGCCTGCATATTTCAGGTTAACATGAACAGCAGTCATCTCGTGTACATCTATATATACACACATGTTCTTTAAATAGAAGGAAGAACAGAGGAAGAAATATATGCAAGAATAATTCAGATGAGAAGGGGTGGTTTTTCCCTTGAAGCTACAAGTACATGGAATTGCATTCAGGGATTCTGGTCTCACTTTAATTGACTCAAACGTCACTACAGAGTCAGAAAATCACTCCAATTTGATTTCTTATCTATTTAATGCAACACTAATTCTTGTGGCAGATTAAGGCATGATATTATTGTATTTACTTGTCCTTAAATAAGAGCAACTCCCACAGACAGCAAAGAAATCATCCCAAACAAGCCTCCTTCTTAAAAAGATTTTGGATGCTTATGGGAAGATGCTTATGTTTTGCAGGAGCAATTCTTTCCATAGCAGAGCAGCCACAGTTTTAGGATTTAAGCTTTAAGATTATTTGTTTCCATATAGGAACTATTGCCTATTATTTTATCAAGGTATTATTTTTAATATATTATTTAGGACCTTCAACCATCATGGTTTTATCTCCCAGGAATTGGGTGCAGTCCTAAAGGGAACCCCAAATCCTGCATTAACCTCATGCACTGTGTGTTCCTGTGAGCTGGGAGAAGTCATTCAACCTCTTCCCATGTTTCTTTGTCTCCTGCTGCCAAGAGAGTGGCTGGAGGAAACCACTTGAGTGTGACCACGTTTGTCCTCTTGGGCTTCCCCAACGTGTAGAAGCTGCTCTTTGGGACTGTTTTACTCATCTCCATCAGCATGGTGGTGGGGAACCTTATGAAGACCAGCTCTCAGCTTCATGTGCCCATCTCCTTATTTCCTCATAGGAAATGTACTTATTTCTTCCATAGGATGTATCTGGGTGTCTTGCTTTCCTGGATTGGCCTGCTCCATGGAAAGCTGCCACCATGCTGACCTAGAAGCAGAGTTTAACTTCATTCCCCGTGATAAGCAGTCACCCAACTTGGTCCAGGAACAGCCTTTCAAGGCACTGTCTGAGCAGGGTTGGCTTTTCCTTGAATGCCATCTGGTGCTGATGACACAGATGCTCCATGCTTCTGGCCATATGTTGTATCCAGACATGTCCAACCTATTTCATGGCTCAAAGACTCTCAGTGTTGTCCGCAGCTACCCTATCATTTCTTCTTTTCCTTATATCTGTCCATCCAGGCAAAGGCTATTTTCCATCCCAGCTGCAGCTTACTCATGATTTCTCATTCCAGGGTTTGGGGGTTGAGTCACATTGGTCCAAGGAGTCATCTTATCTAACTGTAGGCTTTCACATCTGAATTAGGCACAGAAGGTTCCCCTTATGGAGACAAGGATGCATCTGGGGTCTTTGATTCAGCTTGGATCTATTTTAAACATGCATATCAGGGATTTCTTCTGGAAAAAGTGCATGGTTCTCTCCAATTGCAGTGAAGGGTGATGGGCAGACACAGCTACAATGTGGACTGTGTTCAGAGCAGACAGAAGGCCATAGCCTGAAGAGTCAGTTTAAGTCTAATTGGAAACATCAGCTCACTGTGCTGATGTGTTGGGGTCCTTCAGAAACCCCACTCAAAAGTGAGGAGGTGAAAGCAGCTTTTCATACAACCATGGAATGGTTTGGGTTGGAAGGGAGCTTAAAGCTCACCCAGTTCCAGCCCCCTGCCACAGGCTGAAACACCTTCCAGTAGAGCAGGTTGCTGCAATCACCATCCAACCTGTCCTCAATCATTTCTCTTGGTCAATAATGTCTAATGCAGTAGAGCCTCAAAGCTCAGCATGCATAAATCACTTCCTGAACAGAATAGGAAAGGAAAAATGGAGGTAGGCAGTGTCCTGGCTGTGTGTTTGCTTTTATAAAGGTTGCTAATAGCAGATAGTAACTTCCTGATGAGGGGTTTCTATTCTGCATGGATGGATAGGAAATTATTGCCTAGAAGACACTAGTGTTGGTTTGCTCTTTTTAGAGCCGTAAGACAGGAACTTTTCCCCATAAACCTGTGCCTAAAGGGGTTTCAGGAAACATGGAGGGGGGCTTAGGACAGGTGCCTGCAGGAACAGGCCAAGGGGAATGGCTTTAACCTGTCAGAGGGGAGACTGAGGTGAGCTCTTAGGCAGAAGCTCTTCCCTGTGAGGGTGCTGAGGCGCTGGCACAGGGTGCCCAGAGAAGCTGTGGCTGCACCATCCCTGGCAGTGTTCAAGGCCAGGTTGGACACAGGGGCTTGGAGCAAGCTGCTCCAGTGGAAGGTGTCCCTGCCCGTGGCAGGGGTTGGAGCTGGAGGAGCTTTAAGCTCCCTTTCAACACAAACCAGGCTGGAATTCTATGGTGGAGGCCCATGAAATTGTCCTTAATACACAAACATGCCAACACACTGACCCTCCAGCTCACTGGCTTTGGACATGAGCCATCTCTGTCAAGCAAGGCAGCTGTAGAAGTGAACTTTGTTGTTAACAAAGAAGAAAGTTTCTTTCTTGTTATCCCCAGCTAATTAATCTCTGATGGCTTGTTATGAAGAATGAGGGAAGTCACATCCAAGTGTTCTGAGAAGCTTTTGTGGTGATGAGGAAACTTCCTTGGTAAACCCCAGAAGGTCTTGTTAAAGCTGATGACTCCTGGAAGGGTGGTTGGTCCCCAAGGACCACTTCTTGCTTTGGCAAAGTGAGCAGCATCGCTTGTGATGGAAATAGCTGTGAGTGCTTGTATTGTGAAAGCCTGGATCTCGGGCCTGCTGGAGGGCTTTCTGTGCCCATACAAGCTTGGTCCTACTCTCCCCTTAAAGACACATCCCTGTCTTCATGACATGTGCAGATAATGTGGTTTAAACCCTAGCCAGAGAGCTTGTTCACTCACTCCCAGTGAGTGGTGCCGGGCTGAGAGCAATTCAGGCCCCCGCCCCCCCCCCCGGGCTCTCCCCTTCAGCGCTCTTTTGAGGGATGGGGAGGAGGATCGAATGAGTGCAACTCCCACGGGTTGAGACAAGAACAGTCCAGCAACCAATGTACAACACAAATCACCCCCAATACTACCAACGACAACAGTGATAAGGGAAAATAACAAGGGAAGAGAATACAACACCACTGGCCAAGAACCGAGTCCCACCCGGAAGCCCGTGTCCTTCCGGGTAACTCCCAGTTATCCCCCACCCCAGCGATGACGTGCTGTGGTATGGAATACCTCCTTGGCTAGCCTGGGTCAGGCGCCCCATCTCTGCTTTCTCACAGCTTCCCTTCCTCCCTGGTAGAGCATGAGCCTCACAAAGTCCTTGGTCAGGGTAAACATCACTTAGCAACAACCGAAAACATCGGTATTAACAGCACTGTTCCCAGGCTGGAAGTCAAACACAGCACTGCACCAGCTAACACAAAGGAGAAACATGACTGCTACTGCTGAATCCAGGACGTTATCCACCCCTTACTCCATACCATTCACGTCATGCTCAAATCCCACATATATATACACATCCATATACACACAGAGCAAGAGAAAGGGATCATTTTCTTAATGCATGGACCAATCCCTATAATGCTGCAGAGTCCATTCGGTCCATGATGTCAGGTTCCATCTCTTGTAACAATCTTTCAGGGCAGGAAAGGCTGTGTGCAGTATTGGATCATTGCCTGCTGATGCTGGTCGTTCCTTTACTGTGGAACTCATCCGGTTCTATCAAAGCTTATTCTCTGTTGGGATGATGGTTGGAGGGAAGTCAGGGCTAGTCGCTGGTGACCTGGAGATATCTAGTTGATGGGCTATAAAAGTATTACACAGCAGGCAACAGCATACAATTGAGTTCACTGGCTGTTTTCCCCTAAAATCAAATCCCCTTGAGGTATACATCGGACTTCCCCATCTTCCCGCATTACCCATCAAGTATATCCAGGTCCCTGAGCAAAAGCAATCCCACGAGTGGGTTTGCCTTTACCTGAAGCAGGAATAACCCAGACTGTCTTCCCCAGCAAATTCTTCATATGCACCACGGGAACTTTGTCCCCCTCTACAATATGTAAAAGTTCTGACTGGGCTGGGCCAGCCCTGTTGGCAGATCCTCTGGTGTTGGCCAACCAGGTGGCCTTTGGTAAATATGTATCCCAATGCTTGAAAGTTCCCCCACCCATTGCTCTCAGTGTAGTTTTTAACAGCCCATTGTACCGTTCGATTTTCCCAGAGGCTGGTGCATGGTAGGGGATGTGATATACCCACTCAATGCCATGCTCTTTGGCCCAAATATCTATAAGGTTATTCTGGAAATGAGTCCCATTGTCTGACTCAATTCTCTCTGGGGTGCCGTGTCGCCACAAAATCTGTTTCTCAAGGCCCAGGATAGTGTTCCGGGCAGTGGCATGGGGCACAGCGTATGTTTCCAGCCACCCGGTGGTTGCTTCCACCATGGTAAGCACATGGCGCTTGCCTTGGCGGGTTGTCGGCAGTGTGATATAGTCAATCTGCCAGGCCTCCCCATATTTATACTTCAACCATCGTCCTCCATACCAAAGAGGCTTTAACTGCTTGGCTTGTTTAATTGCAGCACGTGTTTCACACTCATGAATAACCTGGGCAATAGTGTCCATTGTTAAGTCCACCCCTCGATCATGGGCCCATCTATATGTTGCATCTCTGCCCTGACGGCCTGAAGTGTCATGGGCCCACCGGGCCAAAAATAATTCACCTTTATGTTGCCAATCTAAGTCCATCTGAGCCACTTCAATCTTAGCCGCTTTATCCACTTGTTGGTTGTTCTGGTGTTCCTCAGTGGCCCGACTCTTGGGTACATGGGCATCTACATGACGTACCTTCACCACCAGGATCTGCACCCGGGCAGCAATATCTTTCCACAGTGCAGCAGCCCAGATGGGTTTACCTCTGCGTTGCCAGTTGCTCTGCTTCCATTGCTTCAACCACCCCCACAGGGCATTTGCCACCATCCATGAGTCAGTATAGAGATGAAGTACTGGCCACTTTTCTCGTTCAGCAATGTCCAGGGCCAGCTGGATGGCTTTCACCTCGGCAAACTGACTCGATTCACCCTCTCCATCAGCAGTTTCTGCAACTTGTCGTCCAGGACTCCATACAGCTGCCTTCCATCTCCGATGCTTGCCCACAATACGGCAAGAGCCACCAGTAAACAAGGCATACTGCTTTTCACTTTCTGACAGTTTATTATATGGTGGGGCCTCTTCAGCGTGCACCACCTCCTCCTTTGGTGACATTCCAAAATCTTTGCCATCTGGCCAGTCCATGATGACTTCTAGAATGCCTGGACGACTGGGATTTCCTATTCGAGTTCCTTGTGTAATTAGTTGTCGTGGTTTAAACCCAGTCAGGTAATTCGTTCGCTCACTTCCCCCCCCCCTTTCTTGCCCTCCCCCTGCTCTCGGAGGGATGGAGAGGAGAATCAAAAGAATGCAACTCCCACGGGTTGAGATAAGAACAGTTTAGTAACTAAGGTGTAACACAAATCACTACTGCTACTACCAATAGTAACAATGATAAAGGAAATAACAAGGGAAGAGAATACAACATCTCACCACCAGCCAACCGATAACTTGCCTCCCTCAGCCCGATCAAGCACCGACCGATACCTCCTCCAACCCTGCAGTCCCCCAGCCCCTTCCGGCTCACTCCCAGTTACATCCTGGGCATGACGTGCTGTGGTATGGAATACCTCTTTGGTCAGTTTGGGTCAGGTGTCCTGTCTCTGCTTCCTCCCGGCTTCCCCTCCTCCCTGGCAGAGCATGAGGCTCACAAAGTCCTTGGCCAAACCAAAACATCCTTGTTATCAGCTCAGTTCCCGAGCTGAAAGTCAAAACACTGCACTACACTAGCTACCAAGAAGGAGAAAAAGGACTGCTATTACTGAACCCAGGACATTAGTGCAGCCCATTTACTCCATGTAGCATCAGTTGCATGATGTGTAGAGGAGACCCTGCCTTTGAACATCCAGCCCAGCACGGGCAACCGGGGTGCCAGGAGGAGCTGTGCTTCAGTGCCAATCACTTCCGAAGCAGCTCGAACCCCTTCATAGGCTGCCAGTATCTCTTTCTCAGTTGGGGTATAGGTGGCCTCAGATCCTTTGTATCCCCGACTCCAAAAGCCGAGGGGTCGACCTCGAGTCTCCCCTGGAGCTTTCTGCCAGAGGCTCCAGGTAGGACCGTTCTCCCCAGCTGCAGTGTACACTACATTTTTTACATCTGGCCCGGTCCGGACTGGTCCAAGGGCCACTGCATGAACTATCTCGCGTTTAATTTGCTCAAAGGCTTGTTGCTGCTCAGTGCCCCATTTAAAATCATTCTTCTTCCGGGTCACGTGATAGAGAGGGCTTACAATCGAACTGTAATTTGGGATGTGCGTTCTCCAGAACCCCACTGCACCCAAGAAGGCTTGCATTTCTTTCTTATTAATTGGTGCAGACATTGCTGTTATCTTGTTGATCATATCTGTGGGGATCTGTCTACGTCCATCTTGCCATTTTATTCCCCAAAATTGAATCTCCTGTGCAGGTCCCTTGACCTTACTCCGTTTTATGGCAAAACCGGCTTTCAGCAGGATTTGGATTATTTTCCTCCCTTTCTCAAAGACTTCTTCCGCTGTATCGCCCCACACAATAATGTCATCAATGTATTGCAGGTGTTCTGGAGCTTGCCCCTGTTCCAGTGCAGTCTGGATCAGTCCGTGGCAAATGGTAGGGCTGTATTTCCACCCCTGGGGCAGTCGGTTCCAAGTGAACTGGACACCCCTCCAAGTAAAAGCAAACTGTGGCCTGCACTCTGCTGCCAAAGGAATGGAGAAAAATGCATTGGCAATATCAACTGTGGCATACCACTTGGCTGCCTTTGACTCCAGTTCATACTGAAGTTCTAGCATGTCCGGTACGGCAGCACTCAATGGTGGTGTGACTTCATTCAGGCCACGATAGTCTACTGTTAGTCTCCATTCTCCATTAGACTTTTGCACTGGCCATATGGGGCTATTGAAGGGTGAGCGGGTCCTGCTGATCACCCCCTGACTCTCCAGTCTACGGATCAGCTGATGGATGGGAATCAGGGAGTCTCGGTTGGTGCGATATTGCTGCCGGTGCACTGTTGTGGTCGCAATTGGCACTTGTTGCTCTTCAACTTTCAGCAACCCCACAGCAGAGGGATCTTCTGAGAGACCAGGCAAGGTGGACAGCTGCTCAATTTCCTCAGTCTCCAAAGCAGCAATACCAAAAGCCCACCGGTACCCTTTTGGCTCTTTGAAGTACCCTCTCTTCAGGTAGTCTATGCCAAGGATGCATGGAGCCTCTGGACCAGTCACAATAGGGTGCTTTTGCCACTCCCTCCCAGTCAGGCTGATTTCAGCCTCCAGCACAGTCAACTCTTGGGATCCTCCTGTTACTCCAGAAATATAGATGGGTTCCACCCCTTGACAGCTTGATGGCATCAGGGTACACTGTGCACCAGTATCTACTAGAGCCTTATACTTGTGTGGGACTGATGTGCCAGGCCATCTGATCCACACAGTCCAGTAAATCCGATTGTCCCCTACCTCCACCTGGCTGGAGGCAGGGCCCCTCTAATGGTCGTCACAGCGTTGGACATTTAAATCGGGGTGAAAGGGATTATTCTTCGTTATCACAGGAGCTGGAGTAAAATCAGCTCTTCCATTCCATCTGGGAAACTGCTCACCAGAGACTGAAGCCGTAGCTCTCATGGGACGATCAGTCTTGGCCCTTGCTCCCCTCTTCAGTTCACTCACCCGTTCCTCCAAAGCTGAAGTAGGTTTTCCATCCCACTTTGTCATGTCTTCTCCGTGATCCAGCGGGTAAAACCATAGGGTACCCCGTGGTGTATACCTCCTCTATCTCCTCTCTTGAACAATAGGACGCCTTTTGTTAATAGCTGAGACGTGTGTTGCTACAGGTGAGGAGCTGGATAAATCAGATACATCGTCCCTCAATTGTTCGAGGTCCTGGAACAGTTTTTTCACAGCTGAGATGATGGAAGGGGTGAGGTTGTCTTCGAACTCTCGGAGTTTATGAACCATTTCATCCACTGTTAGTGGTACTATGTCATTCCAGGTTACTGTTGCCAATGAATGGGCATATGATGACGGTGCATTCCGTGTAAGTTTTTGCCACGTGGGTCGTGTACATTCAACTTCATCTGGATCTATAGGTGTATCCCCGTTATTCGGCTTGATGTGATAGAGCATCTCTACGATGGCCGATTCCCTCAGAGACTGGATGCCTTTGTCTATAGTAGTCCACTTGGCCGAACGACTCGTAACATCGTCCTTGTACGGAAACCTTTCTTTCACAGCTGCCAAGAGCCTCCTCCAAAGGCTGAGGGACTTTTTCTCTCTTGCCATTGCTTTGTCAATTCCCCCTTCTCTAGCAAGTGATCCCAGCTGCTTGGCTTCTGTACCTTCTAGTTCGTGACCATCGGCCCCATTGTCCCAACATTGGAGTAACCAGGTGATGATGTGCTCCCCTGGTTGACGGGTAAAATCTTTTCGCATGTTCCGCAACTCAGTTGAGGTCCGTGGTTGAGAAGTTACCTCTTCTTCTTCTTCGTCATGTGATGATGACTCCTGATCAGATTCTGGACCGGGTGGTGAATTCATTGGTTCTTCATCTCGCTTCACCCTTTTTGCCTCCTTTTTACTTGTTCTCTTGCGTACAGGGGCAACCGATATTGGTACAAAGTGGTCCTCTGGTTTGGCTGCAGTGATTATCACTGTGGTTTGAGTAGCAACTGTACTTGTTGCTGGGGGTGGTGTAGCTGCTGTGCTTGGAGCTGGGGTAACCGCGCTGTCTGTTGCAGTTGAAGTTTGAGCAGCTGCTGTACTTGCCACTGGGGTAGCTGCTCTGTTCATTGAGGCCAAAGTTTGAGTAGCGACTGTACTTGTTGCTGGGGGTGGTGTAGCTGCTGTGCTTGGAGCTGGGGTAACCGCGCTGTCTGTTGCAGTTGAAGTTTGAGCAGCTGCTGTACTTGCCACTGGGGTAGCTGCGCAGTTCATTGCAGCCAAAGTTTGAGTAGCGACTGTTGCTTTGCCCTCAGATCCGCCGACATTCTTTTCCTTTTGAAGGTGCTGGATAGTGTTGAACAAGGCCCTGTAAGCATAGGCCAAGCCCCAGCACGTTGCCATGATTTGTCCATCTCTGGTATGGCCAGAATGACCACACACCTCATTTAAGTGTTTTACTAATTCTTCTGGATTTTGCAGTTGTTCGGTAGTGAAATTCCAAAGTACTGGAGGGGCCCACTGACCTAGATACTTGCCCATACTATCCCACTGTCTTGGTTTAAACCCAGTCAGGTAATTCGTTCGCTCACTTCCCCCCCCCCTTTCTTGCCCTCCCCCTGCTCTCGGAGGGACGGAGAGGAGAATCAAAAGAATGCAACTCCCACGGGTTGAGATAAGAACAGTTTAGTAACTAAGGTATAACACAAATCACTACTGCTACCACCAGTGATAATAATGATAAAGGAAATAACAAGGGAACAGAATACAACACCTCACCACCCACTGACCGATAACTCGCCCCCCAAGCCCGACCAAGCTCCGACCGATACCTCCTCCAACCCTGCAGTCTCCCAGCCCTTCCGGCTAACTCCCAGTTACATCCTGGGCATGACGTGCTGTGGTATGGAATACCTCTTTGGTCAGTTTGGGTCAGGTGTCCTGTCTCTGCTTCCTCCCGGCTTCCCCTCCTCCCTGGCAGAGCATGAGGCTCACAAAGTCCTTGGCCAAACCAAAACATCCTTGTTATCAGCTCTGTTCCCGAGCCAAAAGTCAAAACACTGCACTGCACCAGCTACCAAGGAGGAGAAACATGACTGCTACTGCTGAACCCAGGACATTATCCACCCCTTATTCCATACCATTCACGTCATGCTCAGATCCCGCATTTTCAATATACCATCACTCTTATCTCGGTGCACTCTTATCTTAGTGCATGGACCAGTCCCTATAAAGCTGCTGAGTCCATCTGGTCCATGATGTCAGGCTTCATCTCTTGTAACAGTCTTCCAGAGCAGGAGAGATTGTGTGCAGTGTTCACACTTGTGAATAACCTGGGCAATAGTGTCCATTGCTAAGTCCACCCCTCGATCATGAGTCCATCTGTATGTTGCATCTCTGCTCTCATGGCCTGAAGTGCCATGGGCCCACCAGGCTTAAAATAATTCACCCTTCCCTTAAGCAGTTTCTGCAGCTTGTTGCTGGGGACTCCGTACAGCTGCCTTCCATCTCCAATGCTTCCAAAGCACTGGAGGGGCCCAGTGGACTAGATACTTGCCCATACTGTCCCACACACCCTGCCACTCATGACTCTCCAGCCTTGGGGAAAATCTCTTGGTCTCCCTATATTGTCGTCTAACCCCAGACAAGACCCAAACCTGACTCTGCTTAACTTTTGAGATCAGACAAAATGGTTGTGGGTAGAACACAGCCTGTGTGTGTGCCAACATGCTGATCCCCATCACAATCAGCAGGCAGGTCCCAAGGGTACCCAAAGGCCATTCAAAACCTTCAGAACTCTCACACGATGCTGCTGTACTTGTCACTGGGGCTGGTGTAGCTGCTGTGCTTGCCGGCTCTCCCACCGCCAGCTTCTCTTTTCCTGAGTCCAGCTCTTCCTCCTCTGCCTTGCTGGGAAATGCTGCGTGGTCTCCTGCATCCTCCTGGGGCTCGGCGGGCGGCTGCCGGGGAATGCTCTCGGCCGTCGCGAAGCTGGGCTCCGCCGTGGGGCTCGGCTCCTCCGCGGGGCTCGGCTCCTCCGCCGCCTTCTCCCGCTGCTCGGGAGCCGCCTCCTTCTGCTCCTCGACCGCCCCGGCCTCCTCCACCGGCAGCCGTCCCCCCGCGGCCTCCGGCCCCGCTCCCGCCGCCGCTTGGTGCCCGTGGCCGCTCTCCCGGGCCGCTTCGGCTGCCGCCGGCTCCCGGGGCCGCTCCCCCTCGGCTCCCCGCAGCCTCACGAAGATGGAGAGTAGGGTGAGGGCCAGGACGGTGAAGAGCAGCCGGACGGCCAGGTACAAGTCCACGGCCACGTCCGTCCCGCCCTGCTGCTGCAGCCCACCCGTATTACAAGCCATTGCCATAAAGCACAGTGAGACAAGAACCTTAGCCCAAGCCCCACCCTTGATAAACACTATCACAGCAAATACCGGCTCTACGTAAGTTACAACGGTCTGAAGCTGTGAGATCAAGAAGAACAACTCTGATACCCAATAAATCAGCATTGTGACGAATGACTATTAATCCAGTCAAATCTGTCGTTATCTCAACCCTTCGTGCCCCACGTTGGGCGCCAAAAAGAACTGTCTTGGTTTAAACCCAGTCAGGTAATTCGTTCGCTCACTTCCCCCCCCCCTTTCTTGCCCTCCCCCTGCTCTCGGAGGGACGGAGAGGAGAATCAAAAGAATGCAACTCCCACGGGTTGAGATAAGAACAGTTTAGTAACTAAGGTATAACACAAATCACTACTGCTACCACCAGTGATAATAATGATAAAGGAAATAACAAGGGAACAGAATACAACACCTCACCACCCACTGACCGATAACTCGCCCCCCAAGCCCGACCAAGCTCCGACCGATACCTCCTCCAACCCTGCAGTCTCCCAGCCCTTCCGGCTAACTCCCAGTTACATCCTGGGCATGACGTGCTGTGGTATGGAATACCTCTTTGGTCAGTTTGGGTCAGGTGTCCTGTCTCTGCTTCCTCCCGGCTTCCCCTCCTCCCTGGCAGAGCATGAGGCTCACAAAGTCCTTGGCCAAACCAAAACATCCTTGTTATCAGCTCTGTTCCCGAGCCAAAAGTCAAAACACTGCACTGCACCAGCTACCAAGGAGGAGAAACATGACTGCTACTGCTGAACCCAGGACACCCACACACCCTGCCACTCATGGCTGTCCAGCCTCAGGGAAAATCTCTCGGTCCTCCTACATCGCCGTTTGACCCCAGACAAGACCCAAACCTGACTCTGCTTAACTCTTGAAATCAGCAGTGGGCAAAACACACTCTGTATGCGTGCTAGCATGGTGATTCCCATCACCATCAGCAAACAAGTCTCAACAGCATTAAAAGGCCATTCAAAAACTTCAAAACTCTCAAATGTAAATGGTCTGGGGGGAGGACTGGGAGGGTAAAAGGATGTCTCCTTCACAGTTTGAGCACCTGCGAAGGAGAAAAAAGATGTGTAATTGCTAAGCACCTCCATCATATACCTCCCAAAGTATAAAGGTGGTGACCACACTGGGAACATAAGCCAGATCAGTTTCATGATCAATGATTCTATTGTATTACAAGTCATTACCATAAAGTACAATGAGACAAAAACCTTAGCCCAAGCCCCACACTTGAAAAACACTAACACAGCAAATACTGGATGGAAGTAAGATATGATATACTGAAACTGTGAGATCAAGAGGAACAACCTTGAGAGCCAATAAATCAGCCTTGTGACGAGTGACTATCAATCCAGTCAGATCTGTTCTTATCTCAACCCCTCGTGCCCCACGTTGGGCGCCGAAAGGAACTGTCATGGTTTAAACCCTAGCCAGACAGCTTGTTCACTCACTCCCAGTGAGTGGTGCCGGGCTGACAGCAATTGAGGGCCACCCCCCCCCACCAGGGCTCTCCCTTTCCCCGCTCCCGGACGAGCGGCGAAGAGGATCGAAAGAGTGCAACTCCTACGGGTTGAGACAAGAACAGTCCAGCAACCAATGAACAACACAAATCACCACCGATACTACCAACGACAACAATGATAAGGGAAAATAACAAGGGAAGAGAATACGATACCACCGGCCAAGAAATGAGTCCCACCCGGAAGCCAGTGTCCTTCTGGGTAACTCCCAGTTACCCCCCACCCCGGGCATGACGTGCTGTGGTATGGAATACCTCCTTGGCTAGCCTGGGTCAGGCACCCTGTCTCTGCTTCCTCACGGCTTCCCCTGCTCCCTGGCAGAGCATGAGCCTCACAAAGTCCTTGGTCAGGGTAAACATCACTTAGCAACAACTGAAAACATCGACTTCACCAACACTGTTCCCAGGCTGGAAGTCAAACACTGCACTGCACCAGCTACCACAAAGGAGAAACATGACTGCTACTGCTGAACCCAGGACACAAGGGAAAGGTGCTCCCTTTGGGAATGTGGCGGGAGGAGCAGCTGGCATCTCCTGACGGAAGAGAGCTGTGCTCAGCATCCACAGCCATTGCAAAGTGACAGGGAGCTGCTGGGAGCATCCCAAGAAGGATTCCTTCCAGGTTCCATGAGGATGCTGGAGATGGGACCTTCATCAGGGACCAGAGCTATAGGACAAGGGCTGATGTGTTCAAACTGGAACAGGGATATAGGAAGAAGTTCTTTCTGTGAGGGTGGTGGGTAAGGCCTCGCCAACAAGGTTGAAGTTGAGAAGCAGGAATTCCTTATTGCTCCTCTATTCCTCTTATTGCTGTCTCTAAACTGGAGAGACATCAATTTGATAGGTGGACCGCTTGGTGGATAAAGAGCTGGCTGGATGGCCGCAGGCAAAAAAGCTGTGGTCCATGTCCACTTGGAGACCAGTAACGAGTGGTGTTCCTCAGGGATTGGGGTTGGGACCGGTCTTGTTTAACAGCTTTGTCGCTGACATGGACATCAAGAGGAAGGGTGACCAGCAGGTCGAAGGAACCCACAGGAATCGGTTACCCAGGGAAGTTGTGAATGCTCCATCCCCAGCAGTGTTCAAAGCCAGGGTGGACAGAGCCTTGGGTGACACGGTGTAGTGTGAGGTGTCCCTGCCTAAGGCAAGGGGCTGGAACTGGATGAGTTTAAGGTCCTTTCCAACCCAAACCATCCTATGATTCTAAGTTGTACTAAAAAGAACCCAAACCCCCAAGGGGGAAGGATATTCAACTCCTCACTGATCTCCTGTTCTGCACTTCACCAAAACCTCACCAACCGTGTCAATACCACAGTAAGTTGTTGTCACTGTGTTACCAAATAGCTGTGATTGCCCAGCTCTGGAGAGAAAGCGCTCCTGGACTTTATGTTGCATTAAGAGTAATGACTGGGAGAGCTGGAACCCTCCTGGAATAGGGAACAACAGCGTTTATGGATGCATGCTCAACAGTGCAAGTAGAGCGTGCCTGTGCAACCCAAGTGGACCACCTGTTTTGAAGGCTGCTTTTCGATAGGCGAGATCTTTACTATCAGATGTAAGAACCATAATAGCAGCTACATCGGAAGAAAATACTGAACACTATACACCTCCTCTGTCTCGATAAAATAATGACATCATTAAATGGACATAAAGGCCATTATCAAAAAGAACTGTGTTCCTCATGTCCTCGGATCATATTGGTCCCAACCAGTCTCATGGCTAAATGGCACACAGCTCCCTCCCTCATCATCATCTCAGCAGTGCTCTTCCCTGCGCTGTTCCCAGAAGCACACCCATGCAGTAAAAGAGGAAATCAGTTCTCTTTTGACATTAAAATGCAGATATTGGCTATTTTCCAGCCTCCTTCAGACCTGATCCTTGACTTGTTCACCAACATCCCGTCCAAAACTCCTTCACCCTAAGGACTGCTATGGGCTGTCACCTCATAACTGTCTCAGGAAAGCAGGTTGTACTGACATCGACATTGCTAAAACCATAGCCTTTAGGAATTGAAAATGCCTTTGAGCATTATGAAAACTGGGAATGACGCTGTCCCAGTCTTCTACTCCATCCCGAAACATGTTTGGAGGTGTGATTTGTGATGTCCTTGGCATCCACAGAGATAGATGGTGGCAGGGAGGAAACGCTGAATCCTAAAGGTATAAAAGGACAATCGGGGGGCTTGATGTCATTTTCCCCTACCTCCACACTGTGTCTGCCACAATCAACTTGGCCTGTTTCCTGAAGGGCTTTTGCCTGCCCTAACATGGTTTATTCCCCTTTGCCCATGGCCCTGGCTGCTCTGAGGAAGCTTCCTTAAGTGCTTCCATGTTGTAGGGTTAGAAATGGAACAGGGTCGAGAAGGGAACCTACCTTCTTTCTTGGAATGAATCTTCACTCAATAAGGGCTGTTGGGGCATCTGGAATGAAGCTGCTGCAGCCAAAGGGAAGGAAACTTGTCCTGAACTTTGGATAAAGAAACACTTTAAGTCCAGTGAATTGAAGCCTGACCACAATAATTCCTCGGCCCCAGTTACCACTGGTTTGTTAAAGTCACGTGTAGCTGATTTCCTATGGATTAAATAGTGCGATAAACACATAAATGTATTGGCTTTTGCAAATCATAGGTGTGGTTATGTGGATATAGCTGTACGAGTTTACAATAACAGAAACAAAACACGCTAAAGACCCAAGACTAGACAACAAGTTAAAAAGGTTCAGATCTCTTGATCAAAACGGAGTCACATAGCAAAAGAATTTGTAAAGGTAAAAGAAAGGGGTGGTGTGTGTGTGAATCTTGATATAAGGAAAGGTGGTGCCTGGAAAATGTAAAGTACTTTTTAGCTTAACTTAGGTTGCGGAAAGAGAACAGTGTTTATGTTGTAAGTCTGTGGAATGTAGTGGCCCCACTAAACACGAGTTAATTGTTTCACACTAGTCTTCTAAAGTAGTTTTAAAGAGCAATGTTTGTGTTGTAAGCCTGTGGTGAGATAACAGGCTTTAGTGGCCCCACTAAACATGAATGAGTTATTTCACACCATCCTTCTACTTATCTGTTAGTTTGGAGACAGAGCCTCCCAAGGCTCTGCTAGCTTGGGATACTCCTTGTCTGCCCATCCTGCAACAAATTTTGCAGGAAGGTCACACTGTTTTAAATCCTTGCTAGTTATCAGAATAATTACAGATATAGCTGGTTGTGTGATTGCTGGGGGGCCCAACTGTGCCAGAGGTGAAAAGTGCACCGTGAGGAAGACTGCTTACATCTTCTTGAAGACCCCTACTCGCAAGAGGAAGACTGTTTACTGTCCCATTGTTGGGTACCCAGGTCCCATTTTGGGTGCTGGGGTCCCACTTTGTGGTACCCAGTGTAATGTGTGGGGTTTGTTCATCAAGAAGTTTGGGGGGAGGGAGGCTCTCTGTGGCTGTCGTTATGTGAAACAATTCTCCTTTTGACTCTGTACCTGTTGTACTCTGTAGGTAATGGGGGGAGGTCAGTTGTGTTGTTGCGCGGGATTGTGAGAGAGAAAAGGGGTTGGGTGGCTCGAAGTGGTGTCTTGTTGCAACGCTTGAGGGCAGGGGAGGGGGCTGCGGCGGTGAGGAGGCTGGAGGCTGGCAGTGGGCGCTTCTCGAAGCCTCCGGCAGCTTCTCGAAACTTCCCGAAACTGCTCGGTAATGAGACCCCTGCAACAAAGGGAACCAATGGGGAGGAGCCACGTCAACATCCAAGTGTCCACACATGGACACATAGACTGACCCACAGACTGACCCACACATTGACCCACACATGGACCCATTGACTGACCCACAGACTGACCCACAGACTGACCCATAGACTGACCCGCACATTAACACACACATTGGCACACACATGGACCTATAGAATGACCCACACATTCACCCACAGTCTGACCCACAGACTGACCCACACATTGACACACACATAGACCCATAGACTGACCCGCAGACTGACCCACACATTGACACACACATGGACCCATAGACTGACACACACATTGACACACACATAGACCCATAGACTGACCCACAGGCTGACCCACAGACTGACCCACACATTGACACTGGTGTATCACTGGTATCCCTGGTGTATCACTGGTGTCTCACTGGTGTCTCACTGGTGTCACTGGTGTCTCACTGGTGTCTCACTGGTGTCTCACTGGTATCACTAGTATCACTGGTGTATCACTGGTGTCTCACTGGTGTATTATGGGTGTCTCACTGGTGTCTCACTGGTGCATCACTGGTGTACCACTGGTGTTTTTCTGGTGTCTCACTGGTGTATCACTGGTATCACTGGTGTCTCACTGGTCTCTCACTGGTATCACTGGTGTCTCAATGGTGTCTCACTGGTATCACTGGTATCACTGGTGTCTCAGTGGTATCACTAGGGTCTCACTGGTGTCAGTGGTGTCTCACTGGTATCACTGGTGTGTCACTGGTGCATCACTGGTGTACCACTGGTGTTTTTCTGGTGTCTCACTGGTGTATCACTGGTATCACTGGTGTCTCAGTGGTGTCTCAGTGGTATCACTGGTATCACTGATGTCTCACTGGTATCACTAGGGTATCACTGGTGTCTCACTGGTGTCACTGGTGTGACACTGCTGTATCGCTGGTATCACTGGGGTATCAGTGGTGTCTCACCGGTATCACTGGTGTCTCACTGGAGTATCACTGGTATCACTGGTGTCTCACTGGTATCACTGGTGTCTCAATGGTGCCTCACTGGTATCAATGGTGTCTCACTGCTATCACTGGGGTATCACTGGTGTCTCACTGGTGTCTCACTATTGTATCACTGGTATCCCTGGTGTATCACCTGTTTCTCACTGGTGTCTCACTGGTGTATCACTGGTATCCCTGGTGTATCACTGGTGTCTCACTGGTGTGTTACTGGTGTCACTGGTGTCTCACTGGTGTCTCACTGGTATCACTGCTGTCTCAATGGTGTCTCACTGGTATCACTAGTATCACTGGTGTATCATTGGTGTCTTGCTGGTGTATTACGGGTGTCTCACTGGTGTGTCACTGGTGCATCACTGATGTACCACTGGTTTCTTTCTGATATCTCACTGGTGTCTGACTGGTATCACTGGTGTGTCACTGGTGTCTCACTGGTATCACCGGTATATCACTGGTGTATCACTGCTGTAACGCTGGTGTATCACTGTTGTCTCACTGGTGTCACTGGTGTCTCACTGGTGTATCACTGGTATCACTGGTGTATCAGTGGTGTACCACTGGTGTCTCACTGGTGTGTCACTAGTGTATCACTGGTGTCACTGGTGTCTCACTGGTGTCTCACTGGTCTCTCACTGGTATCACTGGTGTCTCACTGGTGTCTCACTGGTGTCTCACTGGTGTCTCACTGGTATCACTGGTGTCTCACTGGTGTCTCACTGGTGTAACACTGGTATCACTGGTGTCTCACTGGTGTCTCACTGGTATCACTGGTGTCTCACTGGTGTCTCACTGGTGTAACACTGGTATCACTGGTATCACTGGTATCACTGGTGTCTCACTGGTGTCTCACTGGAATAACAGGTGTCTCACTGATGTATCACTGGTGTCTCAATGGTGTCTCCCTGGTATCACTGGTATCACTGGTGTCTCACTGCTGTCTCACTGCTGTCTCACTGGTGTCTCACTGGTGTGTCACTGGTGTATCACTGGTATCACTGGTGTCTCATTCGTGTCTCACTCGTATCACTGGTGTTTCAATGGTGTCTCACTGATGTATCACTGGTGTCTCAATGGTGTCTCACTGGTGTATCACTGGTATCACTGGTGTCTCACTGGTATCCCTGGTATTACTGGTGTCTCACTGGTATCACTGGTGTCTCACTGGTATCACTGCTGTCTCACTGGTGTGTCACTGGTGCATCAGTGGTGTACCACTGGTTTCTTTCTGGTATCTCACTGGTGTCTCACTGGTATCACTGGTGTCTCACTGGTTTCTCACTGGTATCACTGGTGTCTCACTGCTATCACTGGTGTCTCACTGGTGTGTCACTGGTGCATCACTGGTGTACCACTGGTTTCTTTCTGGTATCTCACTGGTGTCTCACTGGTATCACTGGTGTCTCACTGGTATCACTGGTGTGTCACTCGTGTCTAACTGGTGTCTCACTGGTATCACTGGTATATCACTGGTGTATCACTGGTGTAACACTGGTGTCTCACTGGTGTCACTGGTATCTGACTGGTGTATCACCAGTGTCTCACTGGTGTCTCACTGGTATCACTGGAGTATCACTGGTATCACTGGTGTATCACTGGTGTCTCACAGGTATCACTGGTGTATTGTTGCAGAATGACTCTAAGAGCAGGACCATAGAGTTCTGGAGGACTGTGCAAGCAAGGCAGGGGGTGGCCCCCACAGGTGGCCAGAGTCCGGACCTGGGAGGAGAATGTGGAGGAAGCTGTGGGGGCTAACCAATACTGTTATGCCAAGAAGGAGTGGCTGAATACCACTCCTATATATGTGTGAACTGCGTCACAAATAAAGTAGAAGTTGCTTATCACCCATATTGGGTTGGCCTGTCTGCTTCTCCTCGCCGCTTACAAATGGCACCCGAACAGGGACACGGACTACAGGGCCCTGGTTGCTGGGGACCCGGATTACAGGGCCCCGACTAGCGGGGACCCGGATACAGGGCCCCGACTAGCGGGGACCCGGATACAGGGCCCCAGCTAACGGGGACCCGGAACGGCGAGTGAGCGGCGTCTGCGGCAGTGGCCAGGAAGCGCGGGCAATGCTGCTGCAGTGGCGTGACGGACCCGGGTGCTTGGACTAACCAAAAGGAGTCCACCGCTAGGGCAAACCAGACACTGCTGCGTTGGGAGGCCGATCCGGAGACCGAGGTTACAGGACGACCCAGAAGAAGACGATCCAGAAAAGGCCGGCCATGAAAATGGACCGAGAGGTAGCCCTGGACTTATTACAGTGCTTCTTATAAAAGCGGGGAACTGAGCCCTGAACTTTTTACAGTGCTTTTTATAAAAGCGGGGAATTGAGCCTGAGACTCTAAAGCAGCTAGCAGGTCTACTGGCTGTAGGGAAGGCTAAGAGATTTTTTTTGCAGATCCTAATACAATATTTGAGGAGAGTGAGTGGCGAAAGTTTGGTGATGAACGATTTGACTCAGTGCTTAATGATGATAAAACAGCAAAGAAACTCGGTAAACCACGGAGAGAAGTAATGAACTGTATAAAAAGATACAAGGCGGAAAGAGGGTGGTGCCTCGGTGCCGGATCGATTGCAGTGCCATTTTGAAGCACGCAGTAGAAAATAGGGATCATGCGCTAGTGGAAGATTTAAAGGAGCCGCGAGCCTCTCCAGCCCACTATGCCCTAGAGTGGAAATTTTTAACTCAGTTACGGAGGAGCCAGGTCTGCAGATGGCTACATAACGAACGAGAGACATCTGATAAGAAAGACACAGCTGCGAGCAACGGAGACCCTGAGTTCGGCGCAGGATCAGCCCCCGAATCCCCTGAATCTGAGCCAGATTTATATCCTCTGCTTCCAGACCCTGACTCTTTATCTCCCGGGTCGGTCTGCTCAGACTCACTGGCCCTGGAGATGCTCAGTTGTAACAATGGGTAAACAAAGAGGTGAACATTACTGGGGAATTTTCTGCAATGGGCATCTTTGCATATCCTGTGTTTACTACACAGCAGGGGGCTAAAGAGTGGGAAGCTCTTGATCTCAAAATAGTTAAGGAGGCCTGACAAACAGTGACCATGTATGGGTTAAAATCCTCTTATACTCAAGCTGCATATGTTATGATTTTTCTTGCAATTGACAGGGGGAGCCCATACAGTTTCTCTGTGATACTCATGTACTAGAAGTTGGTAAATATAAGTATGTCCAGGTTTCTATCAACCCTTGGAGAACTTTGTAGATACTGCTGGCCACTTCTTCCAGCACAGGCTGGCCACCTGTGTTGGAATGAGTGTGCATTTTGGTCAGTATAAAAGCCCAAGCCTCATGCGATGTGGGGGAGGCAGAGCCTCTGCGGGGATGCCCGCTAAGGTTGAGCCTGCCACCTCGCACTGCAATGATGCTTCTCGGAGCCGTTTTTCTGTTAGTCTCCACAGGGTCCTTGTGCCACGTTGTGTACGTGGGACTGTAGTGGGAGTAATGATTGTCTGGATTTTGTGCTTCAAATATTGTAGTTGTGTGGAGCGTGCTTGTGGGATCCCATACGTGTGTGTGTTTGTATGTGTGTGCTGAGGGCAGATGGTGTTCTGTGTATTTTTTGTTGATGGGTTCATGTAAAAGTTTTTAACCGGTAGCAGTTTAACATTTCGGGCAAGAAAGGGTTAATGCAAAAGTGCGGTTGCCGACAGGTATTTATGGTTGGTGCTGAAGCAGGCAGGCGGCTGTAGCTGCTGCCGAGGAGGCTGGCTTCTGTAGCTGTGCAAAGCAGCGTGAGCGACTTTTGGAAAAAAAAAACAAAAAACCAAAGCTGACCTCCGATTCAGCTCCCGTTGCTCCACCGGCAGAACGGCCAGGATGGACGCCAGACCTGAGGAGTGAGGAGACAAAAAAAAAAAAAAAAAAAGGAAAAGAGGCAAAGATGCAGCAAACTCCTCACTGGTTATCAATGTGCAGTTTAACCTGTCTGCTTCTCAAGAACGGATAACCTGGAGGAGGGGGTATATTTGTGTCCTCCTGCCTACAGGTCCATGGCGACTGCCTGCAAAGTTTGTCAAGCCTTGCCATGAGCTGGACACCTGATGCCTCAGCTACAGGAGCTGACCGTGAATATCCCAAGCAGAATGAGATAGAGGAAGAGAAAAACAAATGACTGCAAAACATCACTTGGGGGCAACTGAAAAGTAACATCCTGAATATGTGTGCTTGTGAAGTAGCTATTATTAGAGGCTGTGATTTTATCTATAAAACTACCTGTAATTACTAGCCAGTTGCTAATGAGGAACTACACCTTGTATAGATCTGTCACTTGTAAAAGAGATGTTAGAGTATGGAAATTTGCAGTAGCTGCTAGAAAATGCTAAGGCAAAAGCTAGAAAGATTCTAATACAATGGTAGTGTTATAAAGCGGGTGATGGAGCAAATTAAGAGGGTGGGAGAATTCCACTGGTAAGAAATTTCTTTGGCTAGTCCTTCACTGCCATCAGCATCTTCAACATGCTGCTGCACCCTGTAATAGTTACTCTGCTAATGTAAATTTCTGTGTGCCTTGCTGTAGTAGCGACTTGTTACTGGATGAAGCAGGTGAAACTCTACATTGACAACAAGGTGCAATGACTGAGGCTGACAAAATGCCTTCTGCCACAGTCAAGGGCAAGACTGGGTTGGCCTCTGTGTTTGCCACCAAGAAGAACCTTTAGCTCCCCTGTTGGCTGCAACCTGGCAGGCGTGGAGCGGTGGGGACACATGCCATGCCAGACCTTGATGTGAAGGATGGCCTCCCCTGTTATCAGAGATCCATACAGCAGAAAAAAGGGGCAGGCCCAGCAGCCTGTAGTCAGCATATACTGGAGATATGATCTAGGATAAATCCCCTGTTCAAGTAGAGTCATCGAAACCATATATAAAACAAAAAGGGGGAGATGCGGAGGCAGTGTTCTGACAGGACAATGGATAATTGGTACATAAACTCTGAAAATCCTGAAAGATACAGCAAGGCCATGAGAGGCCCGAAGAAGCTTAAGCAAGCAAGATAAGAAGAAGCTGGAATTCACTGAGGTAATGAGAACTGTGCACTGTTGGCAAGCTTTCGAGGTCAAGTTCTAACACCTGTGTTTAACCAATTATATGTTAGTCACTAAGGGTCTTCAAGACATGTATCCAATCATAATATGCCAAATCACTGTAAGTGCATGTAAGAAATAGTATATAAGGAGTTAAGGCTTTGTAATAAATTTGGCAATCACTTGATCGCATTGATCGTCTCTGCGTTGTCCACGACTCCCGCGTCAACAGGTCATCAAGATCTTCTGTTGGCTCTTTGCAGCCAAACTTGTGTGCTATGGTTTCAGAGCAATGAATTGAAGATGGGTGGAGAGCTGGATCATTGCCTGTGGTGCTGGGATTGCTGATGGACTCTAGTACCAGCTCTTATCGGTGACTTTGCCCTCAGCTCCCTGTCCTGATAATATCAACCATGGCTTCTATGAAGCTCTCCTTTCTGCCTTGCCTTTCCAGCACAATGGGTGGAAAAAGGCAAATGTTATCATCAAGGAGAGCTCAAGGACTGGGGCTGCCTCCACCCTACTGAGGTTAAGAACCAAATCCCCCAGGAAGCCCTCTCCAGGCAGAGGAAGGACGGGAGGGTGACCATGAGGAGCCAGCATGGATTTACCAAGGATTAGTAATGCCTGACCAACCTGAGTTCCTTGGATGATGAGAACACTGGTGTTTGCATGGACAGGAAGTAGAGGACAGCATTTACCTCACCATTAGCAAGGTCACCACAATCTTCTCTTGGCTCTTTGCAAATCAAAATTGTGAGCTTTGGTTTGAGTACAAGCAACTGAAGATGGGTGGAAAGCTGGTTCATTGCACGTGGTGACTGACATCGCTGATGGACCCTGGAACCAGTTCCCATCGGTGAGGTTCCCCGCAGATCCCTGCCGTGGTTTAGCGTGAGGTGTCCCTGCCCATGGCAGGGGGGTTGGAACTAGATGATCTTAAGGTCCTTTCCAACCCTAACTATTCCATGATTCTATGATAATGTCAACCATGGCCCTTGTGAAGCTGTAACTGCCTCAGAAATGCTCCAAAAGTGGATGTCAAAGGTGGGCTTGTTCTGTGCTTTGCTTTAAAGGAGCCCAAAGCCCTGCTGCTCACTCAGGGTGAGGTCATCTCCTCTGGGTACACTTCTTCTCCTCCAAACTAATCAACACAAAGAGATAATGACCTGCTTTGGGCTTTGTCACCCTCCTGGGGCACAAAGAGATTCACAGTCCCACATTCCCACATCACTTGAAATAGGAAGGGGGTTTGCTGATGCTGGTTCATTCCCAGGCTCCCTGCACAGCTCCAGGCACGTTCATCTTCACATCCATCTCCGAGAGCATGAGGAGGGCAGCAGAGACAGAGCTGAGATGTAAGTGAGGGGCAGCATCTTTCAGCCCATCATTCTCCTGTGGTTCTCTCTTGCCAACAGCCAGCAGCTCCTGTCTCCATCTCCTGCCCTACTGCAGGGTTGTGGGCTTCTTGATGATGCTCTGGGCTTCCCAGGGAGCTGCCTGTGCTGTGTGCTCCCAGTGCAGCTGCTGAGAAGGCAGGTTTGGAGATCACCCTGGTGGAGAACACCCTCAGGAGGCTTCCTCTTCTCACTGACCACAGAGGGCTCCTGGATGAGCACCAGAAGCTTTCCTGGACATTCAGAGTACTCCCCATTGATGAGGTGAGGCAGGTCTGAAAGATGACTTTCTTGTCATTTTTTTGTCCTTGCCATGGACAGGGTCACCATTCACTAGAGCAGGCTGCTCCAATTCCCGTTAAACTGCACTTCACGTAGTTCAGAAATTCATTAAGTTTGCAGTTAGGAAAACCGAAGCAGAGAGGGAAGAAGCGGGTGGTTGGGAAATGCCACAAGGGGATGACGGATCAGCTCTGCACTGTGAAAGCACCATGTTTCTTTGTGTTCCAGGTTGAGCCAAATGATCTCCAAGCCACAGGCTCAGCACTAACGCAGGCAATGAAGTGCAGCACTAAGGTAAAGCCACTCGAGTGTGGAACCTTCCCATTGTTTTCCACAGAGGTCATTGCTCAACATAAGGTGAGCCAGAGGAGCGCACACCATGTTGTGCCATGGTGTTTAACTGCTTGAGCACCCCTTTGTTCTACCTGTGCTGGCACAGGACTTTCACCAACCTCTTCCTCATTGATCTGTGCCTGAACTCTCCCTTTCCATCCTGCAGGACTGTCTCTGAGCAGCTCCCACCACACAGAGGCTTTTCCACCTGGGACATCCCTGCCTCTTGGAGAAGAAACCCCCAGCCAGGAGCTCACACACAAAGCACCATCCAGCCCATGGCACAAAGCAATTGCACCCAAGTGACCGAGTTCAGCCTGGCAGGGTTCACACAGGACCCCGTGACTCAGGTCTACTTGTTCCTGCTCTTCCTGCTCACCTACCTTGTCACCATTGTGGGCAACCTGGGCATCATCATCTTAATCAGGGCCAGTCACCTCCTCCACTCCCCCATGTATTATTTCCTGGGCAATCTGGCCTTTGTAGACCTCTGTTTCTCCACCATCACCCCCAAGATGTTGGTTGACTTGATGTCAGAGAAGAAGAGCATTGCTTATGCTGGCTGCAAGACTCAGGTCTTCCTCTTTCAACTTTTTGGGATGACTGAGTACTTCTTGCTGGCTGCAATGGCCTATGTGGCCATTTGCCATCCCCTGCTGTACCCCCTTGTTGTGTCCCCAAAGTGCTGTTTCCAGCTGGTGACTGGCTCATGCCTCGTGGGGCTGACCAATGGTGTGGGACAGACCATCAGCATGTCCACTCTGTCCTTCTGCAGCTCCAGCACCATCGACCTCTTCTTCTGTGACATTTCCCCCCTCATCTCGCTCTCCACCTCTGACACCACCCTCAGCCACATCATCCTGACCACTGCAGCATCTCTCTTTGGTCTGTTCAGCATCCTGGTTATCCTGCTCTCCTACGTGGCCATCATCGCCACCATCCTGAGCATCAATTCAGCTGAGGGCAAGCGCAAAGCCTTCTCCACCTGCACGTCCCACCTCACCACTGTCAGTATCTCCTATGGGGCATCCTTTTTCACATACTTAAATCCCAGCTCAAGAGCAGCAGATAAATGGGCTGTGGTATTCTACGCCATGGTGACTCCCATGCTGAACCCCTTGATCTACAGCCTGAGAAATAAGGAGGTGAAGGAGGCCTTTAGGAGACTCTTGAAAATTAAGCGATCTTGAATGTTTTAAGTTTAGGCTCAGGCAGAACACAGATGTGGGGGAGATGCTCAGCTCTTTGTAAATTATCTCAAATAGACAACATGTTGAAGAGGTCCTCTCCACCTTAACTTACATCATGCACTGGCTGCTTTGATTTCACCAGCTGAGAATACAAATCAGAACATTGCAAAAGCTTCTACATCCACACCTTTGCTTTCCATTCCCATGTTGACAGCAATAAAAGCCATGATCTCCTTGGCAGCCTGACCAGAACAGATCGCAGCAGCTGTGGTGATTTTCAACAGCCTTCTTCAGACCTGATAAGTGGCAGCCCATGGCAGCCTGGAGCAATGGCATTGCCTGCCCTAATGTCTATCCTGTTGCTTTCCTGCACAGAGTGCTGACTAGTATACAAAAAACACCCCAAAATACACGTGCCTCCGCTCATAGAGATGCAGTCTCTGCCAGGACCATGGTCACCCAAGGCTCTGTCTAGCCTGGCCTTGGACACCATCAGGGATGGAGCAGTCACAGCTTCCCTGGGCAACCCATTCCAGTGCCTCACCACCCTCACAGGAAAGAGCTGCTTCTTTAGATCCAATCTAAACTTCCCCTGTTTCCGTTTGAACCCGTTACCCCTTGTCCTGTCACTACAGTCCCTAATGAAGAGTCCCTGCCCAGCATCCCTATAGGCCCCCTTCAGATACTGGAAGCTGCTCTGAGGTCTCCACGCAGCTTCTCTTCTCCAGGCTGAACAGCCCCAACTTTCTCAGCCTGTCTTCATACAGGAGGTGCTCCAGTCCCCTGAGCATCCTCGTGGCCTCCTCTGGACTTGTTCCAACAGTTCCATGCCCTTTTTATGTTGAGGACACCAGAACTGCACACAATGCTCCAGATGAGGTCTCAGAAGAGCAGAATAGAGGGGCAGGACCATCTCCTTGGACCTGCTGGTCACGCTGCTTTTGATTAGGATGGACAGGAGATGGCACTGTGCAGACAGACCTCCTCTCCTTCCCACCTCTCCCGATATACAATTTATATCTGCTATAAAGTGGGATGTTAGCAGTGGCTGGGTTTGTTGCACATCACCTTCACACTGTGATTTATCTGAATTAAACATTCATAACTTATGCCCAAAGCAGTAGCTCAGGTGGTGGCTCCATGTGTCATAGAATCATAGAGTGGTTTGGATTGGAAAGAACCTTCAGATCATCCAGTCCCAAGCCCCTATCACGGGCAGGTACACCTTCCCCTGGAGCAGGTTGCTCCAAGCCACTGTGACCAACCTGGCCTTGAACACTGCCAGGGATAGAGCATTTGCCCCTTATTTGGGCAATCAGAAGTCATGAAGTAACGTGTGCTTATTCCTGAGCTGTCCCAGTTATTTCTTCATGATGCTGTACTGAACCACACAGACATAATTTCAGAGTCCTAGACCATTACACCAATGAAACATACACATGAGCACATGCATGAACCAGTGTTAAGAAGCACAAAGGCATCTGGGACTGAGTTCGGTTGCCTGAACATTGACTATTAACACCCTGAAGAGGCCCCTGGGTCTCCCTCTGAGCTTTCAGATGTTGCTCCAGATCGACCCAACCCTTCTGAAGGTTGCATGATGTACATGTCAAGTGCAACGCAATGTCCTTGGCCCTTCAGGATGGAGCAAATGACACCACATTTGCATAGGAGAGCTACCAAACCTAACCTGGGGCATTTCACTGCATCTGTCTCTTTCCCTGCAACTGAAGTGATAGTTTCCACCACCACTTATAGGAAAACATGCAAAGAAAGTGGTTTCTTGGAACTTAAATTACCTTCTTCCCCCCCTTTATGAAGTTTTAGTCCAACTGAAAGGAAAACTAAAAGCTTTTAAGAGTGTTGGGAGGAGGGATTAGGAGATCTGAGGTAGTTTCATCTTCTTCACATTTAGATAATTAATAGTTGAGTCATTAAATCAGAACTTTGTGTCTCTATCTGTGCTCAGTGAAGGTGTGTTTCTGTATCTCTAGTATTTGTTCAGATAAGGAGAGCAGTTTCAAGAGTTCAGGTTTGAAGACACAAACACACAGAGCGTCCTTCCCTCACTGTGTTTCCATCCCCATCACAGGCTGGGGTCAGGCTGCATGAACTGGGCTCCTTTTAGACTCATTGAATCAACCAGGTCGGTAAAAACCTTTAACTTCATCAAGTCCAGCAATTCCCATCACTGCCAAGGCCATCCCTAACCAATGGCACTGAGGCCTCATCTCCACCATGTGTGAACACTTGCAGAGCCGGTGCCTGCAGCCCTGCCCTGGGCAGCCTTTCCAATGCCTGAGCACCTTCTGGGGCAGGAATTGTTCCTCAGCTCCAACTAAACCTGCCCTGGTGCAGCTTGAGGCCGTTTCCTCTTGTCCTGTCTTTTGGATTAAAACAAACTGAAAATAGTTTTGAGGGGGCAACTGATGCAGTTTGACCTCTAGGAAGCCTTCAGATCCTGACCGGAATTAGTTTAATCCACACAAAACTATTCTGAGATGCATATAAATGTCCTTCTGATGTTCAGACCTGCTCTGGACCACATGCATTCTCACCAGCTGTCCTAGGATGTGATAAAACATCCTCTTATTCCAAACCACCCTAGAAGGGACCTGACTATCTCATGCTTATTCCCCAATCCCAAATTCATAATGATAGGAAAATCACATTTATGAAAGCCAGTCAGACATGGAGCATGGATGTAGTGGACTTCAACTTGCCTCAGTTTAACAGTTTAAGAACATTTTTAACAGGTAAAGAACTAAAGAGAGACACAAATAAATCCATCCCAAGACAACTAATAACAAGAAATTCAATGTATGAGATGTCCTTGAGGAAGCTGAAAAGTGAAGACAAATGCAATGAGCTTCCCCAACTCCCTTTATTAGGGGTCAAAAGCAGGAAGAGACAAAGCACCCCATTAGCAAGAACCACATGATCTGCACATGTCATGAAGACAGGGATGTGTCTTTACAGAGAGAGTAGGACCAAGCTTGCATGGGCACAGAAAGCCCTCCAGCAGGATCAAAATCCAGGCTTTCACAATACAAGCAGTCACAGCTATTTCCATCACAAGTGATGCTGCTCACTTTGCCAAAGCAAGAATTGGTCCTTGGGGACCCAGCACCCTTCCAGGAGTCATCAGCTTTAACGAGACCTTCTGGGGTTTACCAAGGAAGTTTCCTCATCACCACAAAAGCTTCTCAGAAGACTTGGATGTGACTTCCCTCATTCTTCATAACAAGCCATCAGAGATTAATTAGCTGGGGATAACAAGAAAGAAACTTTCTTCTTTGTTAACAACAAAGTTCACTTCTACAGCTGCCTTGCTTGACAGAGATGGCTCATGTCCAAAGCCAGTGAGTTGGAGGGTCAGTGTGTTGGCATATTTGTGTATTAAGGACAATTTCATGGGCCTGGATCATAGAATCCCAGCCTGGTTTGTGTTGGAAGGGACCTTAAAGCTCATCCAGCTCCAAACCCAACATCTTCCACTGGAGCAGCTTGCTCCAAGCCCCTGTGTCCAACCTGCCCTTGAACCCTGCCAGGGATGGGGCAGCCACAGCTTCTCTGGGCACCCTGTGCCAGCGCCTCAGCACCCTCACAGGGAAGAGCTTCTGCCTAAGAGCTCATCTCACTCTCCCCTCAGGCAGGTTAAAGCCATTCCCCTTGGCCTGTTCCTGCAGGCACCTGTCCTAAGCCCCTCTCCATGTTTCCTGAAACCACTTTAGGCACAGGTTTAAGGGGAAAAGTTCCTTTCTGATGGCTCTAAAAAGAGCAAACCAACACTAGTAGCTTCTAGGCAATAATTTCCTATCCATCCATGCAGAATTTAAACCCCTCGTCAAGAAGTTAATATCTGCTATTAGCAACCTTTATAAAAGCAAACACACAGCCAGGACACTGCCGACATCCATTTTGCTTTCCTATTCTGTCCAGGAAGTGATTTATGCATGCTGAGCTTTGAGGCTCTACTGCATTAGACATTATTGACCAAGAGAAATGATTGAGGACAGGTTGGATGGTGATTGCAGCAACCTGCTCTACTGGAAGGTGTTTCTGCCTGTGGCAGAACTGGGCGAGCTTTAAGCTCCCTTCCAACCCAAACCATTTCATGGTTGTATGAAAAGCTGCTTGCACCTCCTCACTTTTGAGTGGGGTTCCTGAAGGACCCCAACACATCAGCACAGTGAGCTGATGTTTCCCATTACTTCAACTGACTCTTCAGGCTATGGCCTGTGTTTGCTCTGAACACAACCCACATTGTAGCTGTGTCTGCCCATCACCCTTCACTGCAAGTGGAGAGAACCATCCACTTTTTTCCAGAAGAAATCCCTGATATGGATGTTTAAAATAGAGCCAAGCTGAATCAAAGCCTCCAGATGCATCCTTGTCTCCATAAGGGGAACCTTCTGTGACTAATTCAGATGTGGAAACCTACAATTAGATACTATCGCTCCTTTGACCAATGTGATTCAACCATCAAACCCTGGAATGAGAAATCATGAGTAAGCTGCAGCTGGGATGGAAAATAAGCTTGGCCTGGATGGACAGATATAAGGAAATAAAGTGATAGGGTAGTTCCGGACAACACTGAGAGTCTTTGAGCCATGAAATAGGTTGGACATGTCTGCATACAACATATGGCCAGAAGCGTGGAGCATCTGTGTCGTCAGCACCAGAGGGTGTCCAAGGAAAATCCAGCACTGCTCAGGCAGTGCCTTGAAAGGCTGTTACTGAACCAAGTTGGCTGACTGCTTATCACAGGGAATGAAGTTACACTCTGTTTCGAGGTCAGCATGGTGGCAGCTTTCCATGGAGCAGGCCAATCCAGGAAAGCAAGACACCCAGATACATCCTATGGAGGAAATAAGCATGTTTCCTATGAGGAAATAAGGAGATGGGCACATGAAGCTGAGAGCTGGTCTTCATAAGGTTCCCCACCACCATGCTGATGGAGATGAGTATAACAGTCCCAAAGAGCAGCTTCTACACGTTGGGGAAGCCCAAGAGGACAAACGTGGTCACACTCAAGTGCTTTCCTCCAGCCACTCTCTTGGCAGCAGGAGACAAAGAAACATGGGAAGAGGTTGAATCACTTCTCCCAGCTCACAGGAACACACAGTGCATGAGGTTAATGCAGGATTTGGGGTTCCCTTTAGGACTGCACCCAATTCCTGGGAGATAAAACCATGATGGTTGAAGGTCCTAAATAATATATTAAAAATAATACCTTGATAAAATAATAGGCAATAGTTCCTATATGGAAAACATAATCTTACAGCTTAAATCCTAAAGCTCTGTCTGGCCTGTTATTGAAAGAATTGGTCCTGCAAAAGATAAGCATCTTCTCATGAGCACCCAAAATCTTTTTAAGAAGGAGGCTTGTTTGGGATGATTTCTTTGCTGTCTGTGGGAGTTGTTCTTATTTAAGGACAAGTAAATACAATAATATTATGCCTTAATCTGCCACAAGAATTAGTGTTGCATTAAATAGGTAAGAAATCAAACTGAAATGATTTTCTGACTCTGTAGTGATGTTTGAGTCGATTAAGGTGAGACCAGAATCCCTGAATGCAATTCCATGTACTTGTAGCTTCAAGGGAAAAAACAACCCCTTCTTATCTG
Organism: Pezoporus flaviventris; assembly: GCF_033815535.1. NCBI lineage: Eukaryota > Metazoa > Chordata > Aves > Psittaciformes > Psittacidae > Pezoporus > Pezoporus flaviventris. Next base: position 2,110,856 of record NW_026892664.1, on the reverse strand, counting down.
AATTATTCTTGCATATATTTCTTCCTCTGTTCTTCCTTATATTTAAAGAACGTGTGTATATATATGAGTGTACATGAGACGACCTTAAAATATGCATATTGCCTGTTGAGAAATGAGCATTCCTCCTCCTTCCCCTACCACTCCCCTCTTTCCATCAGCCCCTTTTCAAGCAAGATGACCATTTCTTCAGCACAATTCATCTTCTCCCTCCACCTTTCCCAAAGCAGCTTTTACTTCCCCATTCCCCAGCCTGTGCTCAGATGTTCATTGCACAAAGTCCCTTGACCTACCACCAATGCTCTTCTCATGTTACTGGTGGGTGCCTTTGCTGCAAGGACACATTGATGGCTCATTTCAACACAGTGGACACCACAACCACCTTGTCCCTCTCTGATAAGGTGCTCCCCAGCCTGTCTTAGTGCTTAGAGCAACTCTTCCCTGTGGACAGGACACAGCACTTCCCCTATTTAAGTCTGTCATTCCATCTGCCCATTTCGGACCCAAAACTGGCCTTTGAAAAGCCATTTTGCATCATATGCCTCAAGATTTAAATAACCTCAGGGTGGCTTCTCCTACTTGCAAAAGAAGGAAATGAAACCAAGAGTGGGACTGGTTCCTTGTAGAGAAAAGCAGCTGACAGCAGACAGGGCTTTGCTAAAGCTTTAACACCTTCAAAGGGGTTCAGAAGATCCAGCTGGAGTTGTCTACAGCCACCTCAGGCAGGGGGATGAAGGCAACTGCTGTTTCCCATTGCTAATGGCTCACACACTCAATGACCATCTCCTCATCCTCATTCTTCTCCTTCACCTTGGGTAGTACTTACAAACTAAGTTGCAGATATATAAAGAGTAGACATCTCAAACACACACCTTGCATCTAATAACACCCAAACCAGCCATTCTCAATATCACTGCTTATCTAAACAGCATAAACATCACCCATCCCACATCAAATACCCACACCCTATCACACACAGAAGCATCCTTTCCTCTGGGGTATCTGGTTTGCACACACATGCTGACACTGCAGGTGGCTAAGGTCAGCTAAAACCAGTACTGCCAATGGCTCTGTCTGCCCTTGCTCAAACCAACCTTCCCCATCTCACTTTGACCCTGTCTCCAGATAGAGGAAATGCAAATTGCTCTTTCTTGGGTTCAAAAATCAGAATCCCAGACTGGTTTGGACTGGGAGGGACTGTAAAGCTCCTCCAGTTCCAAACCCTGCCACGGGCAGGGACACCTTCCACTAGAGCAGCTTGCTCCAAGCCCCTGTGTCCAACCTGCCCTTGAGCACTGCCAGGGATGGGGCAGCCACAGCTTCTCTGGGCACCCTGTGCCAGCGCCTCAGCACCCTCCCAGGGAAGAGCTTCTGCCAAAGAGCTCATCTCAAGCCACCACCATGTCTTTCCAAGCCATCAATAGTGGTAAAGGTAGACACAGATGAACTCACCAGTGTTTGAAGAATATCTCCTTGCTTCTTCCACCAGGACCTCAGAAGGTTTATTCACTCCCTAATAGCAATGGTATCTAAAAGAAGCCACTCTAGTATCACCCAGTTCATTTTCAAAAAGTAAAGATAACATGGCCAACAGTTTTAAAGGGGGTACTGAAATCAAACTGAATTCATCCTGTTTATTTCTACAGCAAGGGAAATTAGGGTAATTCAGCTTCCAGCCACCCTATAGACAACAGCTTGGTAGACCATGCTCCTGGATTTTCCTATACATCTAGAATCCACATGCCCAGTGTAGGATCTACACAATCAAAACCCAAGTCTTCAAACCCTTTCCAATCAAAGGGGAAAAACATACTACCCTTCCTTCCAGACATTTCTTAACTCATCAGCTAAAAGAGACAGAGCAGAAACCACCAAAAACTAACTAAATCATTCACCCTCTTTAAAACATGACTTACATTAAGACCCAAATATGAGTGCTTCTGCTTACCTATTTATGAGCCAAGGTCCCATTACAGCTAAGGAGACTCAGGCCAATGCAATCAGCAGAGCTCATTCAGATCTCTTCAGCTGGAGCAATGGAGGTGTCTGCCTTGCAGGGAGAGGCATGAACCCCACCAAATCTCCCTCAGCAATAAAGGGAGTTGATGGACCCAGTAAACACATAGAGGTGACATGGTGCATTCAAATGTAAGGAGATAAATGCTTCCCTGAGGACATTTGCTTCCCAAAGTAGCTTTTACTTCCCCATTCCCCAGCCTGTGCTCAGATGTTCATTGCACAAGGTCCCTTGACTCACCACCAGTGCTCTTCTCATGTTGCTGGTGGGTGCCTTTGCTGCAAGGACACATTGATGGCTCATTTCAACACAGTGGACACCACAAGAGCCTTGTCCTTCTCTGATAAGGTGCTCCCCAGCCTGTCTTAGTGCTTTGAGCAAGTCCGCCTCATAGGCAGGACTCAGCATTTTCTCTTTTTGAAGTCTGTCTGATTCCACCTGCCCATTTTGGACCCAAAACTGGCCTTTGAAACAACATTTTGCATTATATGCCTCCAAATTTAAATAACCTCAGGGTGGCTTTTTACTGCTTGCAAAAGGAGGAAATGAAACCAAGACTGGGACTTGTTCCTTGTAGAAAAAAGCAGCTGACAGGAGCCAGGGCTTTAACACCTTCAAATGGGTTCAGAAGATCCAGCTGAAGTTGTCTACACCCACCTCAGGCAGGAGGATGAAGACAGTTGCTGTTTCCCATTGCTAAGGGCTCACACACTCAATGGCCATCTCCTCATCCTCATTCTCCTCCTTCCCCTTGTGTTGTACTTACATAAGTAAGTTGCAGATACATAAAGAGTAGACATATCAAACACACACCTTGCATCTAACACCCCTGAAACCAGCCATTCTCAATACCACAGCTTGTCTAAACAAAGGGCAAAACATCACCCATCCCACATCAAATACCCACATCTTATCACACACAGAAGCATGCTTTTCTCTGTGGTCTCTGCTTTACACACACATGCTGACACTGCAGGTGGCTAAAGATTGATGACTTACATTAAAAGCCAAACATGAGAGTCTCTCCTTATCTATTTATGAGCCGAAGTCCAATTACAGCTGATGAGACTCGGGCCAAGGCAATCATCAGAGCTCATTCAGATCTCTTCAGCTGGAGCAATGGAGGTGTCTGCCTTGCAGGGAGAGGCATGAACCCCACCAAATCTCCCTCAGCAATAAAGGGAGTTGATGGACCCAGTAAACACATAGAGGTGACATGGTGCATTCAAATGTAAGGAGATAAATGCTTCCCTAAGGACATTTGAGGTGATTCCTAAATCCAATCACTAAGTACCCAAAGAAGTGGAGGTAGCTCCTACCCAGCATTTGCTCAGCTGCCTTTAAACCAGATTTAACTACAATGAAAGCAGCTCCACCTGAGAGTGGGGAGCTAAAGCCATTAGGAGCTTATCAGCAGGAATGCCAGAAGCCAGGCACCTCATTGCCTGCTCATCATGACCCAGCAGGAAGATGCATTGCAATGCTGGCTGCTGCTTCTGCTTCCTGGAACCTCATGTGGTGTTTGCTCTGCTCTCATGGTCAGATGATAACCCCATTGAAGGCAGTGGCAGCCCTTAGACACAGCAAACCACTGGTTTCCTTAAACACACACAACAAGGAGCAAAATCTGGTTTTGAGAGCAGCAGCTTCAATGTGAAGCCACAAGAAGCAGAGTGATAGGGTTGTACACGTAGACTTCTGTTTTCAAGGCACTAAGATCTCAGGTTCCTGTTTAAACACTTGGTGGTGGTGAAGGAGAGAGCAGCAGGACATAAAGTCATTGAATATTGTTGTAGAAGGCACCAGAGAGACCTTATTGTGGCCTTTCAATAACTTAAGAAGGGCTACAAGAAAGCTGGAGAGGGGCTTTGAACAAGGGCTTTTAGGGAGAGGCCAAGGGGAATGGCTTGAACCTGCCCGAGGGGAGACTGAGATGAGCTCTTGGGCAGAAGCTTTTCCCTGTGAGGGTGCTGAGGCGCTGGCACAGGGTGCCCAGAGAAGCTGTGGCTGCCCTGGGAGTGCTCAAGGCCAGGTTGGACACAGGGGCTTGGAGCAAGCTGCTCTAGTGGAAGGGGTCCCTGCCCGTGGCAGGTGTTGGAGCTGGAGGAGCTTTAAGGTCCCTTCATCCCAACCCATTCCATGATTCGATGATTTCAGAGACAGAGAAAGGATTATTGCAAGAATTAATGGTGTCCCATTCTTTTCGACTTGATGCCTCCTGCAAGTTCTCCATGTGCTTTATCGTGCAGATGAGGGTAAATCTCAGATTTTCTATTGTGAATGTGCAGCATGGGAAATTCCAGTTAGAAACAGAGGGAGGGGAAAAAACCCCACTGTAAGAGCAGTCAAACACTGACATAGGGGCCAGGGAGGGTGTGAAACCTCTGCACCTGGTTGTCTCCAAGGCTCAGCAGGAAAACAACTGTCATCTGGGTTAAATAATAACCAGGGAATTATCAGGAAGCTTTGGGAACAAAGCAGGATTCAGCTGATTGACCCTGAGTGCCTGTGAGTTGTGTGTTGTTAAGAAATGAGCAAACACTTTGATCCTGCCTTGATTCAATTCAATCATGGAGCTTCTACCTCCAGCCTAGGTTACTATGTGTGTCTAGGACAGCCTTAAGGCTCAGCCATGGCTCCGGGTTTCACCATGGTCCTGGCAGAGGCTGCAGCCCTATGGGCTGAGGTAATGCACACACTGGAGTATTTTGGAGTGGTTTATGTATGCAATGTGTGTCCATCACCCATCAGCTCTCTGCGCAGGAAGGCAAAAGGAGAGACGTAAGTGCAGGCAATGCCATTCATGCAGGCTGCCATGGGCTGACACATAGGAGGTCTGAAGGGTGATGAGCAACACCACAGCTCCTGTGCTCTGTTGTGATCAGGCTGCCATGGAGATCATGGCTTCTATTGCTGTCAACAGGGGAATGGAAAGCAAAGGTGTGGATCAGGGGACAGGGGTTCCTTGATTGTTTCTGCCCTTTGCTGGAGATTCATCACTATCATGTCTTAAAATGCTTTCAAAGCACCTTCATTCATAACAGAGGTCACACAAGTACCATAGTTCACTTAAATTCTTTGATGTCCAAAATGAAATGAGGTGAATGGTGCTGGAAATCATTGAATGAGGTTTGTGCATCAAAACCTAAAAATACTGCCTGCATGGCATCACACTTATTTGCTCTCACCTCTATTTCTCTTGCTAAAGGTGTTTTTGTCCTTTTCTTAAGGCCCTCAATGAATTTAACAACACTGTCTAGAAATGGAGTTTGATCCAGTGGAATGGTAGAATTCACTCTCTGTTTATTCTCATTTGCCAAGCAAAAGGGAGAGCAAAAAGGAAAAGAGCTTTAAGCTCATCAAGTTCAACCGTTCCCCAGCACTGCCAAGGCCACCCCTAACCCATGGCACTGAGGGCCTTGTTTATAGGGTTTGTGAACACCTGCAGAACTGGTGCAAGCAGCCCTGCCCTGAACAGCCTGTTCCAATGCCTGAGCACCCTCTGGGGCAAGAATTGTTCCTCAGCTCCATCTAAACCTGCCCTGGAGCATCTTGAGGCCATTTCCTCTTGTCTCATCCCTTGTTCCATGGGAGCAGAGAACAGTCCCCTCCTGGCTCCATCCTCCTGTCAGGCAGGCATAGAGAGCAATAAGGTCCCCCTTATTCTAAGATGAAGAGAACTGCATGCTTGCAGTTGTCTACCTCTGTCTTGATTAGGTGGAATAAATGACTAATTAACCAATTAGGTGAAATTAACTGCTAAATATAATTATCAAAATTTGGAGAATGAAATTAATTGTATTCTCAATCACATCAACCTGTGCATCATGTAACACGGTTTGCAGAAAACCCCAAAATGCTGCTCATACTTAACCAAAACCAGAGCATCTCCCTCAGTACATCCATTCTATCTGGTCATAAACTTACAACAATTAAGATCATTTTATTTTTGTGAGCTTCCTCAAAGCCTCCTTCACCTCCTTATTCCTCAGGCTGTAGATCAAGGGGTTCAGCATGGGAGTCACCACGGTGTAGAGCAGCACAGCCCATTTATCTGCTGCTCTTGAGCTGTCTGAGCTGGGGAATAAATACATAAAAAGGCATGCCCCATAGAAGATGCTGACAATGGTGAGGTGGGATGTGAAGGTAGAGAAGGCTTTGCGCTTGCCCTCGGCTGAATTGATGCTCAGGATGGTGGCGATGATGGCCACGTAGGAGAGCAGGATAACCAGGCTGCTGGACACACCAAAGAGAGATGCTGCAGTGGTCAGGATGGTGTGGCTGAGGGTGTTGTCAGAGGTGGAGAGCGAGATGAGGGGGGAAATGTCACAGAAGAAGAGGTCGATGGTGCTGGAGCTGCAGAAGGACAGGGTGGACATGCTGGTGGTCTGTCCCACGCCATTGGTCAGCCCCATGAGGTACGAGCCAGTCACCAGCTGGAAACAGCACTTTGGGGACATGACAAGGGGGTACAGCAGGGGATGGCAAATGGCCACGTAGCGGTCATAGGCCATTGAAGCCAGCAGGAAGCATTCAGTTACCCCAAAGATATCAAGGAGGAAGACCTGAACCACGCACCCAACATAAGCAATGCTCTTCTTCTCTGACATCAAGTCAACCAACATCTTGGGGGTGATGATGGTGGAAGAACAGAGGTCTACAAAGGCCAGATTGCCCAGGAAATAATACATGGGGGAGTGGAGGAGGTGACTGGCCCTGATTAAGATGATGATGCCCAGGTTGCCCACAATGGTGACAAGGTAGGTGAGCAGGAAGAGCAGGAACAAGTAGACCTGAGTCACGGGGTCCTCTGTGAACCCTGCCAGGCTGAACTCGGTTGCTTGGGTGCAATTGCTTTGTGCCATGGGCTGGATGGTGCTTTGTGTGTGAGCTCCTGGCTGGAGGTTTCTTCTCCAAGAGGCAGGGATGTCCCAGGTGGAAAAGGCTCTGTGTGGTGGGAGCTGCTCAGAGACAGTCCTGCAGGATGGAAAGGGAGAGTTCAGGCACAGCTCAATGAGGAAGAGCTTGGTGAAAGTCCTGTGCCAGCACAGGTAGAACAAAGGGGTGCTCAAGCAGTTAAACACCATGGCACAACGTGGTGTGTGCTCCTCTGGTTCACCTTGAGATGTTGAGCAATGACCTCTGTGGAAAGCAGTGGGGAGGTTGCACACCCGAGTTGCTTTACCTTAGTGCTGCACTTCATCGCCTTCGTTAGTGCTGAGCCTGGGGCTTGGAGACCATCCGGCTCAACCTGGAACACAGAGAAATGTGGTGCTTCCACAGTGCAGAGCTGATCCCTCATCCTCTTGTGGGCATTTCCCAACCACTTGCTTCTTCCCTCTCTGCTTGATTTTCTTGACCTATAGAAAGTGCAGGTTGGACAGGGCAACCTGCTCTAGTGGAAGGTGTCCCTGGCCATCACAGGGGCTTGGAGCTGAGTGAGATTTAAGGTCTCTTCCAACACAAATCATACTATGCTCCTATGCAACCTTACACAGTGGTTAATATCAGTTTCCCCTCCCTCCTGACACACTCTGTCAGATCTAAAACCTTTTCATGGTTCTTTAACCTGTTCCTTGAGTCTCCGATAGAAATGGGCAAACCCCAGAGCTCAGCAAACTCTTCATGAACGCATGTTTCGGGGAAAAAAAGTAATCTTTTGGAGCTGCCTCATCTCAGCAATGGGGAGCACCCCGAATGTCCTGTACAGGAAAGCTTCTGGTGCTCATCCAGGAAACATCTGAGGTCACTGAGAAGAAGAAGCCTCCTGAGGGTGTTCTCCACCACGGTGATCTCCAAACCTGCCTTCTCAGCAGCTGCATGGGGAGCACACAGCACAAGAAGCTCCCTGGGAAGCCCAGAGCATCATCAAGAAGCCCAGGACCCTGCAGTCAGGCAGGAGATGAAGACAGGAGCTGCTGCTTGTTGGCAAGAGAGAACCACAGGAGAATGATGGGCTGAAAGATTCTGCCCCTCACTTACATCTCAGCTCTGTCTCTGCTGCCCTCCTCATGCTCTCGGAGATGGATGTGAAGATGAACGTGCCTGGAGCTGTGCAGGGAGCCTGGGAATGAGCCAGCATCAGCAAACCGCCTTCCTATTTCAAGTGATGTGGGGATGTGGGACTGTGAATCTCTTTGTGCCCCAGGAGGTGACAAAGCCCAAAGCAGGTCATTATCTCTTCTCTGTGTTGATTAGTTTGGAGAAGAAATATACCCAGAGGAGATGACCTCAGCTTGAGCAAGCAACAGGGCTTTCGGCTCCCTTAGAGCAAAGCACAGAACAACCCAACCTTTCAAATCCACTTTTGAAGCACTTCTGAGGCAGTTACAGCTTCACAAGGGCTATAGTTGACATTATCATGGCAGGGAGATGAGGGGGATCTCGCTAATGGGAGCTGGTACCAGGGTCCATCAGCAATCCCAGCACCACAGGCAATGAACCAGGTTTCCACCCATTTTCAATTCCTTGTACTCAAACCATAGCTCACAAGTTTGGCTGCAAAGGAGCCAACAGAAGATCGTGGTGACCTTGCTAACGACGAGGTAAATGCTGTCCTCTACTTCTTGTCCATGCAAACATCAATGCTCACATCACCCAAGGCACTCAGGTTTGTCAGGAATGACTTGGCCTTGGTCCCTCTGTGCTGGCTGCTCATGGTCACCCTCCTGTCCTTCCTTTGCCTGGACAGGGCTTCCTGGGGAATTTGGATCTTAATCCCATGGGGGACACAGGCAGCCCCAGTCCTTGTGCTCTCCTTGATGATGTCGTTCACCTTCTTCCACCCATCGTGCTGGAAGCACAAGAGACAAAGGAGAGCCTGAGGGAGCGGTGCCCAAAAGTGGAATGAAGGAGATGGGGAGGAACAGTGAGGAGTGTGCTAAAGGACTGAAATGGGCAGCAACAGGCGATAAAGGCCATTCTGAAGAGTGCTTTAGGGCTGCCCTTGTCACTGGTAGCTCTGATGAATGCTCCCAAGCCCATCACAGAATCCCAGAGAGGTTTGTGTTGGATAGGACCTTAAAGCTCCTCCAGCTCCAACCCCTGCCACAGGCAGGGACCCTCTCCACTGGAGCAGCTTGCTCCAAGCCCCTGTGTCCAACCTTGCCTTGAACACTGCCAGGGATGGGGCAGCCACAGCTTCTCTGGGCACCCTGTGCCAGTGCCTCAGCACCCTCACAGGGAAGAGCTTCTGCCTAAGAGCTCATCTCAGTCTCCCCTCTGACAGGTTAAAGCCTTCATAGGGGTTGTGGGGAACCTCCTTCTACAGCCAAACATGAAAGGAAAGTGCATGTCACACGGATTCCCACCAGAGATCATCCGGATCCCCTGGCAGTGCACACTGGGAGCAAATCCCCACAATGTGGGCATCATTTGGGGTTCCAACGCCTTCCAGAGCCACATCCTCCCCTTTCCTTCTCTCTCCAGCAGTAAAACCATTCATAGGAGCTGCAGGACGTGGTGCAATGCTGTGGATGAGCCCCCTCCACCCTCCTCTTATTGTCAACTCTGCCTCTCTCACCTCCTCATCTCCCTGCTCAATACCAGCCCTGCAGCCAGAGCAGGAGATGGATGGGGCAGAGCCTCCTCTGCAGGGCATGGGATATGTGTATGGATGTGATGGACATAAGGGGATGTGCACGGATATGGTCCCTCCTTGCTTTGCATCAGTCCTGGTCCCAAATGCTCTCACTGCTCACATAGCCCTCGTGGGCACCCTGCAGGACATGGAGGGCAGAGGCCCTCCTCTCCCTTATGATGGCCATAGGAAGGATTTAAGCACTGATTGCAAAGAAGTCAAAGCTGAGTCCCAGTTTGGATCCAGCTGCATGCAGAGCAGGGAGGGATTTCAGCCCTTGCCCAGTGCCTCCATCACCAGGGTACCACCAGGGGCAGAAACCATCAGCATCCATATGAGAATGTCCATTGTTTCCTGCAGAGCCCCAGCATCCTTCATCCTGCCCCATGGTGTGCATTGAGGTGCTGGAGTTTGCAGTTTGAAGGGGACTATGGAGCAGCCCCTTTGCTCTCTGCCCCCTCCAGACTTTATCCCTCTGTCAGTGACCTCCCTGCACACATTCCTGGTCCCCAAGGTGACAGCTTCTCCCCATCCATCTCCTGCTGTCAGGCTGGGATTGAGCATGGAGATGGGAGGTGTGGGACAAGATGGTGAGGTTCCGGGTGGCAGCACAGAGACAGGACCAACGTTTGGAATGGGTGCAAGGGGACAGGGGACCACATTGCACATCTCTCTTCCCTCTTCCAGAGCTGCAGAGGCTCTGCACGAGCAGCCACAACACTGTGGATGCTGCTGTGCTTTTTAATATGGCTGAGCTGGTGGTACCCAGAGGGGCTTTGACCAGGAGAGGGAGTCACAGCAACCCCTATGTCCCTTCAATCGGATGTGTGACATCACATCTTCCTTCCTTGTGATGAAACCAAGAGGAGAAGGAACATCAAACTTCATTTCAGTTCACAGTTACCATCTTTGAGGAAGAAATTAGCCACAATTATCCCAGGCTTCTTTTCCTCACGTAAAACACCAGTCAGCTTTATTGAGTTATAGCCTTGGTCACTGATAAATATCTGTTTTTCTTGCAAGATTCTTGACCTTGTCCCTCAGCTCCAATAAAATTCCTCACTCTTACCTGTGAGGTCTTTATTAATGCCTCGGGGGTGGGAGGGAAGAGGAAGTGTAGTTTTACATTTGCTTGCTGAAAAAGAGTCAGAGAAAAGGTTTCAAAAGATTCATTGCATTCGTTTGTGCCTTTCAAGGAGAAGAAGTTGGTGGGAATCAAGGTCTCAAGCTGCACCTTAAAATGTCAAGGGGAATCCCTCCCCAGGCTGCAGCTTCACAGGAGATTTCACTTCATGTAAGGAAGTGTAGAAAATGTAATACCTAGTGCAGATTGATGAACTGTGCTGAGACTACCCAGTGTTAAGGACAAACTGGGCATATCAAGTGGTCCTCCTATTCATTTTAAGTGGTGTTTTACACTCTTTTTAAGTGCCCTTTACTTAAATGGTGAGAGAAATGGAATTCCAGCTGGAGATAAGCACCCACATCCCATGTCCATGCCCAGCTCACACTAAAGCACACCAGGAAGCACCAAGTGGTGGGTTGCACTTATAAATACAGCATGAGGCAAGTTTCCGTTGGTGAAAGACAATCCTGAACCCAGAATCAATGGTAACCGAGAGCTGCCTGGGTCAGAAAGAAGCAAAAAACCACTGGTGTGGGAAAATGTTTTTCCTTTACCTCTTGTGAGGGAGAATTAACTTCTATTTGGGAAGTACATGGGTCATGAACAGTGTCTTTTGTGTGCTCTGGAAAACAGCAGTGAGAGGTCTGTGGAAAACTGACTTCTATCTGTGGTCAGTGAGGAAGCCAGAATTGATGTAATTACTTGCTGATGAGCTTGGCAGCACAGAGACTTTGATATCAGAGAGCTTCTTGAAAACATTCACCGCACCTTGGTTTTTTGCTTCTTTCTTGCATATTGTAGCTGAGACATGTAGAATATATACAAATAGAATCATAGAGCCACAGAAAACCCAAGTTTCACCTCAAGAGATCATCTGGTCCAAGCTTTAATGGGAAAGGGAGCCTAGATGAGAAGTGTCACGTGTAAGGCTCATCGCTGCTTGATGAATTACCCCACTCTGGTGTTCTTATCCCCTCTTTGGTTTAAGAAAAATTCCAAAGCAGAGACAACTGCAATACATAAAGGTTTACCTAGACTTGGTGCTACATTGCTAAGGGAGGTCTGGATTGCTATAGTCTTGTGTGTGGTGGATCCAACTCAGGGGACTCCCAAGAGGAACCTCAGTCTAACGTACAGGGGAAGAATAGCTGTCAATTCCAGCAACAAGAAACAGGCTTGGGGTTCTGAAAACATATTTGATGACAAAAGCATCATTGCATGAGTCTGCTTCAATCTTTGCAGAGAAGGGATCTACAAAATTCAGAATCCCCTGGCTGTAGACACAAAATTCTCATATCAGGTAAATAACAGAGGTCCTGCCATAGAAGCCCAATATTATACTTGGTAAAACAGAATTAAATCTCTTAAATAGAGATGGGGGACAAATGGGCAGAGGGTGGGATGAAGCCGCAGCTGAGGCTGCTCAGGGGGATAAAGGCCTATTAGTTCACCCTGGGACAATTCATCCCTGCCTAAAAATGCTCATTTCTCACCCTTGAATACAGTGGAAGCCCAGAGGCACCAGCTCAGCTGTTGGACATCTAGGCACTACATGTATATAACCTCACGGGGGCTGAAAAACTGGGCTCTCAGGTGTGCACAGAGAGGGACAGCAGCAAATCCAGAGATGGGGTCATTTGTGCATCAGTTTCCATTTGAGGACCCTCTGCAAGATCTGAAATGTCTCTAAACCCATTCTCATTCTGTTGCCAATGTCAAAGTGAAACTTTTGCATGGTCCACAAGTATGTCAGAAGCATCATACAAGCTGCTCATCACTGCTGCCCTGTAGCTGTGCTCAGGGATGGCTCACTCATGCTATGTCTTTCAGATGCTCAAGCACCACAATGCCTTTCAGAGGTGATTTCACACCCTTTGCTTTCCCTTCTCTTTGTTTTCCTCTGGGAAAGCATGAGCAGCCCTAGAGTCTTCCTCCCAGGAGAGCACATGCAACTGTATTTACAGCCCCAGCAACACAAGCTGGGCTCTTGGAGTCTGGCAGGAGCTCCCCTCTCTTCACATCAGGTGCTTAACAGAGCTGATGCTGGCGCGTGGATGTTCTCTGCTGTGTTGAGGATAAACCCTTGGCTCCCATTCTTGATGGCACAGGGAAGGCACAAGAGGTAACACTAACACAAAGCAGAGCCTCGCCTGCATTGAGGCAGTGGGCTGGCTTCTGCATGTCCTCAGGTCGTCTTTTTTCTGTCTTGGTCAGAAAACAGCCTTACCAACGTGGGTTTTCTTTATAAGAAGAGGGAGCAATGTCTGATGCAGGTTGTGTTTCTTTTATATAGGCAGCTAAAGCAAGATGCACTGATTTATTCAAGACTTAAATGAGGATGAATCTCATTCTGTTATAAAGAAATGAAACATTTCAGACTGTCAGCAGAATACAGTCACTAAGAAATCAGCCTTTGGAATCAACATGTTGTAATATCAATTCCATTTTAAAGGAAGCAACCTAATGCCTATGGGTTTAGGATGCTTCAGCATGCTGTAGCTCAGAAAGGTAGGTCTCATGAATTTACCAGTGTGAGTGTTATCTATTGTGAATAAGCTCAAATAGTTTGATAAATGTGGTTTGGTGAGTGAATGATAATCAAAAGCCAAGAGCAAATGTCCAGAGGTCATTCATCTGTAAGCTGTGATTTCACTGGGACTGGGACTTTCTCTTGCTCCACGCTTACGTGCGATCCTATGAGGTTCCTCTGAGGTGTCTTCTGACACAAATTTCCTTCAAACTGAAAGTGAATAAAGATCTGATTCTTTACTCAAACCTGAAAACACACGTGCTTGACTAAATCCAGAGTTTAATTTTTCCCAACATAGAAAAACAAAACTGCCATTAACTGCTTCAGGAAACTCCCGGTACTTTTCTGAATACCTCATCTGAAAAACGTAAAATAGATACATTTTGGTTAGAAAATATATTGGAATATTTTAAAATGACACAGTTCAAATGGTCATTGATTGGCGTTAGATATGGTCCAAAAGCAAATCTCTGGTTTTGATCAATGTGATATTCTCTTGATTTGGCCTCAGCAGGTAACAACTGGTCATGGGAGGAAATCTCACACAGATTAAATTTATCCTTTTGGGAATTACAGATAGCCCATGTGCGCAGACCCCACTTTTTGCCTTGTTTCTATTGATTTACGTTGTGACACTCATAGGGAATGTTGGAATTACCTTGGTTCGGGTGTCTCCCAGCCTCCACACCCCCATGTACTTCTTCCTCACCCATTTTGCGTTTGTTGACATCTGCTGTTCCACAGTCATCTCCCCCAGGATGCTGGCAAACCTGTTATCAGAGGACATAGCCATTTCTTTCACTGGCTGCATGATGCAGTTCCTCACCTTCGCTTTATTTGCTACTATTGAGTGTCACCTCCTGGCCATGATGGCCTATGATCGGCACGTTGCTATCTGCCATCCCCTGCTTTATGGGACCATCATCTCCAGCCACGTTTACTGGCAGCTGGTAGCATCGTCCTACCTATTCGCCTTCCTCAGTGCCATCATCTACACACGGTGCACGTTTGGAGGTTCCTTCTGTGGTCCCAACAGCATTGACCACTTTTTTTGTGATGTAGTCCCTGTGCTAAAGCTCGTGTGCTCCGACGCCCACAGCAGTGAGATGGCCATCTTTGCCTTTGTCACCATCAATGCGGTGATTGCACGCGTGATCGTTTTGCTCTCTTACATGTCTATTATCCGCACTGTGCTGAGGATGTGCTCAGCACAGAGCAGGGCCAGAGCCTTCCACACTTGTGCCTCCCATTTAATGGCTGTTGCCTTGCTCTTCGGGAGAGCATTCTTCATGTACCTACAACCTCCATCTAGTCACAGGAGCCTGGATAAGGTGGCCTCCATCTTCTACACCGTGGTCAACCCCATGCTCAACCCATTCATCTACAGCCTGAGGAAGAGGGAGGTGAAGGGGGCTCTGGTGAGGTGTGGGAGAAGGTTCTTAAATGGCTGGCAACATGGAAGAGTTCTGTCATCGAGGACATGAACAATTCACCTCAAATGAGAAAGCCTATGGGGCACTAAAACAATGGCATTTTCCCAATTATTTCCATGATTCGATGCAGGTTCTTCTCCAGTTACTGCACAAAAGTCAATGACAGTATTGCATGAGAAATAGACTCCCCAAATCGCATCATCCTTCCCCTAAAGGAAACCAAGAGTAATGGAACTTCAAACTTGAATTCACTTCTCAGTCACTAGCTTGCATGAAGAAATTACCCTGAATTATCCCAGGCCTCTTTTCCTCACAGGGAACACCAATCAGCTTTATTCAGTTATAACTTTTGTCACTGATAAATATCTATTTTTCTTGCAAGATTCTTGACCTTTTCCCTCAGCTCCAGTAAAATTCCTCACTCTTACCTGTGAGCTCTTTATTAAAGTTGCTGGGGTGGGAGGGAAGAGGAAGTGTAGTTTTACATTTGCTTGCTGAAAAAGAGTCAGAGAAAAGGTTTCAAAAGATTCATTGCATTCGTTTATGCCTTTCAAAGAGAAGAAGCTGGTGGGAATCAAGATCTCAAGCTCCAGCTTTGAATATCATGGGGAATCCCTCTCCAGGCTGCAGCTTCACGATAGATTTCACTTTAAGGCAGAAACTGTGGACAATATCATTCATAACACAGGATGATGAATGGTGCTGAGGCTACCCAGTGTTAAGGACAATTTGGGCACATTAAGGGGTCATCCCATTCATTTTAAGGGGTGTTTTACATTCTTCTTAAGTGTCATTTACTTAAATGGTGTGATCCATGGAATTCCAGCACGAGACAAGCCCATGCTTAACTCTTGCTAGTGCACACCAGGAAATACCAAATAGTGTATTTCATATAGGAGTTAAGACAGTGGCTCATTTCCATAGATGAAAGACAATCCTGAACACAGAATCGATCCTAACCGAGAGCTGTCTGGGTCTCAGAGAAGCCAAAACACACCGACGGGGGAAAATATCTTTCCTTTACCTGCTGTGAGTGGGAATTAACTGATGTTGTGAACAGAACATGGATGGGGAACAATCTCTTCTGTGTGCTCTGGCAAACAGCAGCAAGAGATGAGATGTTGTCTGTTGTCTGTGGGAAAGTGGCTTCAACCTGTGCTCAGTGAAGGAGGCAGAACCGATATAATCAGATGCTAAAAAGCTTGGCAGGACAGAGACCTTTGATACCATAGAATCATAACATCATAGGATAGTTAGGGTTGGAAAGGCCCTTAAGATCATCCAGTTCCAGCCCCCCTGTCTTGGGCAACGACACCTCCCACTAAACCATGGCACCCAAGGCTCTGTCCAACCTGGTCTTGAACACCGCCAAGGATGGAGCATTCACAATTTCCCTGGGCAGCCCATTCCAGTGCCTCACCACCCTTACAGGAAAGAGCTTCTTCCTTAGATCCAATCTAAACTTCCCCTGTTAAAGTTTTAACTCATTACCCCTTGTCCTATCACTACAGTCCCCAGTGAATAGTCCCTCTGAGTTTCAAATGATGAAGATACTTGTATTTTGAAACATGTTTCTTACATGTATTAAGCTATCAGTGAAACTTGATTGAAAGACATTTTCCTATGCTGTTGCCATGATTTGTCATCCTTAACTGATACTTACCTGGTAGTCACAGTGGTTCAGTCATTTTATATACTCAGATTTCATTACTTAATTAAATGACTTCATTTCAAAATGCACTAAAGACAAAAAACTGGGGTTGTTTTTCCTGATCTGTATTCCCTTAAATGTTTCAATCCATACTTTGCCCTAACAGGAGATTTTTAATTCAATATTCCTGGTTTATCTCCAAACACTTTTGTTGTGACCACGTGGAAAGGTAACAGTGAAATGGGGTTTTGGTGAGGGGATGAATGTTTAAAGAAGTAATCATAAATGGAAGTAAGAGGTGGGAAAATGCTTATAGAAGGGAAGTAAAATAAGTCAGCAGCAGGATAAAGCAGCTGCAAACAGTCTTCAACCCTACCCACTTCTTGCTGGCCTGAGTATCATTGTAGTAGTAGCGCTAGTACATTGTGATGTATCACACTGTCACAATGCCACAAATAGCTCAAGGAATGAGGCAGAAATGACAAAACATTTCTAACAAAGTCGAACTGCCCTTTCATGTACCTTTAATTGACTTAAAGGAACATTAAAGTTTGCTGCTGTTGTGTCAATTGATGCACACAAAACCCTCAGTGAGCCTCAAGTAAAATCGTGAGTGTGACCACAGAAACCAGGTTTGGTGTTTGTACACTTGCCTTGTGCTGAAGTACACGTTGTGCTTCATACCTTTGGGTTGGAAGTGCTTCTCCTCTGCCTCCATGGCTCTCTGGGTGCAGTTGCAGTGGTGATCTCCAGGCACAGAGTGATCAGTGGGAGAGCTCAGGGGGGTTTCAGTTCAAACTATAAAAACCATTGCCATACGCAGGGAGATGAAGTGATTCATGTGCACATTTGACTTTGGTTACAGCACTTGGTGCTTCCAGCTACCTTAAACTGTGGTTTAGGTGAAGCTCTAGACTTGCACAGTTCAAACAGCACAATAAATCCCAACCCCTGGCATCCCATTAAACACACTCCTAGGCTTCTTTCCCACCTCTGCCTCAGCAGAGATGACCCCCCCTGCCCTTCCACATTAGCACTGAGGTTAATGAGCCTTGCACCATTAGCTGGGGTGCGGGACCCAGGTCCAAACCTCTTCCAGGCTCTGCTGGGAGTCTCTAATGATCCCCTTTTTGCTCAGCTAAGCTTTACTTCAGGGGTTTTATCCATGAGGACCAAAGGAGTAAATAAACCCAGGTGCTGTCCCCCTCTGGGACAGTGTCATCACCCGCTCTGGGCAAAAAGCTTCTTGCTGACGGAGCTGCTGCATTACTTGTGCTTGGCTCACTTCATCCATGAGCTGCCACTTCCCCCTCCTATAGCATTAGAGACACCTGAAGAATGAAGGAAAACAGATCATGGATCTTCTGCCTTAGGATAACGCACACACCGTGTGTGTAAATCCCAGAAAGCTGCATAAGGATGCTAGGTAAGGATCTGGCATATAAGAATCTGGCAGGCAAGCAGGATCATAGGCTTCCAATTTAGAGCTAGATTAAAACCCAAAGCTTTCAAGCTTCTAAATTTACTGATTTGGGGCAAAAAGCTCAACAAGAATATACCTGAGCTATGTGTTTTCCATAGGTCTGAGTTTCTAGGCATTATCTTCCCACCCTATGTGTGTGTCACCATCTGATGGTGATAAAACCTTAGGGAAAGCATTCAAAAAGGCTGCTTTTCTGCCCCAGCCCTAAACTGAAGAGGACAAGAGCTGCACCACAGCATGCAGTGGCACAGAAATACCTGGGAATGACACACAGGGCACATTCCATGAGGAAACCTTCCAGGTTTTTCCTCTAAGAAGACTAAAAATGCACTGCAAAACCTCAAGCAACCTTCTGAAAGGTTATTCCTCAATGGCAGAAGGTTGGTGCTTTGTCCCTGCAGCAGGGAAGCGGAGAGCAGCCACCCCAGTGGGAAGCACTAAACCCAAACCTGAAGTGCTGGGACCATCCAGAGATTATTTATTTGGGCATTTGTCTCAGAGTTGTGAGGAGCAGCCTGCCAATGCCTTCCTGACCTTGAGCGGGGAAAACCATGGAAATAATACCTGAGCTGGAGAAGATAACAGAAGTTAAGTGCACTGACTCTCTGTTAGACTCATCTGCCACACTGAGGGGAATAGTTCTCTCTGTGCTGGAACCTGACTAGTAGTAGTAGTAGTGATAGGAGAAGGGGTAATGGGTTAAAACTTAAAGAGGGGAAGTTTAGGTTATACCTAAGGAAGAAGTTCTTTACTGTGAGGGTGGTGAGGCACTGGAATGGGTTGCCCAGGGAGGTTGTGAATGCTCCATCCCTGGCAGTATTCAAGGCCAGGTTGGACAGAGCCTTGGGTGCCATGGTTTAGTGTGAGGTGTCCCTGCCCATGGCAGGGGGGTTGGAACTGGATGATCTTAAGGTCCTTTCCAACCCTAACTGTTCTACGATTCTACTGACAGCAATGCGCCAGCTCAGCCTATTTTTGCTGTCTAGGACAGGA
Organism: Pezoporus flaviventris; assembly: GCF_033815535.1. Classification (NCBI taxonomy): domain Eukaryota; kingdom Metazoa; phylum Chordata; class Aves; order Psittaciformes; family Psittacidae; genus Pezoporus; species Pezoporus flaviventris. The sequence goes on along the minus strand of NW_026892664.1, from coordinate 2,092,047 downwards.
CTTTCTGCCCCAGGCTGCCAGGGAAACCTCCTGAGAATCGGGAGTTGTTGTGTGCAGCTGGGGATCCAGCAATGCTGTATCAGAGCTGGGGTGATGGATTCAGGGCTCCTGGGGCATCACACTCAGATATTTTCAGTCTTTCTCATGGAGCAAATGGAATGCACAGTCCCTTTTTCTGCCTCCCTAATGAAATGTGATGACCAGTTTGCACCTCTTCTCCAGTTTTCAAATGGTTCAAGATTGGGTTTGGGTTTTTAAAAGAAAAGGTCTGATTTAGCCTCATGATTAAGAGATTTCTGAATGGTTTTTGGATGTGTTTCTCTGCCTGTGAAGATTCACCAAGAACCACAGTTAAGCGTTGCCTCAACTATCAAATCTTTATTGTTCTAATGTCCAACCTAACAGAGTACATGCAAGCCACATGGCATTGCTCTTCCCTATTTCACTCCATCTTTCCTCCTTCCCGCAGGGATGCTGCCATGCAATACAGTAACGGGGCTGAAGGCAACCACACCGCAGTGACCCACTTCATCCTCCTTGGCCTGACAAGCGAGCCCAAGATGCAGACTCCTCTCTGTAATCTTCGTCATGATTTATCTCATCACTCTCATGGGCAACCTTGGGCTGATGGCAGTGATCAAGACAAGCCCCCGGCTGCACACCCCCATGTACTTCTTCCTCTGCAATCTCTCTGTTCTCGATCTTTGCTACTCCTCTGTCTTTGCTCCAAAGCTGCTTCTTGCCTTCTTGGTGGAAAACAAAACCATCTCTTACCCTGCCTGCTTCCTGCAGCATTTCTTCTTCCTCATGTTTGTGACCACAGAGGTGCTCTTGCTGGCTGTGATGGCTTATGACTGCTATGTAGCCATCTGCAACCCACTGCTCTACACGGTTTCCATGCCCCACGGGGTCTGTGTTCAGCTGGTGGCTGCATCATACATGGGGGGGATTTTGAACTCCCTAATCCAAACCTGTTGCTTGCTGCTGTTGCCTTTCTGCGGTCCAAACACCATCAACCATTACTTCTGTGACACTAACCCTTTGCTGAAGCTCTCCTGCTCCAACAGCCACCTCAATGAGCTTTTGCTTGTAATTCTTCATGGGAGCATTTCCATGTCTGTGCTCGTCCTCATCATCACCTCCTATGTATACATCCTCTTGTCCATCCTGAGGATTAGGTCTGCTGAAGGAAGGCACAAAGCCTTCTCTACTTGTGCCTCCCACCTCCTGACCGTTACCTTGTTCTACGTCCTTGCTGGGCTCAGCCACATGCAATCAGCTTCCAAGTACTCCCTGGAGACAGAGAAAGTCACCGCTGTGTTTTACACCCTCCTTGTCCCTATGCTCAACCCTCTGATCTACAGCTTGAGGAACAAGGATGTTAAAGATGCCCTTAGAAAAGCAACAGCAAATAACCTCATTGCGAGCTGCTCATTGACCAACCCGGTCCCAGCTGGATGATAGAACTCCTCCTCTTTCCCTTTTTGACTTGTTTTGTGTCAGCTGTCTGGAGGAGGAAGGAACTGAATGTCTTTACAGGAGCAGGTACAGCACATTCTAACCATGCTTTAAACTCTGCAGAGGCTCGGTGATGTTAAGCATCCCCTCAATATAGGTCTCTGATAAATATTCTCTTGTCATCTCTTGGGGTTTTTCTTTTGGGGAAAATAGATGTGATATCATAGGAGGTGGCAAAATAAGCCCATGAGGAATTTCCCTCTTCAGTTTAACTTTAGAAGTTGCACTGATTCAAGCAGTGATTCATCCAGAGGTAAGTTCAAAGGGGGATGAAGGGTTTTGATGAGGTACATCCGAAATACATCACTTTACTTTGGGCTAATGCAAGGAAATGCATAAAATCCCATTTGCTTCCAGAAGGATGTGCAGTGCAAAGTAAGGAAATGGGAGGAGAAGCAGAGCCACTGAGTTGCCAGAGGATGAGCATGGTACCTGCTGTGATTGAGCATTGGGAAGATGCTAAATCTCTGTGTGACCAGGACATCCCAGCCTGGAGGCAGCAGAGCTGTGTCTGTCATCCTGCACCTTCCTTCCTACCACTGCAAACATTCAGCTCAGCCAAAGAGGTCTCAGAACTGTGTGGGTTGGAGGGAGCTTAAAGGCCACCTATTTCTAACCTCCTTGCTGTGGGCTTCATCTCACATCTGGTTTAGGAGAAGTAGAGGCTGAGAGTAGGATTTTCCCCTATTGCCAAGGATTTTAGTGTGATTGAATGTAATGTCTTTAGGGAGAAGTATGTTTTTTTTCCCCTATTTTCTTGTTGTGGGGCTGCTGTGATATTTCCTCCCACCCAACTCTTCCCCAACACAACCTGTTAACTGAGAAGGTACCACTGAGGAATGCTGCAGAACTTCATGCTCTGCAAAGCAGAAATAACCAACTGCAACCTGTTAGAGACCTTTAGCAATAAGCTCTTTCTGTAGCAAATAGAGACCTGGATGCATTGCAGGAGAGGGGGGATCATCTGTTACTTCATGGTACTTTGCACATGGTTGCACCCAAGTTAGTCCTGACATTGTGTTTTTCATAGCTAAAAATAAAAGAGAAAGACTCCCAGCACCATTTCTGTTAGTTCTACATGGAAATCATGACTAAGCATACCCACTGTAGGCTATACCTAGAATTCTAACTTTTTTTTTCCCCCCTCAGATGTAGGAGTTAGCATTTGGATGCCTGATGTAGAGTAAACCAAAATCTATCTGGAGCACCCAGTTGAACAGGGGTCATTTTCCCTAAGAGACAGACACAGACAAGGAGGGGGAGATGTTTATAACACTTAGTTTCCATTAGAGCTTGCCTTGTCCCTAGCTTGGACACCAGAGGGTCTTGCCTCTCATTGAGAGTTGTTTGTGCTGTTTGCATGATGCAAGGTGCCTCAAGGGAGCAGTCAGGACCAGTTATTCCCAATGGGAAGGTGAGCTGGGAGCTGAAAGTGACCACAAAGCAGAGCACGGTCCCCTTGTGCCTGAGCACAGCAGCAGCTTCCACTGCTTCTTCCCTTAGTTTCCCAGAGTAAACTAAGAGTCAAGTTCATGGTTGTAACAGACCAGGAGCAAGCCCAGTTAAAGCAGAGCCCTGGAAGTGGGCCCAGTTCCAGGACTGAGCTTAAATAGAGCCTGAGCCTATGGCAGAGGGTGTGTGAGAAGGACCCAGGTGATGCTGGCCATGGCAATTACTGTGGCTGCACTCCCTGATGTCTCAAGGAGAGGGGAACAGCGTTTTCCACCACCCAATGCCCTAAACACAGTGGCAGCTCTGCATTCAGCCTCCTCTGATGTATTCCTGTGTGCAGGGGATGAAAGAATGGAGCAGAAAGTAGCGAAGAGCTCCTTTATTGTGTTAATGAGAATCATCCTTCCTTAGTTATGCAAAATCATGGAATCATGGAATGGTTTGGGTTAGAAGGGAGCTTAAAGCTCATCCAGTTCCAACCCCAACACCTTCCACTGGAGCAGCTTGATACAAGTCCCTGTGTCCAACCTGGCCTTGAACACTGCCAGGGATGGGGCAGCCACAGCTTCTCTGGGCACCCTGTGCCAGGGCCTCAGCACCATCACAGGGAAGAGCTTCTGCCTTAGAGCTCATCTCAGTCTCCCCTCTGGCAGGTTAAAGCCATTCCCATTGGCCTGTCCCTACAGGCCCTGATGAAGAGTCCCTCTCTTATTCTATCTGAAAAAGATGCTTCACATGTTGTGTTCTCTTTTCTTGAGGGAATTGTCCAAATGTCTCTATTTTTCATGAAAACTCCATCAGAAACTTTGATTAAAAGCTTATAAAGTGAGCATTTCACTTCACGCCAACTTAAATTAGATTTTGACTGGTTGCCATTGCATTCATTCATTATTCATCACAGTTCTTTGCAGAAGACCATGATTTCCAAAGGTGCTTATTTTAAACCACAAATTTATTCAGTTTGTCATTATACAACTACATGTTCTTCCAGTAATTGTACAGTTCATTAAACAGAAATGGTGTGTTTGGATTAAATGTTAAAACCCCTCCATCTACTGTTTCATTTAGAGCATCTTCCCCCTCAATAATGTGATGACATACAGAAGGGGATGTGACATGGTCAAATCCACAAAGCACAGACCTGGTACTGAGCATCCAAAAAGGAAAAGATGTAAGGACCACACATCCCAGGAAGATTTTAGTTGGGACACACTTCTGGCCACATGCTAACCTATGTGCGCCTCTCACAGGTCCTTAGCACTGCTCCAGCTCGCTTACACGGGATAAAAGTATTGGATGCTCATATCAGGTATCACAGAGTCCCAGACTGGTTTATGTTGGAAGGAACCCAAAAGCTCTCAACTTCCAACCCCTGCCACAGGCAGGGATCCCTTCCACTAGAGCAGTTTGCTCCAACCCCTGTGTCCAACCTGGCCTTGAACACTGCCAGGGATGGGGCAGCCACAGCTTCTCTGGGCACCCTGTGGTGGCACCTCAGTACCCTCATAGTGAAGAATTCCTTCCTCACGTCCAATCTGGATCCCCTCTGTTTCAGTCTGAACCCACCACCCCTTGTCCTATCCCTACAGTCTCTGATGAAGAGTCCCTCTCCTGCATCCTTGTAACCCCCTTCAGACACTGGAAGCTGCTCTGAGGTCTCCAAGCAGCTTCTCTTCTCCAGGCTCAACAGCCCCAGTGTTCTCAGCCTGGCACCATACGGGAGCTGCTCCAGCCCCTGATCATCCTTGTGGCCTCCTCTGGACTTACTCCAGCAGCTCCATGGCCTTCTTATGCTCCCTGCAGAGAAGGACTTGGGGGTGCTGGTCGATGTGAAAATGAACATGAACCAGCAGTGTGTGCTTGCAGCCCAGAAAGCCAAGTGTATGCTGGGCTGCATCCAAAGGAGCATGACCAGCAGGTTGAAGGAGGTTAGACTGCCCCTCTACTCTGCTCTTGTGAGACCTCACCTGGAGCATTGTGTGCAGTTCTGGTGTCCTCAACATAAAAAGGACATGGAACTGTTGGAACAAGTCCAGAGGAGGCCACGAGGATGATCAGGGACTGGAGCACTTCCCGTATGAAGACAGGCTGAGAAAGTTGGGGCTGTTCAGCCTGGAGAAGAAAAGGCTGCGGGGAGACCTCATAGCAGCCTTCCAGTATCTGAAGGGGGCCTATAGGGATGCTGAGGAGGGACTCTTCATTAGGGACTGTAGTGATAGGACAAAGGGTAACGGGTTCAAACTCAAACAGGGGAAGTTTAGGTTAGATATAAGGAGGAAATTCTTTCCTGTGAGGGTGGTGAGGCACTGGAATGGGTTGCCCAGGGAGGTTGTGAATGTTCTATCCCTGACAGTGTTCGAGGCAAGGTTGGACAGAGCCTTGGGTGAGATGGTTCAGTCTGAGGTGTCCCTACCCATGGCAGGGGGGTTGGAACTAGGTGATGTTAAGGTCCTTTCCAACCCTAACTATTCTATGATTCTAGGATTCTATAGACACCAAAACTGTATCAGAACTGCAGGGGATACCAGAGCTGTATTGAACCTTTGCCCCTTCCCTCAGATCTTCAAGCTTGCTTGGGATGAACAGTTATCAACCAGCAACGGAGAAAGTTGTCACTGCCTTACCTCAAGGCCGAGCCTCCTTTTTTGTGGGAACTACTTTCATTTAGCACAATTCAAACACAAAAAAACATGGTGTTGTCTCACTCCTGCTATTAAATAACTGATACTTATTTGGATGAATTATTGAAGACTCAGTCCACACTTAAAATCACCTGAACCTGTTTGAAGGAACCATTCATTCCCCAAACTCCTTCTGGCTGCATCAACACCTCCAAGACCAGTTCTCCTGCAGAGACCTACCCAGGAAGAAAGGCCCAGGAGACTTTGCTTTGTGTTTCCCCATCTATCACATACCCCTTCCTTTCAGTGTTTCCCTGAGGAAGCCCTTTACATCCACAGGGATCATCTAATATTGCATTGAATGGAGCTGAAAACAAACACAACGAAGCATCCTCTGTGTGGATGGTTTGCGCTGGTCATGGGGAGTCCTTTCCATCACATGCATTTATTTCCATACAGTTGACTAGTGATTGTACACCATTTTGGTCAAAAGCATTGGCTCAAAACGTGGCTGCTTTGAGGATATATCAAGGTGAAGTCAGATTTCCCAGTCTTCATCTGAAGAATCCTGAGTGCTGGTGTGTCCTGAATGCTTCTCCTAGATGAAGAGACATTACAAAACTCAAGATACCCAGACAAGCAGCACCTTGGGTGTTCAGGGGTGAGGAAGACCCCTAATCCTCCCTCCCACCTGCACTCAGGCTCTTTACACCCCTACTTAAATTCGCAGCAGAGCAGAGGCTCAGATATGACTCGTCCCCATTTAGCACAAGGGCTTTGTTGACCAACAGACTGTCAGAGCTTTATTTCTGAGAATCCCAGCCTGGTTTGTGTTAGAAGGGACCTTAAAGCTCCTCCAATTCCAACCCCTGCCATGGGCAGGGACACGTTCCACTAGAGCAGCTTGCTCCAAGCCCCTGTTTCCAACCTGGCCTTGAACACTGCCGGGGATGGGGTAGCCACAGCTCTCTGGGCACCCTGTGCCAGCGCCTCAGCACCCTCCCAGGGAAGAGCTTCTGCCTAAGAGCTCATCTCAGTCTCCCCTCTGGCAGGCTCAAGCCATTCCCCTTGGCTGTCCCTACAGGCCCTTGGCCAAAGCACTCCTGCAGGTTTGTTGTAGTCCCCTTCAGACACTGGAAGCTGCTCTGTGGACTTTAAGCAGCTTCTCTTCTCCAGGCTGCACAGCCCCAATGTCCCCAGCATGGCCCCATACGGGAGGTGCTCCAGCCCCTGAGCATCCTTGTTGCATCTCTGGACTTGCTCCAGCAGCTCCACATCCTCCTTGTGGTGGGGACACCAGAGCTGTATCAAATCCTCTTGACCTTCCACCAGTTCATCACTGAGGAAATGCTTATAAATCAGGCAATGGAGACGGTGGTCAGTGCCTTACCTCAAGCCTGAGCCTCTTTTTTGTGGGCACTACTTTCATTTAGCACAATTTAGACACAAAACAGATGGTGCTCTCTCAGGCCTGCTATTAAATACCTGATACTTATTTGGATGAATTACTGAAGGCTCAGGCCTCGCTTAAAACCATCGGAACCTGTTTGAAGAGAACCATTCGTTGTGCTGCTTCTCCATACCCTGCACTTGCTCTAATAATGACCAGTAGTGAACAATAATGACCAGTAATGGCCAGTAATGCTCAATTCCATAATCACAGATTTCGCATATTCCTTCCTTACCTCCACAGTACTGAAGAGCTCCAAATGTTCTTTCAAACCCTGCATAGATATGGCAGCAGCTTTTGCTCCCACAGCCTCCTCAGAGCCCCCTTCACCTCCTTGTTCCTCAAGCTGTAGATGAAGGGGTTGAGGGTTGGGGTGAGGATGCAGTAACACACCGACACCAGCTTTGCCTGATCCCATGAGGATGCCTCATGATGCTGGACGTAGGTGAGGATCCCGGGTGCGTAGAAGATGGTGATGGCAGCCAAGTGGGAGGCGCAGGTAGAGAAGACCTTCAGCCTCCTCGTGGCCAAAGGGATCTGCAGGACGGTGTGGAGGATGTAGGTGTAGGACACCAGCATCATCAGGAGAGAGACCATGACGTTAAACACAGTGTTGTAAAAAAGCAAGACCTCATTTGTGCTTGTGTCTGAGCAGGAGAGCTGCAGGAGGGTGGGCAGCTCACAGAAGAAGTGGTTGATGCTCCTGGCCTGACAGAAGGACAACCTCCCTGCCAGCGTGATGTGCACCAGGGAGGTGAGGAACCCGATGGTGTACACCAGTACCATCATGCCATAGCAACGCGCCCTGGTCATGGCAGTGGTGTAGAGCAGGGGCTTGCACACAGCTGTGTATCGGTCGTAAGCCATTACCCCAAGGAGGAAGCTCTCACAGATAGCCAGAGCCATGAAAATATACATCTGGGCAAAGCAACCCCAAAAGGAGATGTGGCTTCTCCCCAGCAGGAAGGTCTCCAGAGCTTTTGGGATGATAGCGGAGGAAAGGCAAACATCCATGCAAGATAAGTGGCTCAGGAAGAAGTACATGGGGATGTGGAGGTGGGGGTCAGTGTTGATCAGCAGGATCATCGTCAGGTTCCCCAGCACCATGAAAACATAGAGGGATAAGAAGACTGTGAAGATGGTGGTTTGTAGCTCTGGGGCATCAGAGAAACCCAAGAGGATGAAGCTGGTTAGAACAGTGAGGTTTCCAGTCTCTGTCATTTTGACAAGTTGATGGATTTGGATGGAAATGAAAGGAATCAGTGAAATACATCCCTACAAGAGAAATAATGTGGAAGTTTATTTGGAGTTTAATCCATAAAGTAAATGCAATGGAAAATGGTGTAATTGTAACGGTGTATTTCTGTGCGTAGCCCAAGATCTGAAGTCAAAGAGGTGAAGGAGCTCATTACACAGCCTGAAGTTAAAAGAGAATAATTTTACCATGATTGATACACACTAATGAAACACTGCAAAACACCATGTCTATCCAAACGTAATACAATAAAATCAAAGAAGTGCATCTCAAAATGCAGAAAAGAGAAAAGATTTTGTATTTTCGTCACTGATTTCTGGGAATTTTAAGGTTTATTTTTCTCTCTTTTTTGTTTTTTTTCAGAGTGGATCAGTGCTCTTCTGTAGATTCATTACTTGTGCTGCATTGTTTTCATCACAACACAAAGCCATGTACTTGAAATTTGTTTTATGTTCTAAGTTTATCTGCTTTTGAGGGACTCCCACCCTGCGTAATGTTAAGGGAAAGCAGTGGTCTTGACTCCAGCAGAGCTTTGCTGTGATTGTGGTGAGCTGCCTGTGACCAACCCAAATATGCACCTAAGGGTGTAAAATATATCATATATAAACCAAAATTTTAAGGCTTTAGCTTGGATATTTTTAGCTCCACCATACAATTCCTCTGCAGATGAATTATTTAATGGAATATCAATCTATGAATGGCTACATCAGTGCTAAAATACCCCTAAATCTGTTGTAGATGTGGTCAGGAATGTGGGTTTTTGAAGCAAAGCTACCCCGTACTAGGGCACTTTTATTCACACTGCAGGCTATCATAGAATGGTTTGGGTCGAACAGACCTTAAAAGTCATCCAGTCCCAACCTCCTGCCAAGAACCCGCACGCTGCATAAGGTTAAGGGAATGCAGTGGTCTTGGCTCTAGCAGAGCTCTGCTGTGATTGCAGTGAGCTTCCTATGACCAACCCAAATATCCACCTAAGGGTGTAAAATACAAAAGACATAAAATATAAACCAAAATTTTAAGGCTTTAGCTTGGATATTCTCATGCTAAAATATCTCTAAATCAGTTGTAGATGGGGTCAGGAAGGTTGCTGTTTTTGAAGCAAACCTGCCCCGTAGTAGTGCACTCTTATTCACAACATACTTTATCATAGAACTGTTTGGGTTGAAGGGAAACTAAAGCTCATACAGCTCCAAACCCACTACCACTAACAGGGACGCCTTCCACTAGAGCATCTTGCTCCAAGCCCCTTTATCCAACCTGGCCATGAGCACTGCCAGGGATGGGGCAGCCACAGCTTCTCTGGGCACCCTGTGCCAGCGCCTCAGCACCCTCATAGGGAAGAACTTCTTCCTTATCTCCAACCTGAATTTCCCTGTTTCAGTTCAAACCCATCACCCCTTGCCCTATCAATACAGTCCCTGAAGAAGAGTGAAATTCAACATGCCATCAAGCATGGGAGAGGCAGCATGACCAGGGTCAATCTGGACCCATCACCCATCAAACCCTTTTGTACCTGCTTGGTTAAAGAGGAAGGTGGTGGTGGATGCAGTGCCTGCAGCTCCTCCTGGAGACCATGCGATAGGTTGAAGGAGAGATGCTTGGGAGTAGGATGCTCCAGGCTGGCTGGTGGAGGGGTTTTATCTCACAGGAGGCATTACCTCAGAGGCTTGTGTTGTGCAAACTGTTCTCCCAGAGGACCCTCCTCCATCGGATAATTAGTTTGACTTGATCAGCAAAACAGCCTCTCAATTCCTCTCTCCCCAAACTCCTTCTGGCTGCATCAACACCTCCAAGACCAGTTCTCCTGCAGAGACCTACCCAGGAAGACAGGCCCAGGACAGTTTGCTACGTATTTCCCCATCTATCACATACCTCTTCCTTTCATTGTTTCCCTGAGAAAGCCCTTTACTTCCACAGAGATCATCTAATATTGCATTGAAGGGAGCTGAAAACAAACACAACAAAGCATCCTCTATGTGGATGGTTTGAGGTGCTCATGGGGATTAGTTTCCAAAAGACAGCTTTATTTCCATACACTTGACTAGTGATTGTACAACACTTTGGTCAAAAGCATTGGCTCAAAACGTGGCTGCTTTGAGGATATAACAGGATGAAGTCAGATTTCCCAGTCTTCATCTGAAGAACCCTGAGTGCCAGTGTGTCCTGAATGCTTCTCCTAGATGAAGAGACACTATAAAACCCTTAGTAGAAATATTAAATGATAACCTTGTCCCAGACATTTAGAAAAGACATAGGATGAGGCAGATAGGAAACCAAGCTATGAAAATGTGGGGAAGGAAGAAAGAGAAGAATGTGCACAGTTGGCTTTAGACGTTTCCAATGTCAACCTGTTTTTCTGCTGGAAGTCACCAGACTGACAGTCCAGGAGATGCACTGAAGGAGGGTAGAAAAGGATTTCTGTGTGGTTTTGAATGTCTTTCTTCCCCATTGGGTACTGGGCTAAAGCAAAGGCTTGGGGACTGGGAGTGAAGTGAAGGAGCACATTACACAGCCTGAAATTAAAAGAGAATAATTCTACCATGATTGATATACACTGCACTAATGATGCACAGGGAAACATCATGTCTACATATTCCTTCCTTACTTCCACAGTACTGAAGAGCTCCAAATGTGTTTTCAAACCCTGCATAGATGTGGCAGCAGCTTTCGCTCCCACAGCCTCCTCAGACCCCCCTTCCCTCAATAATATTAAGAATGTCAGGTTTTGTCTATCATTCAGTTACACGACTTTCAGTCAATATAAAGTGTGTACATATACATATATACACACACATACATATAAATAAGTCAATATTAGTTAAATTGTCTTTGAGAGAGGAAAACACCAAATTCCCAAGGCCAGTCTTGGCTGAACACCCCAACCACCACCAACACACTTGGAAGCAAGTAGGTCTTTTAAGGCAAGGAGGGAGGGCAATACCAGAATGAATAAACTACAGGGTTCCTCATAGTTCCTCTCAAGCCATTGACACATGAAAGTCCTTGAATTCCCCAGTAACTGCTGGGAAAAGGGAATTATTTCTCATCTTTCGGGTGCTGCCAGTCCAGTATGAGTACATGAGGAATAAATAGCTGTTCTCTGAGTCCCAGGAGGAGCTCTTTGAGGGCAAATGTGGCTTTTCCTTAGGGTAGGATGGTGCAGAGCCAGGATTTCTCACCTCACTTTGCTTTAGACACAATGCTAACTTGGAGACAAAAGATACATTCAGGCTTGATCAAAGATAAATTCTGCCTGGGAGAAATCAGCAGCTCCTAAATTCACAGCTTATGAGAGGCAGAATAAATCCTCATTGATTTTTCCTGCCTAACATTAATCATCACTTGACAGAGTTACACCAGAGAGCAAAGCAGGAGTGCTCGCTGCCTGGTATCTGACAAGCAGAGCTGTGCTTAAATCACCATTATTCGATGACCCTTTGCTGAAGGGGTGAGTTTCACTTCCAGAGCCAGACTCCTCATTTCAGATGTCCTGTGAGCAATGCATGTGGTCTCCTGGTGTTATTAATGGGGATTTAGAGCTGCTTTTCACTGCTTACATAGAGATGCCGGAGGCAAAGCAGCTCCTGAAACATCATCACGGAGCTGGATGATGTGACCCAAATAATGAAAATCAAACTGTTTGGGTCTGGGTCTCAATCCTCCCCCTGAGGCAGCATCCACCTGCCCAGACACACACATCTCCTGCCAGGGGAGAATTGACCTGAAGCTCACAATTAACAAAGGCTCACCCTCGCTTTTTCTTGCTTGACAAACCAAGTGCTTGGTCTGAAGTGATCCAAAGTGCAGATATGAAAGCTGGGGTGTTTCTAAGGCTGCAGCTTGTGCTATACACAACAGCTTCCCCCCAGCAATCACACAGTGTTTGGCTAGCTGCTCTTTCAAGAGTTATACAGCACAAACTGTCTAATGAGTGAAGAAAAGGATCGTTTAAAATATGAAGCAAAAGAGCCCCATGCTCACACCACCAGCATCCCTCTGGTTCCTCAAGGGGATGGTTTCTGCTGCCCTGAAATAAAGCAGAGGAGGTGAGGTTTGCTACAAGGCCTCTGGATCCTGTGGATGCCACAGGACAAAGCATGGTTTTCACATCAGGGATTTCTTCCTCTTTGGTCTCAGATCCACTTGAAATGGGTTTTAATACTCCCAGCTTCTCCAGGCTCCAGCTAGAAGGGTAATGCTGCTCTGTCTTCTCCCATGCAGCATCTACCCGTCCTTCCAGAGCCTTGTCCTTTGTGGTATTCACAGAGCCAGGGGTAAAACAAGTCAGGGGATTACACATTAACTGCCAGGGAGCTGTCAGACCAGGCAAGGGTCAGCCCAAAGGGCTCCCAAGAGCCAGGTCAGGATCTACCCAACAGGTTTTAAAATTAATGGCACCAGAAGATCTTATTTGAACAATACCAGCCCCAAACTGTTGCCTTTAAGAGTTTTATCCAGCCTTCAAAAATCCCCAAAGGTAGTTTTTTAGTACATAGCAGTATGTAGTGTGTCATATCTGTATTCAAAAACAAGATTACCTCTTGGGAAGCGCTCTTAGATGTGTTCAAGCCTCAGTGTAGGAGAAATCCAGTTTTCCTTCATCTCAGTTCATGCTGCTACTTAGAATGAAAATATAAAAGCACAACTTCCTTTTCATTTTGATGCAGCTGCCTTTACTTTTCAATCAGAAATGCTTCCATTACTGTGCTCCCAAAGATGAGAGGGGGCTGCAGGGCCTTCCAGGAAAGGACAGAAATCACCTCTTTACTCCCCAAAAGCCCTAGTAGGGAACGACCCTGGTTATTCCTGCCTAGCACTTAATCCTCTGTAACAAAAGGTGGGTTTCCTACCCCATGCAGGTTAGTTACCAGGATGGATCCACCAGTAGCCCAGGAACTTGGTTACTCTATAGGCATCCTCACCCATTTAATTCAGCATCAGAGAGCACCTAAATAAGCCCAGCTGGGATTATTTAGGTGCTGATGGGCGTGATTTACATACGTCAACAACAAGGAATTAAATCCTTCACCTACCTGGGATAAAGGTTGAGACCTTACCTGTTTTGTGATCTGATGTGTTCTTGTTTGCTTTCATTATAAAATCTGGGATGGCTTTGTCAGGAGTAAAGATGTGCAATGGGGACACTTTCTGAGAGGGATCTGTGGATCTATAGGAAACAACTGATGGAGAAGAGAATCATTTAAAACACCAGGAATTAGCACTTCAAATTGTGTATGGATAGCCCAGACTATTTAATGAAAAAAAAAATTTAAAGGGCAAACTGAGTTTGATATCCTCAACATCAGAAGGACATGGATCAAGTCCAGAGGAGGCCATGAGGATGCTCAGGGGCTGGAGCAGCTCCTGTATGGAACCAGGCTGAGAACATTGGGGCTGTGCAGCCTGGAGAAGAGAAGGCCGTGTGGAGACCTCAGAGCAGCTTCCAGTGTCTGAAGGGGGCTACAAGGATGCAGAAGAGAGACTCTTCATCAGGGACTGTAGTGACAGGACAAGGGGTGATGGGTTCGAACTAAAACAGGGGGAGTTCAGGTTGGATGTAAAGCAGAAGCTCTTCCCTGTGAGGGTGCTGAGGCGCTGGCACAGGGAGCCCAGAGAAGCTGTGGTTGCCCCATCCCTGGCAGTGTTCAAGTCCAGGTTGGACAGAGTGTTGGGTGACATGGTCTAATGTGTAGTGTCTCTGACCATGGCAGGGGGTTGGAACCAAGGTCCTTTCCAACCCAAACTACTTTATGATTCTACAATAATCTACATTTCATGCAACCTGAAGCCTCAGCCAAGAACTGCATTAGGAAAAGTGGGGTTTAAAGCATCATTTCTAAATGTGAGGGGACTTTGAAGCTGCTTGTCGTGGTTTAAACCCAGTCAGGTAATTCGTTCGCTCACTTCCCCCCCCTTTCTTGCCCTCCCCCTGTTCCCAGAGGGACAGAGAGGAGAATCGAAAAGAATGCAACTCCCACGGGTTGACATAAGAACAGTTTAGTAACTAAGGTATAACACAGATCACTATTGCTGCCACCAATGATAATAATGATAAAGGAAATAACAAGGGAAGAGAATACAACACCTCAGCACCAGCCGACCTATAACTTGCCCCCCTCAGCCCGACCAAGCACCGACCGATACCTCCTCCAACCCTGCAGTCTCCCAGCCCTTCCGGCTAACTCCCAGTTACATCCTGGGCATGACGTCCTGTGGTATGGAATACCTCTTTGGTCAGTTTGGGTCAGGTGTCCTGTCTCTGCTTCCTCCTGGCTTCCCCTCCTCCCTGGCAGAGCATGAGGCTCCTTGGCCAAACCAAAACATCAGTGTTATCAGCTCTGTTCCCAGGCCAAAAGTCAAAACACAGCACTGCACCAGCTACCAAGAAGGAGAAACATGACTGCTACTGCTGAACCCAGGACACCAGGCAAGGCAAGGCAATGCAATGCAAGACAAAGGAAGGCAAGGCAAGGGAAGGCAATGCAAGGTTAGGGAAGGCAAGGCAAGGCAAGGCAAGAAATGGCAAGGCAAGAAAAGGCAAGGAAAGGCCAGGCAAGCCTCTGACAGGCCATTCCAGGCCAGGCAAGTCAAGGAAATGCAAGGAAAGGAAAGGCAATGCAAGGGCAGGCAAAGCAATGCTAGGCAAGGCAAGGCATATCCAGGCCAGGCTAGGCCAGGAAAGGGCTGGCAAGGCAAGGCAAGGCAAGGCAAGGCAAGGCAAGGAAAGGCAAGGAAAGGAAAGGAAAGGGCAGGAAAGGCAAGGCCAGGGAAGGCAAGGCCAGGAAAGGCCAGGTCAGTCAAGGCCAGGCAAGACAATGCAAGAAAAAGCAAGGGAAGGAAACCCAAGGCAAGGCAAGGCATGGCAAGGGAAGGAAAGGCATAGCAAGGCATGGCAAGGCAAGGGAAGACAGGGCAAGACAAGTCAAGGCATGGCAAAGGAAGGAATGGCATGGCGAGGCGAGTCAATGGAAGGCAAGGCAAGGCAAAACATGGCAAGGGAAAGAAAATCATGGCAGGTGAGGAGAGGAGAGGCTACGCAAGGGGAGGCAATTCAAGGCAAGGCATGGCAAGACAAGGGAAGGAAACTCATGGTGAGTCGAGGTGAGGCAAGGCAGGGCAACAGAAATAAAGACATAGTGAGGCGAGGCGAGGGAAGGGAAAGGAAGGAAAGGAAAGGCAAGGCAAGACGAGGCAAGGCAAGGGAAGGGAAGGAAAGGCAAGGCATGGCAAGGTGAGGGGACGCAAGGCAAGGCAAAGTGAGGTGAGGCGAGGTGAGGCAACGCAATACAAGGCAAGGCAAGATAAGGCAAGGCAAAGCCATTAAAGGCCAGGAAAGGCGAGGAGAGGTGATGTGAGGCAAGGCAAGGCAATGGAGGGAAAGAAAAGGCAAGGCAAGGCATGGCAATGGAAGGCAAGACAAGGGAAGGGAAGGCAAGGTAAGGCAAGGAAACCTGCGGATGAAGCACTCTATAGGCAGATAGGTAAAGCCTCACGCTCGCAGACAGACCCTTGTTCTCATGGGTGACTTCAACCACCCTGACATCTGTTGGAAGGACGGTACGGCCCGGCACAAGCAATCCAGGAGGTTCCTCGATTGTGTAGAAGACAACTTCCTTCTGCAAGTAATAGAAGAGCCGACAAGGAGAGGTGCCATGCTTGACCTCGTGCTCACCAACAGGGAAGGGCTCGTTGGAAATGCAATGCTCCAGGGCATCCTTGGTTGCAGCGATTATGAGATGGTCGAATTTGAGATCCTCAGGACAGCGAGAAGAGCGTGCAGCAAGCTCACTGCCCTGGACTTCAAAAGAGCAGACTTTGGCCTCTTCAGGAACATGCTTCGGAAGGTTCCATGGGATATAGCCCTAGAGGGCAGGGGGACCCAAGACTGTTGGTTGATATCCAAGGATCACCTGCTACAAGCTCAGGAGTGTTGCATCCCAACCAGAAGGAAGTGCAGCAGGAGGGCCAGGAGACCTCCTTGGATCAAAAAGGAGCTGCTGAGGAAACACTGAAGGAAAAAAAAAAAGAGGCTTCTAAAAGGTAGAAGCAAGGACAGGCAGCATGGGAAGAGTACAGGGATGTTGTCTGGGAAGCTAGGGACCAGGTTAGGAAAGCTAAGGCTCAGTTAGAATTAAACTTAGCTAGAGGCATTAAAGATAACAGGAAGGGATTCTACAGGTACATAGCAAATAAAAAACAGACTAGGGAGAATGTAGGCCCCCTCACGGAGCTCTCAGGAGAACTGGCTACACAGGATTTGGAGAAGGCTGAGGTTCTGAATGACTTCTTTGCCTCACTCTTCACTGGCAAAGGCTCTGACTGCACCACCCAAGTCTTGGAAGGCAGATACAGGGACTGTGAGAATGAAGACCTTGCGCCCACTGTAGGAGAGGATCTGGTTCGAGACCATCTTAAAAATCTGAACGTCCACAAGTCCATGGGTCCTGATGAGATCCATCCGCGGGTCCTGAAGGAGCTGGAGAATGAAGTTGCGAAGCCGCTGGCCATATTTGAAGAATCGTAGCATCAGGTGAAGTTCCCGATGACTGGAAAAAGGGAAATATAACCCCCATTTTCAAGAAGGGGAAAATGGATGACCCGGGGAATTACAGACCAGTCAGTCTCACCTCTGTGCCTGGCAACATCTTGGAGCAGATTCTCCTGGAATGCATGCTAAGACACATGAAAATCAACAAGGTGCTTGGTGACAGCCAGCATGGCTTCACTGAGGGGAAATCCTGCCTGACCAATGTGGTGGCCTTCTATGATGGGGCTACAGAACTGATGGAAAGGGGTAGAGCAGTTGATGTCATCTACCTGGGCTTGTGCAAAGCGTTCGACACTGTCCCACACAACATCCTTGTCTCTAAATTGGAGAGACATCAATGTGATGGATGGACCACTCGGTGGATAAAGAACTGGCTGGATGGCTGCACGCAAAGAGTTGTGGTCAATGGCTCAATGTCCGGCTGGAGACCAGTAACGAGTGGTGTCCCTCAGGGATCGGTGTTGGGACCGGTCTTGTTTAATATCTTTGCCACTGACATGGACAGTGGGATTGAGTGCGCCCTCAGCAAGTTTGCCAATGACACTGAGCTGTGTGGTTCAGTTGATACTCTGGAGGGAAGGAATGCCATCCAGAGGGACCTCGACACGCTTGTGAGGTGGGCTGATGACAACCTCATGAGGTTTAACCATGCCAAGGGCAAGGTTCTATACCTGGGTTGGAGCAATCCCAGGCCCAGCTACGGGTTGGGCAGAGAAGAGATTCAGAGCAGCCCTGAGGAGAAGGACTTGGGGGTGCTGGTGAATGAGAAAATGAACATGAGCCAGCTTCAGTGTGCGCTTGCAACCCAGAAAGCCAACCGTATCCTGGGCTGCATCAAAAGGAGCGTGACCAGCAGGTTGAAGGAGGTGATCCTGCCCCTCTACTCCACTCTAGTGAGACCTCACCTGGAGCATTGTGTGCAGTTCTGGTGTCCTCAACATAAAAAGGACATGGAACTGTTGGAACAAGTCCAGAGAAGGGCCATGAGGATGATCAGGGAACTGGAGCACCTCCCGTATGAAGACAGGGTGAGGAAGTTGGGGCTGTTCAGCCTGGAGAAGAGAAGGCTGCATGGAGACCTCAGAGCAGCCTTCCAGTATCTGAAGGGGGGCTATAGGGATGCTGGGAAGGGACGCTCCATTAGGGACTGTAGTGATAGGACAAGGGGTAACGGGTTAAAACTTAAACAGGGGAAGTTTAGGTTGGATGTAAGAAGGAAGTTCTTTCCTGTTAGGGTGGCGAGGCACTGGAATAGGTTGCCCAGGGAGGTTGTGAATGCTCCATCCCTGGCAGTGTTCAAGGGCAGGTTGGATGAGGCCTTGGGTGATATGATTTAACGTAAGGTGTCCCTGCCCACGGCAGGGGGTTTGGAACTAGATGATCTTAAGGTCCTTTCCAACCCTAACGATTCTATGATTCTATGATTCTATGAAATGTAAGGCGAGGCTAGGCAAGGCAAGGCAAGGCCATGCAAGGCATGGCAGTGCAAGGAACGGCAAAGCAAAGGAAGGAAGGCAATGGCGAGGTGAGGCAAGGCAAGGCAAGGCCAGGCAAGGCCATTAAAGGCCAGGCAAGGCGAGAAGAGGTGAAGAGAGGCAAGGCAAGGCAAGGAATGGCAAAGGAAGGAAAGTAATGGCGAGGCGAGGCAAGGCAAGGCAAGGCAAGGCAAGGAAAGGCAAGGCGTGGCAAGGGAAGGAAAGGCAAGGCATGGCAAGGGAAGGGAAGGAAAGGCATGTCGAGACGAGGCAACGCGAGGCGAGGCAAAGCAAGGCAAGGCAAAGCAAGGCAACGCAAGGCAATGCAAGGGAAGGCGAGGCAAGGAGAGGCGAAGCGAGGTGATGCGAGGTGAGGCAAGGAAAGGCCATTCCAGGCCAGGCAGGGCGAGGCTAGATGAGGCAAGGTGAGGCGATGTGAGGCAATTCCAGGCAAAACAAGGCAAGGCAAGGGAAGGGAAGGAATGGCATGGCAAGGCAAGGGAAAGCAAGGCAAGGCAAGGGAAGGGAAAGCAAGGCAAGGCAAGGGAAGGGAAAGCAAGGCGAGGCAAAGGAAGGCAAAGCAAAGCGAGGCAAAGCCAGGCAAGGCAAGGGAAGGAAAGACCTGGTGAGTCAAGGCGAGGCAACGCAAGGCAAGGTCAAGCAAGGAAAAGCAAGGCAAGGCCATTTAAGGCCAGGCAAGGCGAGGTGAGACGAGGCGAGACGAGGCAAGGCAAGGCCAGGCAAGGCCATTAAAGGCCAGGCAAGGTGAGGAGAGGCGAGGAGAGGTAAGGCAAGGAATGGCAAAGGAAGGAAAGTAATGGCGAGGGGAGGCAAGGCAAGGCGAGACAAGGCAAGGTGAGGCAAGGCAATGCAAGGCTAGGCAAGGTAAGACAAGGCATGGCAATGGAAGGAAAGTCCTGGTGAAGCCAGGCGAGGCGAGGTGAGGCAAGGCAAGGGAAGGCAAAGCATGGCATGGCAAGGGAATTAAAGGCACGGCAAGGCATGGCAAGGCAATGGAAGGCAAGGCAAGGGAAAGCCAGGCCAGGCAAGGCAAGGCAAGGGAAGGCCAGGCAAGGCAAAGCAAGGCAAGTCAAGTCAAGGCAAAGCAAGAAAAGGAATGGCAATGGAAGGAAAATCATAGAAAGGCATGGTAAGACAAGGGAAGGTAAGGCAAGGGAAGTCAATTCAAGGCAAGGCAAGACAAGGCAAGGCAAGGCATGGCAAGATAAGTCAATGCAAGGGAAGACCAGGATATGCAAGGCAAGGAAAGACAAGGCAAGGCCAGGCAAGACATGGCAAGGGAAAGAAAGGCATGGCAAGGGAAAGAAAGGCAGCACAAAGCAGGGGAATGCAAGGCAAGGCCAGGCAAGGTGAGGCAGAGCAAGGAAAGGCAAGGCCATTCCAGGCCAGGCAAGTCAATGAGAGGCGATGCAAGGCGATGCGAGGCAAGGCAAGGGAACACAAGGCAATGCAAGGCAAGGACAGGCAAGGCAAGGCAAGGACAGGCAAGGCAAGGCAAGGTAAGGCAAAGCCAGACCAGGCCAGGCAACACCAGGCCAGGCATGGTAAGGCAATGTAAGGCAAGGGAAGGCAAGGCAAGGCAAGGCAAGGCAAGGCAGGGAAAGGCAAGGCAATGCAAGGCAGGGTAATGCAAGGCAAGGCAAGGCAAAGCAAGGCAGAGAAAGGCAAGGCAATGCAAGGCAGGGTAATGCAAGGCAAGGCAAGGCAAGGCAAGGCAAGGTAAGGCAAGGCAAGGCAGGGCAAGGCAAGGCAATGCAATGCAAGGATGGGCAATGCAATGCAATGCAATGCAAGGCAAGGCAAGGCCAGGCCAGCCCAGGAAGGGCAAGGCAAGGCAAGGCAAGACAAAGCAATGCCAGGCAAGGCCAGACAAGGCAAGGCAATGCCAGGCAATGCCAGGAAAGGCAAGACAAGGCCAGGAAAGGCAAGGAAAGGCCAGGAAATGCAAGACAAGGACAGGCAAGGAAATGCCAGGCAAGGCCAAGCCAGGCAAGGCCAGGCAAGTCCAGTCAATGCACGGCAAGGCAATACAAGGCAAGGCATTACAAGGCAAGGCAATGAAAGGAAGGCGCGTCAAGGCAAGGCCAGGCCAGGCCAAGTCAGGCAAGGCTAGGCAAGGCAAGTGTCATGGTTTAAAACTAGTCAGGCAGCTCATTCACTCGCTCCCCCATTTCTTGCCCCCCCCCCCCCCCAGAGGGACGGAGAGGAGAATTGAAAAGAATGCAACTCCCATGGGTTGCAATAAGAACTGTTTAGTATCTCAGGTATGACACAAATCACAACTGCTACCACCAATGACAATAATGATAATGGAAGTAACAAGGGAAGAGAATACAACACCTCAGCAGCAGCCAACCAATAACTTGCCCCGCAGCCTGACCAAGCACCGACCAATACCTCCTCTAACCTGGAGTCCTAGCCCTTCCAGGTAACTCTCAGTTACATCCTGGGATTGATGTGTGGTGGTATGGAATACCTCTTTGGTCAGTTTGGGTCAGGGGTCCTGTCTCTGCTTCCTCCCGGCTTCCCCTCCTCCCTGGCAGAGCATGAGGCTCACAAAGTCCTTCGTCAGACCAAAACATTTGAGCAGAAACTAAAAACATTGGTGTTACCAGCTCTGTTCCCAGGCCAAAAGTCAAAACCACAGCAGTGCACCAGCTACTAAGAAGGAGAAAAATGACTGCTACTGCTAAAGCCAGGACACTTGACAATGACCTTTCTAACAGTCCCCTAAGACCCCTCTATGACCCCTCAAGGAGTCCTCTATGACTCCTCTACAACTCCTCTACAATTCTATGATTTCTCTATGACTCCTCTTTGACACCACTATGACTCCACTATAACTCCTTTATGTCATCTGTATGAGTCCTTGATGACTCCTCTATGGCTCCTCTATTAATCCTCTATGACTCCTCTCTGACTCCTCTATGACACCTCTATCACTCCTCTCTGACTCCTATATGACTCCTCTATGACTCCTCTACGACTCTATGACTCCTCAAGGACTCCTGCATGACTCCT
This sequence comes from Pezoporus flaviventris, assembly GCF_033815535.1. Classification (NCBI taxonomy): domain Eukaryota; kingdom Metazoa; phylum Chordata; class Aves; order Psittaciformes; family Psittacidae; genus Pezoporus; species Pezoporus flaviventris. The sequence goes on along the minus strand of NW_026892664.1, from coordinate 2,070,683 downwards.
CTATGACTCCTCTATGACTCCACTATGACTCCTCTATGACTCCACTATGACTGATCTATGGTTCCCCTATGACTCCTCTATGACACCTCTAAGAATATATGACACTATGTCTCCTCTATGACTCCACTATGACTCTTTTATGACTTCTCTATTACTCCTCTATGACTCCACTATGACTCCTCTATGACTCCTCCATGACTCCACTGTGACTTCTGTATGACTCCTTTATGATTCCACTATGATTCCTCTATGACTCCTCTATGATTGCACTATGATTCCTCTATGACTCCACTTTGACTCCACTATGACTTGTCTAAGACTCCACTATGACTCCACTATAGCACCTCTAAGAATATATGACACTATGTCTCCTATATGACTCCACTATGACTCTTTTATGACTTCTCTATTACTCCACTATGACTCCTCTATGACCCCTCTATGACTGTTCTATGACTCCACTATGACTCCTCTTTGGCTCTATGAAACTATGACTCCTCTATGACTCCTACATGACTTCACTATGACTTCTATATGACTCCTCTCTGCCTCCTCTATAACTCCTCTATGACTCCATTATGATTCCACTGACTCCTCTATGACTCATCTATGAATCTATGACACTATGTCTCCTCTATGACTCCACTATGACTCTATTATGACTTCTCTATTACTCCTCTATGACTTCACTATGACTCCTCTATGACCCCTCTATGACTCCTCTATGACTGTTTTTGACTCTTCTGTGACTCTGTGATTCCTGCATGATGCCTCTATGACTCTATGACACTAAGACTCCTCTATCACTTCTCTATGACTCCTCTATGACTTCTCTATGATCCCTCAAAGGCGGCCAGAAGTGATGAAGATTGTTGGAAGAAGTAAACGACCCTCAGACACCACCCCCACAATTCTGCACGCATGCGGGGAACTCTCTGGAAAATGATGTAATCTATATGCAGCCATATGAATATGTATGTATGCCCAGGGACTATGAAAGGACGGCTTGTGTGGCAACTGAGAGACACACGTTAGGAGGAGCTATCCCTGTGTCTCCCGGCGCCGCAAGAAAGAATACCTGCTTGTCAGCTTGAAAACTTTTTGGTGAGTTTGTTCCTGGAGTTTTCTCTGAGATCACCTTGCACACGCAGAGCTGTGCACTGCAGCAGCAGCGTCTCTCTGGCCTCCTGCTGCCACTGTCAGAGGCTAGAGGCACCTCACCCCTGCGCTGTTGTCGACCTGGTCTGCCCTCACCTGGGGGCCCAGCCCCCAACATTCCTGACTCATGGTGGCACTGCTGGCTCTGTGGGTACTGAGGCAGGAGAAGGGCCCTGGCTGATGCTGCTCCTTGTGGAGTCGTAGTGGCTGCGGAGGTGACAGCCCGGGAGCAGGCACCTCATCTCCTGGTTCCTGGGATGTCCCTGGTGGCTCCTCAACTGTTGGAGCTGGCTCTGCTGACACAAGTGCTTCACCCTCCTCTTTGTCCACCCACCCAGGCTGCAATGGCTTCCCTTGGGTACAGCAGCGTTGAGGGAGACCGTGCCAAGAGCTGTGCTGAAGCTGAGGGAAACCACATCCACTCTTTGCCTCCTCACGCACAACTGCACGCTCTCAGCTTGGCCAGGCAGCAGTTACCCTTCGGACGGCTTTTAGGTGCCCAGAGGTGTCACGCAGGGGGACTCTGATGCTGGCACACGCCTCACCAAAGGCAGCTTGTACAGCCTGGGTTCCCCTGGGTTGCCCTTGGTACCTTTATCAAAGGTACCTGCAACATGGCCTTGTCCTCCCTCCCAAGAGACCTCTGCCAATACAATAACCTTTCACAAGGGGGATCCCAAAGGAATGCCGATCTTCCCCTGCAACTGCACTGCCACTGTCCTGCCTGTTACACCGCGTCCTTCATTCCTCTCATCTTTCGTAGATTTTCCTTTCAAATAACCCTTTCAAATAACTTCTATCAGATGCCCTTGTAATCTTCCTGCACTGGGAAACCTCCCCAGTTCCCTGGAAGACAATCTGGAAGACTTGACAAAAACTACACAGTGAGACATGGCTCATCAGGGTTTAATGAGTCCCATGGTGTATTTGGGGTGAGTCCGTGAACCTCAGGTGCTGAGAGGAGACTGAGGAAACCTCTCAGGAAGTCCAAGTCAGAAACAAAGCCCCAAGTCCCTTCAGCATTAATGGGCCCCACTGAGGGCTGTTGCTGACCAAGTCTCCCCAGGGACTCGTTAAAGCAAGTAACTGGAGGCTGTGATTACAGGGAGAGAAAGGCAAAGTGCAGGTGTCTGATGGTGAGAAAACCCTTGGTTTGTTTGATGATGCAGAAAGGCCAAGCCCTGACCACAGCCCTTGGAGAAGCAGAGCCTGAAATCCTGAGGATGAAAGTTCTCCTCATAGGCCTTGATGAAAGAGGCAAATACCATAGCCCAGGGCACAGAGGACTTTTGTTCTTTTGGGCCTTTCAGCCATGCCAGAACCCTGATCTCTGCTGCAGGCTGTCCTACACTGTCCCATGCCTGCACCTCTTTCCCTTCAGGCTGTTGACCCCCACCTTGCTTTCCCACCTAGCTCTTACCTGGCATTTCTGTATCTTCAGTCCCATCTCTGCACCCATCGCTGTCTGTTCCTTGAAACACAAAGCCATGGGCTGAGCCAGACTTCCTCTGGGTGACCTCTTGCACCACAAGTCCACCTTTTGAGAGACATTTCTCTTTCCTAACTTTGAGTCTGAACCTTTCAAGCTGCACTTTGCAGAGGTTTCCTTCTCTTCCTGCTAGCAAGAAAAACTACATCATCTCTGAAGCCACATTTCAAGTAGCTGTAGGCTGCTACTATAGTGTCAATTCAAGAGATGCATTGAACATCCCTCAGCAAGCGGATCTAAAGGGGAGGGTGCATTCAGGCAGCTCTCTTGGCGTCTGGCACTGGAGGTGGCTGCTGGCCATGCTCTGCTGCACGCAGTCCTCTGCTTCTGCCCATGAGAGCTCTGTGACCTGCCCTTTGAAACCGTGCTGCCCTGCTCTCCGCACAGGACAGATGTTTCTGGGGGTTCTTAAGATCAGTTTGTGTGTGAAGGCATCTTACAGGCAGTGCAAGTTTGAGCACAGGGGAAATGGCAAAGGACTGATGGATGCTGCAGCTCCCCTGGCTCTGTGCTAAGCTTCAAAGAGCTGAGAACTTCTCCCTGTTTCAATACTCTTCTGATTTTCTTTCAAAGAAATAATGTTTTATACCCCCCAAAACAACCTCAGCAATGTTAAGCCAGTAAATAAATAACAGAGGCAAAATGATTCTAAGACCATGCTGAGCTTCAGTTGTACAGCCCACATGCATCCAAATCATGAGTACATGTAGAAAACTTTACAGCCAAGTTGGATTTCATCTGACATGCGTTGTGCAAAGCAGAGCTGGACTTCACTGCTTCAGAGCAAAGGTGACTCCCATCCAATCCAGCCTTGAACATTGCCAGGGATGGGGCAGCCACAGCTTCTCTGGGCACCCTCTGCCAGTGTCCCACCACCCTCAAAGGGAACAACTTCCTCCTAAAGTCAAGCTAAATCTCCCTTTTTTTCAGGTTAAAGCCATTCCCCCTTGTCCTGTCATGGCAATAACTTGTAATACGGGCAAGCTCCAGCAGCAGCGCAGGACGGACGTGGCCGTGGACTTGTACCTGTACCTGTACGCTGCTCTTCCCCGTCCTGGCCCTAGTCCTCACCTCCATCTTCAAGAGGCTGCGGGGAGCCGAGGGGGAGAGGGCGAGGGAGCCAGCAGCTGCCGAACTGGCCCAGGAGAGCAGCCCCGGGACCAAGAGGTGGGGGGAGCGGGGCTGGAGGCCGGCAGGCAGCGGCTACTGGTGGGGGATGTCAGGGCTGTCGAGGGGTAGAAGGAGGTGGCTGCAGAGCAGCGGGAGAAGGCGGTGGAGGAGCCGAGACCCGTGACCGAGCCCAGCCCCACGACGGCCGAGAGCATTCCCTGGAAGCTGCCAGGAGAGCCCCAGGGGGTGCGGGAGACCACGCAGCATTTCCCAGCAAGGCAGAGGAGGAAGATCTGGACTCAGGAAAAGGGAAGCTGGTGGTGGGAGTGCCGGCAAGCACAGCAGCTACCCCAGCCCCAGTGACAAGTACAGCAGCATCGTTTGAGAGGTCTGAATGTTTTGAATGGCATTTGGGTACCCTTGGTACCTGCCTGCTTATTGTGGTTGGGATCAGCATGTTGGCACACACAGAGACTGTGTTTCACCCACCACCATTTTGTCTGATCTCAAAAGTTAAGCAGAGTCAGGTTTGGGTCTTGTCTATGGTTAGATGATGATATAGGAGCACCAAGAGATTTTCCTCAAGGGTGTAGAGTCATGAGTGGCAGGGTGTGTGGGACAGTATGGGCAAGTATCTAGTCCACTGGGCCCCTCCAGTGCTTTGGAAGCATTGGAGATGGAAGGCAGCTGTATGGAGTCCCCAGCAACAAGGGGCAGAAACTGCTGAAGGGGACAGTGAATTATTTTGAGCCTGGTGGGCCCATAGCACTTCAGGCCATCAGGGCAGAGATGCAACATACAGGTGGACTCATGATGAAGGGGTGGACTTAGCAATGGACGCTATTGCCCAGGAGATTCACGTGTGTGAACACTGCACACAGCCTCTCCTGTTCTGAAAGACTGGTATAAGAGATGAAACCCGGTATCATGGACCGAATGGACTCAGCAGCTTTATAGGGATTGGTCCATGCGCTAAGAAATGATCTCTTTCTCACTGTCTGTGTGTATATATGGATGTATATATGTAAGAGCAATGGCATATTGAAAATGTAGGATCTGGGCATGACGTGAGTGGTATGCAGTCAGGGCTGAATACTGGTTTAGCAGTAGCAGTCATATTTCACCTTAGTAGCTGGTTCAGCGTTGTGTTTTGACTTTCGCCCTGGGAGCAGAGCTGATAACACCAATGTTTTTAGTTTTTGCAAAGTCATGTTTATTCTGACCAAGGACGTTTGTGAGCCTCATGCTCTGCCAGGGAGGAGGGGAAGCCGGGAGGAAGCAGAGACAGGACACCTGACCCAAACTGACCAAAGAGGTATTCCATACCACCACACATCATTCCCAGGATGTAACTGAGAGTTACCTGGAAGGGCTAGGACTCCAGGTTAGAGGAGGTAGCCTGGCCTTGCCTGCCCTTGACTGGCCTAGCCTGCCCTTGACTGGCCTAGCCTGGCCTTGCCTGCCCTTGACTGGCCTTGCCTTACTTTGCCTTGCCTTGCATTGCCTGGTCTTGCCTGGCCTGGACTGGCCTAGCCTGGCCTTGCCTGCCCTGGACTGGCCTAGCCTGGCCTTACCTGGCCTTGCCTTGCTTTGCCTTGCCTTGCATTGCCTGGTCTTGCCTGTCTTGGACTGACCTAGCCTGGCCTTGCCTGCCGTGGACTGGCCTAGCCTGGCCTTACCTGGCCTTGCATGGCCTTGCCTTGTCTTTCCTTGCCTTGCATTGCCTGGTCTTGCCTTGCATTGACTTATCTTGCCTGGCCTTTCCTGGCATGGCTTGGTCTGGCCTTGCTTTGCCTTGCATTGAATTTCCGTACCTTCCATTGCCTTGACTGTCCTGGCCAAGCCTGGCCTTGCCCTGCTTGATGTGGCCTTTCCTAGCCTTGCAGGGCTTTCCTTGCCTTTCTTTGCCTTGTCCTTCCTGGGCTGGCCTGGCCTTGACTTGCCTTGCTTTGTCTTGCCTTGCCTTACCTTGCCTTACCTTGCCTTACCATGCCTGGTTTTGCCTGGCATTGCCTTGCCTTGTCTTGCCTTGCGTTGCCTGGCATTACATTGCCTTGCCTTGCATTGCCCTGCCTTGCATTGCCTTGCCTTGCATTGCCTTGCTTTGCCTTGCCTTGCCTGCCTTTTCTTTGCCTTACCTTGCCTGGTCTTGCCTTGCATTACCTTGCCTGCCTTTTCTTTGCCTTACCTTGCCTGGTCTTGCCTTGCATTGCCTTGCCTGCCTTTTCTTTGCCTTACCTTGCCTGGTCTTGCCTTGCATTGCCTTGCCATGCCTGGCCTGGCATTGCCTGTCCTGGTCTGGCCTTGCCTGTCCTTGCCTTGCCTTGCCTGTCCTTGCCTTGCATTGCCTTGCCTTCCCTTGCCTTGCCTCACATCGACTTGCATAGCCTCTCATTGCCTTGCCTGGCCTGGAATGGCCTTGCCTTTCCTTGCCCTGCCTCACCTTGCCTTGCATTGCCTTGCCTTGCATTCCCCTGCCTTGCCCTGCCTTGCCATGCCTTTCTTTCCCTTGCCATGTCTTGCCTTGCCTTGCCCTATCTTGCCTCGCCTCGCCTTGCCTTGCTTCTCCTTGCCATGCCTTGCCTTGCCTTTTCTTGCCTTCCCTTGAATTGACTTCCGTTGCCTTACTTTCCCTTGTCTTGCCATGCCTTGCTATGATTTTCCTTCCCTTGCCATTCCTTGTCTTGCTTTGCCTTGCCTGGCCTTCACTTGCCTTGCCTTGCCTGGCCTTCCCTTGCCTTGTCTTCCCTTCTCTGCCATGCCTTTAATTCCCTTGCCATGCCATGCCTGGCCTTCCCTTGACTTGACTTGCCTTGCCTGGTCTTCCCTTGCCTTGCCATGTCTTACAATGACTTTCCTTCCCTTGCCATGCCATGCCTTGTCTTCACTTCCCTTGCCTCACCTTGCCTCGCCTGGCCTTAAATGGCCTTGCCTTGCTTTTCATTGCTTGACCTTGCCGTGCGTTGCTTTGCCTCGCCAGGTCTTTCCTTCCCTTGCCTTGCCTGGCTTTGCCTCATCTCACTTTGCCTTCCCTTGCCTTGCCTTGCTTTCCCTTGCCTTGCCATGCCTTGCCGTGCCGTGCCATGCCTTGCCATGCCTTTCCTTCCCTTGCCTTGCCTTGCCTTGCCTCGTCTTGCCTTGCTTTGCCTGGAATCGCCTCACATCGCCTCACCTTGCCTCGACTAGCCTCGCCCTGCCTATCCAGGAATGGCCTTTCCTTGCCTCGCCTTGCCTCACCTTGCTTCGCCTCGCCTTGCCTCGCCTTGCCTTGCATTGCCTTCCCTTGCCTCACCTTGTGTTGCCTCACCTCGCCATGCCTTTCCTTCCCTTGCCATGCCTTGCTTTCCCTTGCCATGCCTTGCCTTTCCTTGCCTTGTCTTGCATTGCTTTGCCTCGCCTCGCCTCACATCGCCAGGTCTTTCTTTCCCTTGCCCTGCCTTGCCTTATCTTCCCTTGCCTTCCCTTGCCTTGCCTTGCATTCCCTTGCTTTGTCTTGCCTTTCCTTTCCTTGCCATTCCTTGCAACGCGTTGCCTTCCCTGGTCTTGCTTTGCCTTGCCTTGCCTCGCCTCTAATCACCTCGCCTCACCTCTCATCGCCTCGCCTCTCCTCACCTCATTTCACATCGCGAGGGTTTTCCTTCCTTTGCCTGGCCTTGCCTCACCTCGCCATTACTTTCCTTACATTGCCATTGCTTGCCTTGCCTTGCCTCTCCTCGCCTCTCCTCACCTTGCCTGGACTTCCCTTGCCTTGCCTCACCTCGCCATTACTTTCCTTTCTTTGCCTTGCCTTGCCTTGCCTTGCACTGCCTTGTCTTGCATTGCCTTGCCTTGCCTCGCCTCGCCTTACCTTGCCTTTTCTTGCCTTGCCTTGCCTTCCATTGCCATGCCTTGCCTTGACTTTTCTTTCCTTCCCTTCCCTTGCCTCGTCTCGCCTTACCTCTCCTCACCTTTCCTGGACTTTAATGGCCTTGCCTTGCCTTACCTTGCCTTGCCTTACATTGCCTTGCCTCACCTCGCCTTGCCTTGCCTTGCCTCCCCTCGCCTCACCATGCCTTTCCTTGCCTCCCCTCGCCTCACCATGCCTTTCCTTGCCTTTCCTTGCCTTGCCTTGCCTTGCCTCGCCTCACCTTACCTTGCCTCACCTCACCTCACTCTGTCTTTATTTCTGTTGCCCTGCCTTGCCTCGCCTCACCTCGACTCACCATGAATTTCCTGCCCTTGCCTTGCCATGCCTTGCCTTGCATTGCCTCGCCTCGCATGGCCTCGCCTCTCCTCACCTCGCCATGACTTCCCTTCCCTTGCCATGTTTTGCCTTGCCTTGCCTTCCAGTGCCTTGCATCGCATCGCCTTGCCATGCCATTCCTTCCTTTGCCACGTCTTGCCTTTCCTTGCCTTGACTTGTCTTGCCGTGTCTTCCCTTGCCTTGCCATGCCTTGCCTAGCCTTGCCTAGCCTTGCCTTGCCTTGCCTTGCCTTGCCTGGGCTTGCCTTGCCTTGCCTTGCCTGGCATGGCCTGGCCTGGCCTTCCCTTGCCTTGTAATGACTTGCCTGGCCTTTCCTGGCCTAGCCTGGCCTGGACATGCCTTGCCTTGCCTAGCATTGCCTTGCCTGGCCTTGCATTGCTTTGCCTTTCCTTGCATTTCCTTGCCTGGCCTGGCCTGGCCTGGCCTGGCCTGGCCTGTCATGGCCTTGCCTGGCCTTGCCTTGCCTTGCCTTGCCTTACCTTGAGTTGCCTGGCCTTGTCTTGCCTTGCCATTTCTTCCCTTGCCCTGTCTTGCCTTGCCATTTCTTGCCTTGCCTTGCCTTGCCATTTCTTGCCTTGCCTTGCCTTGCCTTCCCTAGCCTTGCATTGTTTTCCCTTGCTTTGCCTTCCTTTGTCTTGCATTGCCTTGCCTTGCCTGGCCTTGCTTGACACAGATCTCTTGCTGTGTCATGTGCACTTGCCAGTTACTGAGGAAAGTATCCATGGGCTGGGAAAGGAAACAGCACAGGAGGGAATTTTTAGTTAATTGTTGCTCTTCCTGGTAAAACCTGTGGGGCTCTAGCATCTTGTTCCATATTTTCCGTGGTCACTGGAATGGGTTTCATTATTAAAAAAAGTATTTCATTTTCTACTTCCCTGTGTTCCAGGAGAAACAGCAACAAGGGCCTCCCCTTGTGCCACAGCTTGTGACACTGTGCAAGACGTGACGAGAAAAACAGATGGGCTGGTACCTGTGGAGAAGCCTGTGGGCTGTAGAGCTTCATCAGGGACAAGGACAGGTTTCTGTGTAAGCACTGACTCAGTTCAGCCCAGCTGTGCTGTAGTGAAGAGCAGCACCCCTCGCTGCCCTGTGTGGAGTCGGGGCTGGGGTGCGTGCTCCCCACCCCTTCTCTCCTGCCTCCTTTGTCTGCAGTGAAACAGAAACTCTGTTCTCTGAAGAAATTCTTTCCTGTGAGGGTGGTGAGACACTGGAACGTGTTTCGCAGAAAAGTCCCCATGCCTCTTGTGAAACTGTTTAGAAAGAATGCTGAAAGAATCACTTCCACAGATACCAGCAAAAGTGACTTTAATGTGAATTTCTAAAAGCAGGATTCCTCAGGATTTGGTGGCGAGGCCCCACTCCACCATCTACAAAAAGAGATTGTGTCAGACTCGGCAAGGATTTATCCAGGACTGGATTCAAGTGATTTATACAGCATTGAACTGAAATCATGTGTATAGAAACTGCAGACAGAAAGGAATAAGGGAGACACTCTTGTTGAGTCGCAAGGTTCAAATTGGATCTCTTTGCTTTCTAAGCTCCCTCTCCGAGAGCAGTCTGCGTGCAGCTGGATTCCAACTTAGTCTCAGGCCTGGTATTCATCTAAAGGATCACAAATGCCAGCTAGCAGCAGTTTGCATTTGTAAACTCAATCACAGGATTTCTATCAGCACTTGATCACTGAAGCTAATATACACGCACCTGCAATTAAATATCCAGCCTAACACAACACACTGAGATGGAGCTAGATGGCTGTGCACAGATCTAGATGCATCCCTATGCTAAAGCTGCCCTTGGCGCAGTGAAAAGTATAAATGGACAGGTTTCTGCATCAACGTAACTTGTTCAGCTGATTTCTATGCTCTAATGTATAGCAGAATGTTTAACAACAAACAGAATAGGATATAAATTAGAGAAATTAAGGTGGGATGTAAAATTCAACTTTAAAGCCCCAGTTGCTGTTGGTGAACATCCAAGCAGGGTATCCTACCAGAGATGTTCTCATGCTCAGTGTGTGGACTTCCCAGAGATAGGTTAATGGTTGGATTCGATGTTCTCAAAGGGCCATTTTCAAATTAATTGATTGATTGTAGGAAACAAAGATTTTTAGCCTTAAATCTTTGTATCATCAGGCTGTTTCCCATGGCGTTTCCCTGGAGCCCCAGGGAGCCCTGGAAGGAGCCCAGTGGGGCAGAGGCAGAGCCACCTTGGGCTGGGCCTCTGCTGCTGAGCTGGGACCAAGGGGAGACCTGTGAGACACAGGGAGCTTAAAGGCACTTGGCAGTGGAGGATGCTGAGGAGGAGGAGGAGGAACCTTCTGAAGGAGAAACCTTCCCAGCCCTGTTTGTGGTAAGGCACTGGGTGCAGCGCAATGCAGCTGCAGTCTCTCTCTGTGTAGATAAGGAGGAGGATGTGCTGCAGAGCAGGGCTTCCCCCTGCACCATGCGAGGGGCAGGACAAGGCAGGTCCCTTGTGCCGGGGCTGGCTGCAGGGTGTGAATGTGGGCGTGCAGCCAGGGGTGCCCAGCGCTGCCCTTGCAGCAGGGTCCCTGCAGCCCAAAGGCTGTGTGCAGGGGCAGGGACTCTGCTGCCTGCAGGGTCAGCACTCGGCCTGCCCGGGAGCTCACCATGGAGCTCGGAGGGGGAGAGGGGAGCTGAGGGGAAGGGAACAGCCCCTGGCAGGGAAGGGAAGTGCTGGGTGGGTGACGCTGCTCCAATCTGCCTTCAATCTGAGCACTTCTTCAGAGGGTCCCTCTGAAAGACACTGAGGCATCATTTACCTGATAGGGAAGGATGCTGAGCTTTGATGTTTTTCCCTCTTGGTGGGCAGGTTGGGCAGTGGGAGCTGGGAATTTACTTCTCTGCTTTGGGGGAGGCACCGAGAGTCTTGTGAGGCCTTGTGTGAGCTGCTCCTGAGCCCCTGCACAGGCAGGGGTGTGCAGGGCAGAGCTGAGCACACAGCCCATGGCATGGGCTCTGGGAGCACTGAGAGGGAGCAGAGGTGGGCACAGAGCAGCAGCTCCTGGCAGGGACAGCTCCAGGCAGCAGAGATATGGATGGGCAGGGAGTGGGTTGAAAGTGCAGCCCAGCCCTGGGGAGGGTGCATTCAGGCAGCTCTCTTGGGGTCTGCCACTGGAGGTGGCTGCTGGCCGTGCTCTGCTGCCCACAGCCCTTTGCTTCTCAATGTGAGAGCTCTGTGGTCTGCCCTTTGAAATCGGGCGCCCCTGGTCTCAGCACAGGACAGATATTTCTTGGGCATTTAAGATCAATGTGTGTGAAGGCATCTTACAGGCAGTGCAAGTTTAAGCAGAGGGCAAATGGGAAAGCAGTGATGGAGGCTGAAGCTCTCTAGGCTATGTACTAAGCTGCAAAGAACTGAGACTTTTTGCCTGATGCAATGCTCTTCTGATTGTATGCATGAAGAAAGCCCAGCAGTATAATGCCATCACTGGAGATGACACTGAGCTTCTCCTGTCCTCCTATAATGTGCTCAGAGTCATGTGTAAACTGAACTTCTGTATCTGACATCCCTCCTGTCCTAACCTGTCACTGCCTTTTTCTCCTCTGACGGTGCCCCATGCCCAGAGGCAGCAGATGTCCAACGGCAGCTCCATCACCCACTTCCTCCTCCTGCCATTCGCAGCCACGCGGGAGCTGCAGCTCTGCCACTTCTGGCTCTTCCTGGGCATCTCCCTGGCTGTGCTCCTGGGCAACGGCCTCATCATCACCAGCACAGCCTGCGACCAGCGCCTCCACACCCCCATGTACTTCTTCCTCCTCAACCTCTCCCTGCTGTCCCTGGGCTGCATCTCCACCACTGTCCCCAAATCCATGGCCAATTCCCTCTGGGACACCAGGGCCATCTCCTACACAGGCTGTGCTGCACAGCTGTTTTTCTTTCTCTTTTTTCTCATCGCTGAGTATTCTCTCCTTGCTGTCATGTCCTATGACCGCTACGTGGCCATCTGCAAGCCCCTGCACTATGGGACCCTCCTGGGCAGCAGAGCTTGTGTCCACATGGCAGCAGCTGCCTGGGGCACTGGCTTTCTCACTGCTCTGCTGCACACGGCCAATACATTTTCACTGCCCTTCTGCCGAGGCAATGCTGTGGAGCAGTTCTTCTGTGAAATCCCCCAGATCCTCAAGCTCTCCTGCTCACACTCCTACCTCAGGGAAGTTGGGCTTCTTGTGGTTGGTGCCCTGATTGCTGTTGGCTGTTTTGTTTTCATTGTGGGGTCCTATGTGCAGATCTTCAGGGCTGTACTGAGGATGCCCTCTGAGCAGGGACGCCACAAAGCCTTTTCCACGTGCCTCCCTCACCTGGCCGTGCTTTCCCTCTTTGTCAACACTGCTGTCTTTGCCTACCTGAAGCCCCCCTCCATCTCCTCCCCATCCCTGGACCTGGTGGTGTCTGTGCTGTACTCAGTGGTGCCTCCAGCAGTGAACCCCCTCATCTACAGCCTGAGGAACCAGGAGCTGAAAGATGCTGTGAGGAAGCTGGTGACCAGATGTGTTTCAGCAGATACACGCTGCTTGCTTTACCCTGGAAAGGGCTTCCAGTGTAGCTCATGACAGGCCGTGCCTGTCTTTGCTGCTTTACATTTGTTTTCCTATTTCAATTTGTGATGATGTTGTGTTCATAGAAATGCCAGTTTTCATGTCCTAATTAATTTGCCACTCGTGCTGTGTGACCCACAGACTTTGTGTCACTCTGGTCTCTGATTGTATTTAAGGGAAATAAATGATCCTGCAGCAACTTCTTCTCTGTGATACGTCCTCACATGTCAGGAATGAAGGGGAATGAAAGCAGCTTTCTGGCTGCTCCAGCTGTGGGATGGCTGCTCTGTGCCTGCAGCAGGAAGAGCTCTGGGGGAGCCCAAGTGCCGGAGCTGTTGTGCTGGTGTGGGAAGATGGGATGGCATGGGGGGGGGGGGTGCAGAGCTCTCAGGGTGTCCTGGGCAGGGGAGCAGGAGACACAGGGGTCCCTACAGGGAACTCCCCTGCGATGGCACAGGCTGGGGCTGCCTGGCTGAGAACAGCCCATGGGAAAGGTCTGGGTGGGCAGGAGCTGGACAGGAGGCAGCAAGGGAGGACAGCAGCATCGTGGGCTGTATGAGCAGGAGCACGGCAGGAGAACAAGTGAAGGGATGATCTGGAATCCTCCATCCAGGTTTTTCAGATCCCCAGTTCAGGAGTGGGTTTATCAGTGGGCGCTCAGGACAGGCAGAGATAGGAACACGGTGCCTGTGGGGAGAGTCGGGGGGAGCTGGGCTTCTCCAGCCTGGAGAAGGGAAGGCTGATGGGGACCTGAGATCTTGGGAAGGGAAGGCTGATGGGGACTGGCTGCCTGTAGCGGCAAGGAGGACATGGGGAATACAGAGCCAGGCTCCTCACCATGGTGCCTGGTGGGAGGACAAAAGGCAGTGGGGGACAGTGACAGAGGAGAGGTTCAGGCAGGACAGAAGGATACCTTGTGTCCATAGGCTCGGTCAAGTGCTGCATCAGGTCACCCAGAGAGGCTGTGCAGTCTCTGGCCTTGGGAATTTCCAGCTCAGCCTGAATCAAGCCTTGAACCACTTGCTCTGACCCTGTTCCTGGTGGGTTCGACTTGAGACCTCCTGGAGTCCCTTCCAACCCCTTTTCACTTCTGATCCTACAATGATGGGCTTATGAAGGGTCACAAAGATGCTCTAAGGGCTGGAGCACGCCTCCAATGGAAACAGGCTGAGAGATGTTGGTCTTCAGCCGGGAGAAGAAAAGGTTCCAGGGAGACATCTTAGCAACCTTCCCGTGTCTAAGCAGCGCCTACAAAGAATCTGGAGAGGAGCTTTTTATGAGGCTGTGCAGTGACAGGACAAGGGGGAATGACTTTAAGCTGAAAAAAGGGAGATTTAGCTTGGACATTCAGATGAAGTTGTTCCCTTTGAGAGCGGTGCGACACTGGCACAGGGTGCCCAGAGAAGCTGTGTCTGCCCCATCCCTGGCAGTGTTCAAGGCCAGGTTGAATGGGAGTCAGCTTTGCTCTGAAGCAATGCTTTGTCCACCTCTGATGTTCACAAGGGATGACAGATGAAATCCAACTTCATTGTAAGGTTCACTACTTGTACTCATGACTCAAGTGAGTCTGGGCTGCACAAGAGAGGCTCAGCATGGCCTTTGAGTCATTTGGACTGTGTTATTTATTTACTGGCATAGCGCTGCTGAGGTGGGTTTTGTTTTTTTTTTTCTGGGGGGGTCTGGCTATAAAACATTCTTTGTATGACAGAAAGTCAGAACAATATTGACACAGGGAGAAGTTCTCAGCTCCTTGTAGCTTAGTGCAGAGAAGGAGGGCTGCAGTGTCCATCAGTCCTTTCCCATTTGCCCTGTGCTTACAACACTTGTATATGATGCCTTCACACACAAACTGATCTTAAGACCCCCCCCAAACACCTGTCCTGTGCTGAAAGCAGGGGAGAACGGTTTCAAAGAGAAGATCACGGAGCTCTTATGGAGAGAAGCAAAGGGCTGTGGGCAGCAGAGCACGGCCAGCAGCCACCTCCAGTGCCAGACCCCAAGAGAGCTGCCTGAACGCACCCTCCCCAGGGCTGGGCTGCACTTTCCCCCCACTCCCTGCCCATCCATATCTCTGCTGCCTGGAGCTGTCCCTGCCAGGAGCTGCTGCTCTGTGCCCAGCTCTGCTCCCTCTCAGTGCTCCCAGAGCCCATGCCATGGGCTGTGTGCTCAGCTCTGCCCTGCACACCCCTCCTGGAAGCAGGGCTCTACCCAAGGGCATCTCTGCCTCTGCAGGAACCTCACACCTGGCACTCAATGGATCCATCAATGGTGAATGGAGAAACATGTTCACCCCCTGAGGAAAGCCTTGAGAGCTTCTTAGCTCTTCAGTTACTTACTGGTGGCAATGAGCAGTGTGTAGAGAGGTGAGAGAGGGTGGAGGGAAGTCAGCAAGAAGCAAGGTGATGGTTCAGGGCTTTAACAAATCCTTACAAGCAGCACAGAGCCCAGCAATGGGGAGCAGTTGGTGTCTGTAGGTGGAGGAGGAGTAGGTGTTCCTGGAGTGTGGCTGCAGGCCCTGGACAGACCAGAGGCTATCTGAGAACTTTCCCTCATGGGAACATGCCTCCGCCTGGCACATGGGGAATGCCCACGGCTGGGGGTGCCTGAATGCTGCTCATCATGCCCCATGAGCCCACCTTCCTGTCTCCCTCTCCTGCACTACCCAAACTTGCCTGGAATGCAGGATCCATCCCTGAGCCTGGGGAATGCAGGAACCTCCTGCAGTGAGGGGTCGCTGCTGCAGGGGAGGTGCAAAGCTTCTGTGAGACACTTGTGAGTGCGGGCAGAGAGTGGGGTGTGCGCAGCAGAGAGGGTGCTACAGGCAGGAAGCTGACCCAGATGAGGTGCCCTGTCCCCAGAGCATGGGGTACCTTGCACCCAAGGACACCACCTTTCCTTTTGGCTCTTGCCAAGAAGTTCTCAATCCAGACCATTGTGTTTTCCCACTGCTCTCCCATGGTGCTTAGTTCTCTATACCGATGGCATCACCCATTCCTCTAGAAGCCTCCTTTAGATCAGCTTGCTGAGGGATATTCAATGCATCTCTTGAATTGACACTATACTAGCAGCCTACAAGTAGGTGAAATGTGGTGCAGAGATGATGGAGGTTTTCTTGCAGGCAGGAAGCGAAGGAAACCTCTACAAAGTGCAGCTTGGAAGGTTCAGATTTGAAGTTAGGAAAGAGAAATATCTCTCAAGAGGTGGACTTGTGGGGCAAGAGGTCTCCCAGAGGAAGTCTGTCTCAGCCCATGGCTTTGTGTTTCAAGGAACAGACAGCCATGGGTGCAGAGATGGGACTGAAGGTACAGAAATGCCAGGTGAGAGCTAGGTGGGAAAGCAAGATGGGGGTCAACAGCCTGAAGGGAAAGAAGTGCAGGCATGGGCCAGTGAAGGACAGCCTGCAGCAGAGATGGCTGAGGATTCTGGCATGTCTGGAAGGCCCAAAAGAACAAAAGACCTCTGTGCCCTGGGCTATGGCATTTGCCTCTTTCATCAAGACCTATAAGGAGACCTTTCCTTCTCAGGATTTCAGGCTCTTCCCTAAGGGCTGCAGTCAGGGCTTGGCCTTCTCACCATCAAACACCTGCACTTTGCCTTTGTCTCCCTGTAATCACAGCCTCCAGTTACTTGCTTTAACGAGTCCCTGGGGAGGCTTTGCCAGTAACAGCCCTCAGTGGGGCCCATTAATGCTGAAGGCACTTGGGGCTTTGTTTCTGACTTGGACTTCTTGAGAGGTTTCCTCAGCACCTGAGGTTCATGGACTCAGCCCAAATACACCATGGGGCTCATTAGAACCTTTGGGTTTTGTCTTTTGGATTGCACAGCACATTGGAGGTTTCTGAGTGCAGGAAGATTGCAAAGAACAACTGATAAAAGTTCTTGTCAAGTGTTTGTTTTCATACTTTCAAGTTTAGAAATTTCTGTGCCTTCTGGAATGCCCGGCACAGGGATCACAAGAACCTGCCAGGGCCCTGCCGCCTTCTGCAATGCCTGGTGAGCTTCCGCGATCCTTGCCGGAGCCAGGAAGTTCCCCTTGTGCTCAGCTCCCAGAGACAGCACCAGCAGCTGCAGTGCCCAGGGGCTGCTCCTGCCCTGACACCTTCTCAGCACCTCTGACACCAGCAGCTCCTGCACACAGAAGGTTCCTGCTTTGCCCCCAGCACCTCTGCAGGCAGAACTGAGCTCCAAGCACATGAACAAGGCCAGTGCCTCCTCCTCACCCATCCATCCCCTGGTCCTACAGCTGGGATGGCACCAGCACAGCTCCTGACAGCTTCTCCTCCCTTCCCAGCACGCACCCACAATGTGTTTCAAACCAACACTAAAACAGGATTGCAAAGTCAAAGAACACGGACCTGGATGCGCAGGGCAGCCACGGCAGATGCAGCCTCCCGAGGGAAGAGTCTGGTTACTGTAGGGCTCTGGCTCCTTAAATGGCCCACGCTCACCGTGGGGGCCCCATCACAATGGGCGTCTCCACTGCTACCGCCACAGCTTTGTGATGGCTGGAGAGTATGGAACTGTCTGGGGACAGGTGAGCAGCCAACAGAGAGTTTGTGGGTCAGGGTTAAAGGGAATATAGCTCTGGGAGACATTACTGTGGGGATCTGTTACAGACCGCCTGATCAAGGAGAACCTGTGGATGAAGCACTCCATAGACAGATAGGAACAGCCTCACGCTCACAGGCCCTTGTTCTCATGGGTGACTTCAACCACCCTGACATCTGTTGGGAGGACGGTACGGCCCGGCACAAGCAATCCAGGAGGTTCCTCGATTGTGTAGAAGACAACTTCCTTCTGCAAGTAATAGAGGAGCCGACAAGGAGAGGTGCCATGCTTGACCTCGTGCTCACCAAAAGGGAAGGGCTCATTGGAAATGTGACACTCCAGGGCAGCCTTGGATGCAGCAATCATGAGATGCTCAGATTTGAGATCCACAGGACAGTGAGCAGTGAGAAGAGCGTGCAGCAAGCTCACTGCTCTGGACTTCAAAAGAGCAGACTTTGGCCTCTTCAGGAACCTGCTTAGGAAGGTTCCATGGGATCCAGCCCTAGAGGGCAGGGGGGCCCAAGACTCTTGGTTGATATTCAAGGATCACCTGCTGCAAGCTCAGGAGTGTTGCATCCCAGCCAGAGGGAAGTGCAGCAGGAGGGCCAGGAGACCTCCTTGTTTCAATAAGGAGCTCCTGAGGAAAATTCAATTGAAAAAAGAGGCTTATAATAAGTGGAAGCAAGGACAGGTGGCATGGGAAGAGTACAGGGATATTGTTCGAGAAGCTAGGGACCAGGTTAGGAAAGCTAAGGCCCAGTTAAAATTAAACTTGGCTAGGGGTATTAAGGAAAACAGGAAGGGATCCTACGAGTACATAGCAAATAAAAAACAGACAAGGGAGAACGTAGGGTCCCTCAGGAAGCTCTTGGGAAAACTAGCAACATAGGACTTGGAGAAGGCTGAGGTTCTGAAGGCCTTCTTTGCCTCAGTCTTCACTGGCAAAGGCTCTGACCGCACCACCCAAGTCTTGGAAGGCAGATGCAGGGACTGTGAGAATGAAGACCTTGCACCCACTGTAGGAGAGGATCTGCTTCGAGACCATATTAAAAATCTGAATGTGCACATGTCCATGGGTACCGATGTAATCCATCTGTGGGTCCTGAAGGAGCTGGCAAATGAAGTTGCGAAGCCGCTGGCCATCATATTTGAGAAATCCTGGCAGTCAGGTGAAGTTCCCAATGACTGGAAAAAGGGAAATATAACCCCCATTTTCAAGAAGGGGAAAATGAATGACCTAGGGAATTACCGACCAGTCAGTCTCACCTCTGTGCCTGGCAAAATCTTGGAGCAGATTCTCCTGGAAGGCATGCTAAGACACATGAAAATCAACAAGGTGCTTGGTGACATCCAGCATGTCTTCGCTGAGGGGAAATCCTGCCTGACCAATTTGGTGGCCTTCTGTGATGGGGCTACAGAACTGATGGACAGGGGTAGAGCAGTTGATGTCGTCTTGTGTAAAGTGTTCGACACTGTCCCACATGACATCCTTGTCTCTAAACTGGAGAGACATCAATTTGATGGATGGACCACTCGGTGGATAAAGAACTGGCTGGATGGACACACACAAAGGGTTGTGGTCAGTGGCTCAAAGTCCAGCTGGAGACCAGTAATGAGTGTTGTCTCTCAGGGATCGGTGTTGGGACCGGTCTTGTTCAACATCTTCATCGCTGACATGGACAGTGGGATTGAGTGCGCCCTCAGCAAGTTTGCCGATGACACCAAGCTGTGTGGTTCGGGTTATACGCTGGAAGGAAGGAATGCCATCCAGAGAGACCTTTACAAGCTTGTGAGGTGGGCTGATGCCAACCTCATGGAGTTTAACCATGCCAAGTGCGAGGTCCTACACCTGGGTCAGAGCAATTCCAGGCACAGCTACAGGTTGGGCAGAGAAGAGATTCAGAGCAGCCCTGTGGAGAAGGACTTGGGGGTGCTGGTTGATGAGAAAATGAACATGAGGTGGCTTCAGTGTGCGCTTGCAGCCCAGAAAGTCAACCGTATCCTGGGCTGCATCCAAAGGAGCGTGACCAGCAGGTCGAAGGAGGTGATCCTACCCCTCTATGCTTGTGCCCCTCTGCTCTTGTGAGACTTCACCTGGAGTACTGTGTTCAGTTCTGCTGTCCTCGACATAAAAAGGACATGGAACTGTTGGAACAAGTCCAGAGAAGGGCCACGAGGATGGTCAGGGGACTGGAGCACCTCCGTATGAAGTTAGGCTGAGAAAGTTGGGGCTGTTAAGCCTGGAGAAGAGAAGGCTGCGTGGAGACCTCAGAGCAGCCTTCCAGTATCTGAACGGGGGGCTAAAAGCATGCTGGGTAGGGACTCTTCTTTAGGGAGTGTAGTGATAGGACAAGGGGTAACGGGTTCAAACTTACAGGGGAAGTTTAGATTGGACATAAGGAGGAAATTCTTTCCTGTGAGGGTGGTGAGGCACTGGAATGGGTTGCCCAGGGAGGTTGTGAATGCTCCATCCCTGACAGTGTTCAAGGCCAGGTTGGATGAGGCCTTGCGTGATATTGTTTAGTGTGAGGTGTCCCTGCCCACGGCAGGGGCGCTGGAACTAGATGATCTTAAGGTCCTTTCCAACCCTAGCGATTCTATGATTCTGTGTTTCTATGAGGATTTGTCCCAGTGGCTGTGAAGCCTCCACCCATGGGCATGTTCAGAAGCTGCCTGAATGAGGCCAGGAGCAACCTGATGTGACCATGACTAGTCACTGATGTGACTATGAACAGCAGGCCATAGTTATTGGTCACAAAGGACATCTAGGAGGTCTCTGTTCCTATGACTGGTAAATTATACACATAAACATATATGTATATGTCTGTATATATATAAAAACACAATATTAAATGCATCCTAAACTATATATTTATATATAGCACAGTATATTCTTGTGTTAAATGTCAACACCAACACACACGATACTGATTTTGCTTGCCTCAGTTTTGTTGGGGTCTCAGTGATTCATAGGGTGGGGAGGGCCCAGCTGCTATGGGCTTTTCCCAGGAAGGATGGAAACCCAAGATCTAAATGGATGAACTGATGTTTTAATGCAGTTATGGAGCAATGGGATATCGTGCGTGAGCCAAGTGAGTGAAATGCAAATTCTACAACAGGTCTGTGTTTGGAACCAGGCTGCTGAGTTAAATCACAGTCAAACTGGGCTTTGCCACCTCTATTCAGGCAGCTGTAGAGCTTCACCCTTTCATTTTCCTCCTCAAGTTCTGCCTTTCTCAAAGCCTTTAAGAGAAGCTCTAAGGAGTTTTCTAATTTATACCCACAGTGGTTTGTTAAAAACAAAGGCAAGAATGTTATCAGTAGAGCTTGCTGCAGGAGAGTTGCATTTTGGTTTGAGGCAATGGGGATTAAAGAAACACAAAGCAAACATGGAAACACACCAGGACCCTGAAACAACTGGATAATCGAAGGTAATGAAAAAACCCAACCAAAAGTCTTTATTTCCTATGCAAGAAGTCATTCCTGGAACAAACTGCAGCTCCCCCATATCTTGGTTGATATAAAATCGCAATGCCACCAGGGAAAACAAGTCACCACAGGGTTTCCCCACACACCCAAAACTTCCCTATTTCTTTAGCAGCTCATCACTCAAAGGTGTGAGATGTCCCTGATCCAACTGTGTTAACAAGCTCCTCTGGGAATGGATTTGGAGCTGATGGGCTGATAGGAAGGAGAAGGCTTGGCTGAGTCCTGGATGGGGATTTTCCACCTGTGGTCACCTGAGCTGTGGCATCTCCAGTGGGAAAAACACTCTTTAATCCAGGGGAAAATAACCCAAACAGGGATCTGACCCTGGCCAGCACTAAGAAATAAGTCTTTATTCTTTTTTTAAACTTTATTCTTTATTTATATTCTTTATCCTTTGTATTTTATTTTTTATTATAGATATATTTATTATATATATTATATAAATATTCTTATTCTTTATTCTTATTCTTTGTTCCTACTGTTTACTAAAGTTACCAGCCTGACGCTCTTACTGTTGCCAGCAGGACATGACAGTACCTACATATGCCTGCTCTTTAGATGCCCATTTCCACTTCAAAGCTGCATTTCATCTACTTCTGAACAAAATCCACTCCTTTTCCCATGTGATTTTTGTTCCTTCTTGGTACCATTGCTCTCTGTGGTCACCTCCAAGAGGTGCAAAATGGTCACAGGAGTCCCTTTAGGTATCAAAAGGCAGAAGATTTGAATAACCGTCTAGAAAATCATCGATCAGGATTTCTTATACAACACCACCATCTAATGGACGTTGCTGGAATAGTCACTCCTTTCATTTAAGATAAAACCACCTTTTTCTTACGTGCTGGGAAGCTTTGGGTAGCCAAGTGGCTTGTTCTCAGAAAACTGAGAAATAATAGATAAATAAACTAAGACCATCATGTTGCCTCTACAGTTGGCTGATCCTATGTAGACAGTTTATTTTCTGACCCTGTTAAGGCAATGTCAGATGGTTTAACAGCTTCAAAGTCCGCTCACATTTAGAAATGATGCTTTAAACCCCATTTTTCCTAGTGCAGTTTTTGGCTGAGGCTTCAGGTTGTATGAAATGTAGATTATTGTAGAATCATAGAGTGGTTTGGTTTGGAAAGCACCTTTGTTCCAACCTCCTGCCATGGTCAGGGACACTGCACACTAGACCATGTCACTGAAGACTCTCTCCAACCTGGCCTTGAACATTGCCAGGCATGGGGCAGCCACAGCTTCTCTGGGCACCCTGTGCCAGCACCTCGGCACCCTCACAGGGAAGAGCTTCCTTGTTATCTGTAACCTGAACTCCCCCTGTTTCAGTTTGAACCCATCACTCCTTGTCCTGTCACTCCAGTCCCTGATGAAGAGTCCCTCTCCAGCATCCTTGTAGCCCCCTTCAGACACTGGAAGCTGCTCGGAGGTCTCCACACAGCTTCTTTTCTCCAGGCTGCACAGCCCCAGTGTTCTCAGCCTGGCTCCATACAGGAGCTGCTCCATCCCCTGAGCGTCCTCATGGCCTCCTCTGGACATGATCCATGTCCTTCTGATGTTGCGGATATCAAATTCACTCTGCCTTTTAGATATTTTTTTTTCATTAAATAGTCTGGGCTATCCATTCACAATTTGCAGTGCTAATTCCTGGTGTTTTAAATGATCCCTTTCTCCATCAGTTGTTTCCTACAGATTCACAGATCCCTCTCTGAAAGTATACCCATTGCACATCTTTACTCCTGACAAAGCCATTCCAGATTTTATAATGAAAGCAAACAAAAAAACATCAGATCTCAAAACAGGTAAGGTCTCAACCTTTATCCCATGGAGGTGAAGGATTTAATTCCTTGTTGTTGATATATGTAAATCACACCCATCACCACCTAAATAATCCCAGGGGAGCAGCTGGGCTTATTTAGGTGCTCTCTGATGCTGAATTAAATGGGTGAGGATGCCTACACAGTAACCAAGTTCCTTGGCTACTGGTAGATCCATCCTGGTAACCTGCATGGGGTAGGAAACCCACCTTTTGTTACAGAACATTAAGTGCTAGGCAGGAATAACCAGAGTCATTCCCTACTAGGGCTTTCTGGGAGTAAAGAGGTGACTTCTGTCCTTTCCTGGAAGGCCCTGCAGCCCCCTCTCATCTTTGGGAGCACAGTAATGGAAGCATTTCTGATTGAAAAGTAAAGGCAGCTTCATCAAAATGAAAAGGAAGTTGTGCTTTTATATTTTCATTCTAAGTAGCAGCATGAACTGAGATAAAGGAGAGCTGGATTTCCCCTACACTGAGGGTTGAACGCTTCTAAGAGTGCTTCCCAAGAGGTAGTCTTGTTTTTGAATACAGATATGACACACTACATACTGCTATGTACTAAAAAACTACCTTTGGGGACTTTTGAAGGATGGATAAAACTCTTAAAGGCAACAATTTTGGGCTGATATTGTTCAAATAAGACCTTCCGGTGCCATTAATTTTAAAACCTGTTGGGTGTATCCTGACCTGGCTCTTGGGAGCCCTTTGGGCTGACCCTTGCCTGGTCTGACAGCTCCCTGGTGCTTAATGTGTAATCCCCTGACTTGTTTCACCCCTGGCTCTGTGAATACCACAAAGGACAAGGCTCTGGAAGGACGGGTAGATGCTGCATGGGAGAAGACAGAGCAGCATTACCCTTCTAGCTGGAGCCTGGAGAAGCTGGGAGTATTAAAACCCATTTCAAGTGGATCTGAGAGCAAAGAGGAAGAAATCCCTGATATGAAAACCCTGCTTTGTCCTGTGGCATCCACAGGATCCACAGGCCTTGTAGCAAACCTTACCTCCTCTGCTTTATTTCAGGGCAGCAGAAACCATCCCCTTGAGGAACCAGAGGGATGCTGGTGCTGTGAGCATGGGGCTCTTTTGCTTCATATTTTAAACGATCCTTTTCTTCACTCATTAGACAGTTTGTGCTGTAAGACTCTCGAAAGAGCAGGTAACCAAGCATTGTGTTATAACTTCATATATCTGGCACCTTCCCCTTGTTCCTGTACTGAGATCTTGAGGATAACATCCACCATGATGGCTTTGGACTGCCAGACTGGAAATTGAGATTGCCAGAGGGAGATTGATGAGCTCTTAGGCAGAAGCTCTTCTCTGTGAGGGTGCTGAGGCTCTGGCACAGGGTGCCCAGAGAAGCTGTGGCTGCCCCATCCCTGGCAGTGCTCAAGGGCAGGTTCGATGGGGCTTGGAGCAAGCTGCTCCAGTGGAAGGTGTCCCTGCCACGGGAAGGGTTGGAGCGGGATGAGCTTTAAGGTCTCTTCCAACACAAATAACTCTGGGATTCTATGGTTCCATGAGAGCCAGCTAACTGCTACCTAATGAGGAGGTTGTGCTACAAGGTTCTGCCTGGCTGTAGGATCATAACAGCATCTGGATGTTCTCCTATCCATAATGTCAAGAGTTACATCTTGGATAACACTAGCAGCAGTCTGCTTGTTGAGTCCTAGGGCAGCTTGTTGAAAGCTTGGCCAAAAAGCAAGATCTTACCAAATCGGAGTAGGAAAGCCACAAATGGAGGTCCTTTCCCCAGGAATACAGGGATAAATATTCAGTTAACTCTTCAGCAGAGTGTGGACCCACAACCTGCATGGGTAATATCTAAACGAGGGCGGCAAGGTATGGATTTTCAGATTAATTTATCTCCATTCCAGTGAGCGTGCTCAAGCTGCAGGGAGATGTGATTGCTGGGGGAAGCTGTCGTGTATAGCACAAGCTGCAGCCTTAGAAACATCCCAGCTTTCATATCTGCACCTTGGATCACTTCAGACCAAGCACTTGGTTTGTCAAGCAAGAAAAAGCGAGGGTGAGCCTTTGTTAATTGTGAGCTTCAGGTCAATTGTCCCCTGGCAGGAGATGTGTGTGTCTGGGCAGGTGGATGCTGCCTCAGGGGGAGGATTGAGCCCCAGACCCAAACAGTTGGATTTTCATTACTTGGGTCACATTTTCCAGCTCCGTGGTGATGTTTCAGGAGCTGCTTTGCCTCCAGCATCTCTATGTGAGCAGTGAAAAGCAGCTCTAAATCCCCATTAATAACACCAGGAGACCACACGTGTTGCTCACAGGACATCTGAACTGAGGAGTCTGGCTCTGGAGGGGGAGCTCACCCCTTCAGCAAAAGGTCATCAAATAATGATGACTCTTAAGCATGGCTCTGCTTGTCAGATACCAGCCACGCACACTCCTGCTTTGCTCTCTGGTGTAACTCTGTCAAGTGATGATTAATGTTAGACAGGAAAAATCAATGAGGATTTATTCTACCTGTCGTAAGCTGTGATATTAGGAGCTGCTGATTTCTCCCAGGCAGAATTTATGTTTGATCAAGCCTGAATGTATCTTTTGTCTCCAAGTTAGGCATTGTGTCTAAAGCAAAGTGGGGTGAGAAATCTGCACCATCCTACCCTAAGGAAAGCCACATTTGCTCTCAAAGAGCTCCTCCTGGGTCACAGAGAACAGCTATTTATTCCTCATGTGCTTACACTGGACTGGCAGCACCCAAAAGATGAGAAATAATTCCCTTTTCCCAGCAGTTACTCAGAAATTCAAGGACTTCCATGTGTCAATGGCTTGATTGGAACTATGAGGAACCCTGCAGTTTATTCATTCTGGTGTTGCCCTCCCTCCTTTGCCTTAAAGTATCTACTTGCTTCTAAGTGTGCTCGTGATGGTTGTGGTGTTTAGCCTTGGGTACTTGGTGTTTTCCTCTCTCAAAGAGAATTTACCTTATATTGACTTGTATGTATGTAAGTGGTGTAACTGATTGATAGACAAAACCTGATATTCTTAACATTATTGAGGGATTTGGGCCTATTTAGCATTTCAATTTGAAGACATAAATCAGGCAAACTGCTTGTAGGTTCACTATGGTTGAAGATAATTATACGTCCCACTCTGAGCTTATTCTCCTGGGCTTCACAAACAGGGAAGACCTGTGGGTGATGTGCTTTGTCTTATTCCTTGCCATCTATGTGGTTACCTTCATAGGAAACCTGGGAGTAATTGCATTAATCAGAATGGATTCCTACCTACACACCCCCATGTACTTCTTCCTAAGCCACTTGTCTCTCCTGGATGTCTGCTACTCCTCTACCATCATCCCTCAAGCCTTGCTCGATGTTCTAGTGGAGAAGAAGGTGATTTCCTTCATTAGATGTGCCACTCAGCTCTTCTGCTTTTCAACCTGTGCCACCACCGAGTGCTACGTCCTGGCTGCTATGATCGCTACATGGCCATTTGTAACCCCCTTCTCTACTCCATAGTCATGTCCCAAAGGCTTTGCATTGGGATGTTGGCTGGGTCCTACTTAGCTGGCGTGATCAGCTCTACCATGCACACGGTTTCCATATCTCATCTCCCGTTCTGTCGGTCCAAGACGATCAATCACTTCTTCTGTGATGGACCACCACTGCTAGCCCTCTCCTGCTCTGACACCCCTGCCATTGAGGTGATGGCTGCTGCCGTGGTGGGGTTCAAGGTACTGAGCACCACGGTCTTCATCCGCATCTCCTACTTGTCGGTCCTTTCCACTGTCATGCGGATTCAGTCTGTGGCTGGTCGATGTAAAGCTTTCTTCACCTGTGCCTCTCACTTCATCTCCATTGCTTTGTACTACGGCAGCTCCCTCTTCATGTACCTGCGCCCTAGGTCCCGGAAGTCCTCAAAGCATGATGAGGTGGTCTCCATGCTGTACTCTGTGGCTGTCCCCATGATGAACCCACTCATTTACAGCCTAAGAAATGCGGATTTGAAGAATGACATGAGGCCAGCAAAAAGTAGAGTCTTCTGCTCTTTGTCCATTCATGGTTCCTAGTCAGCTGAAAGGAGAGCACTACCCTGCCCTGGTGAGAAGCAGCAGGATGGATATTGCACCTTCAAGGATGGTTCGATATTGCATCTTGATGAGGATGGTTGGATATAGCACCTTCAAGTATGCTTGGATATAGCACCTGCACAAAGAAGGGACTAAACATACTTGGAAGCATGACAGCTGGAAAACACACTTCTCCTTAAACCAAGGCTACATTCTGTGCTGGCATGGACAGGACTTTCTCTGGCTGCAGCCTGAGACCTGACAGTGACTGTGTACTGGAAAGAAAGTTGTTGTCCAAAGTGATTGTCACTTAAATATTACTTGAAATTAATATATTTTATTATTTAAATGTTATTAAACATAACAATAAACTTTATTTCAGGCTTCAGAGTGCAAAAGGGAGAAGGTAGGTGGCGTCTTTGCCCTGCTGGCATCAAACCAGCAGATATCTAAGCTCATGTTTTATATTAGGAAATGATTTCTGGTGTTATTTCTGGTTTTAAGGAAATATTAACTGGTATTTCCAGGTATTTCAACTCCAGCCCACAAGGTTTGGTCACGTGAAATGACAGAGGGGATATTGAGGTGAGCTCTTAGGCAGAAGCTCTTCCCTGTGAGGGTGCTGAGGCGCTGGCACAGGGTGCCCAGAGAACCTGAGGCTGTCGCATCCTTGCCAGTTTTCAAGGCCAGGTTGGACACAGGGGCTTGGAGCAAGCTGCTCTAGTGGAAGGGGTCCAAGCCCATGGCAGGGGTTGGAGCTGGATGAGCTTTAAGGTCCTTTCCAACACAAACTATGATGCGATTGTATGAAATAAAGCTTTGACAGTCTGTTGGTCAACAAAGCCCTTGTGCTAAATGGGGACAAGTCATATCTGAGCCTCTGCTCTGCTGCGAATTTAAGTAGGGGTGTAAAGAGCCTGAGTGCTTTTAGGAGGGAGGATCCAATGCTTTTGACAAAAGTGTTGTACAATCACTAGTCAAGTGTATGGAAATAAATGCACCTGATGGAAAGGACTCCTCATGACCAGCACAAACCATCTACACAGAGGATGCTTTGTTGTGCTTGTTTTCAGCTCCCTTCAATGCAATATTAGATGATCTCTGTGAATGTAAAGGGCTTCCTCAGGGAAATACTGAAAGGAAGATGTATGTGACAGATGGGGAAATACAAA
Source organism: Pezoporus flaviventris (assembly GCF_033815535.1). Taxonomy (NCBI): domain Eukaryota; kingdom Metazoa; phylum Chordata; class Aves; order Psittaciformes; family Psittacidae; genus Pezoporus; species Pezoporus flaviventris. The sequence goes on along the minus strand of NW_026892664.1, from coordinate 2,043,075 downwards.
GCAAAGTGTCCTGGGCCTGTCTTCCTGGGTAGGTCTCTGCAGGAGGTGCTGATGCAGCCAGGAAGACTTTGGGGAGAGAGGAATTGAGAGGTTGTTTTGCTGATCAAGTCAAACTAATTATCCGATGGAGGAGGGTCCTTTGGGAGAACAGTTTGCACAACACAAGCCTCTGAGGTAATGCCTCCTGTGAGATAAAACCCCTCCACCAGCCAGCCTGGAGCATCCTGCTCCCAAGCATCTCTCCTTCAACCCATCGCATGGTCTCCAGGAGGAGCTGCAGGCACTGCATCCACCACCACCTTCCTCTTTAACCAAGCAGGTACAAAAGGGTTTGATGGGTGGTGGGTCCAGTTTGACCCTGGTCTTGCTGCCTCTCACATGCTTGATGACATGTTGAAATTCACTCTTCTTCAGGGACTGTATCGATAGGGCAAGGGGTGATGGGTTTAAACTGAAACAGAGAAATTCAGGTTGGAAATAAGGAAGGAATTCTTCCCTGTGAGGGTGCTGAGGCGCTGGCACAGGGTGCCCAGAGAAGCTGTGGCTGCCCCATCCCTGGCAGTGTTCATGGCCAGGCTGGACACAGGGGCTTGGAGCAAGCTGCTCTAGTGGAAGGTGTGCCTGCCCGTGTCAGGATTTGGAGCTGTCTGAGCTTTAATTTCCCTTCAACCCAAACCATTCTATCATAGCCCATGGTGTGAATAAAAGTGCCCTAATATGCCTAGTAGGTTTGCTTCAAAAACACCAGCATTCCTGACCCCATCTACAACAGATTTAGCGATATTTTAGCATGAGAATATCCAAGCTAAAGCCTTAGAATTTTGGTTTATATATGGTATGTTTTGTGTTTTACACCCTTAGGTGGATATTTGGGTTGGTCATAGGAAGCTCACTGCATTCCCAGCAAAGCTCTGCTGGAGCCAAGTCCACTGCTTTCCCTTAACATTATGCAGGGTGGGGGTTCTTCAAAAGCAGATAAACTTAGAACTTAAAAGAAATTTCAAGTACATGGCTTTGTGTGGTGTTGAAAAGGATGCAGCACAAGTAATGAATCTACAGAAGAGCACTGATCCACTCTGAAAAATACAAAAAAGGGAGAAAAATAATCCTTAAAATTTCCAGAAATCAGTGAAGAAAATACATCTTTTCTGTTTTCCACATTTTGTGATGTACTTATTTGGTTTTATTGTATTACGTTTGGATAGACGTGATGTTTCTCACTGTTTCATTAGTGATGTGTATATCAATCATTGTAGAATTATTCTCTTTTAATTTCAGGCTGTGTAATGAGCTCCTTCACCTCTTTGACTTCAGATTTTGAGTTACAGACAGAAATACACCATTACAAATATACCTTTTTCTATTGCATTTACTTTGTGGATTAAACTCCAACTAAACTTCCAAATTATTTCTCTTGTAGGGATGTATTTCAGTGGTTCCTTTCATTTCAATCCAAATCCATCAACTTGTTGAAATGACAGATACAGGAAACCTCACAGTTCTCTCCGGCTTCATCCTTCTGGGTTTCTCTGATGCCCCAGCGCTACAAACCACCATCTTCACAGTCTTCTTATCCCTCTATGTTTTCATGGTGCTGGGGAACCTGACGATGATCCTGCTGATCAACACTGACCCCCACCTCCACATCCCCATGTACTTCTTCCTGAGCCACTTATCTTGCATGGATGTTTGCCTTTCCTCTGCTATCATCCCAAAAGCTCTGGAGACCTTCCTGCTGGGGGGAAGCCACATCTCCTTTTGGGGTTGCTTTGCCCAGATGTATATTTTCGTGGCTCTACTTGTCTGTGAGACCTTCCTGCTTGGGGTAATGGCTTACGACCGATACATGGCTGTGTGCAAGCCCCTGCTCTACACCACTACCATGACCAGGGCGCGTTGCTATGGCATGATGGTGCTGGTGTACACCATCGGGTTCCTCACCTCCCTGGTGCACATCACGCTGGCAGGGAGGTTGTCCTTCTGTCAGGCCAGGAGCATCAACCACTTCTTCTGTGAGCTGCCCACCCTCCTGCAGCTCTCCTGCTCAGACACAAGCACAAATGAGGTCTTGCAGGTTTACAACACTGTGTTTAATGCCATGGTCTCTCTCCTGATGATCCTGGTGTCCTACACCTACATCCTCCACACCGTCCTGCAGATCCCTTTGGCCACGAGGAGGCTGAAGGTCTTCTCTACCTGCACCTCCCACTTGGTTGCCATCACCATCTTCTACGCACCCGCGATCCTCACCTACGTCCAGCCTCATGAGGCATCCTCATGGGATCAGACAAAGCTGGTGTCGGTGTGTTACTGCATCCTCACCCCAACCCTCAACCCCCTCATCTACAGCCTGAGGAACAAGGAGGTGAAGGGGGCTCTGAGGAGGCTGTGGGAGCGAAAGCTGCTGCCACATCTATGCAGGGTTTGAAAGCACATTTGGAGCCCTTCAGTACTGTGGAGGTAAGGAAGGAATATGTGGAATATGTGATTATGGAATTGAGCATTACTGGCCATTATTGGTCATTATAGCTCACTACTGGTCATTATTACAGCAAGTGCAGGGTATGGAAGCCAACACAACTAATGGTTCTCTTCAAACAGCTTCAGGTTGTTTTAAACGAGGCCTGAGCCTTCAGTAATTCATCCAAATAGGTATCAGGTATTTAATAACAGGCCTGAGAGAGCACCATGTGTTTTGTGTCTAAATTGTGCTAAATGAAATTAGAGCCCACAAAAAGGAGGCTCAGGCTTGAGGTAAGGCACTGACCACTGTCTCCATTGCCTACTTGATAAGCATTTCCTCAATGATGAACTGGTGGAAGGTCAAGAGGATTTGATACAGCTCTGGTGTCCCCAACACAAGGAGAACATGGAGCTGCTAGAGCAAGTCCAGAGATGCAACAGGTATGCTCAGGGGCTAGAGCACCTCCCGTATGGGGCCAGGCTGAGAACATTGGGGCTGTGCAGCCTGGAGAAGAGAATCTGCTTGGAGACCTCAGAGCAGCTTCCAGTGTCTGAAGGGGACTACAAGAAACCTGCAGGAGGGCTTTGGCCAAGGGCCTGCAGGGACAGGCCAAGGGGAATGGCTTTAACCTGCCCGAGGGGAGACTGAGATGAGCTCTTTGGCAGAAGCTCTTCCCTGTGAGGGTGCTGAGGTGCTGGTACAGGGTGCCCAGAGAAGCTGTGGCTGCCCAATCCCTGGAAGTGTTCAAGGGCAGGTTGGACACAGGGGCTTGAAGTAAGCTGCTCTAGTGGAAGGTGTCCTTGTCTGTGGCAAGTGTTGGAGCTGGAGGAGCTTTAAGGTCCCTTCCAACACAAACCAGGCTGGGATTCTGTGAAATGAAGCTCTGACAGTCTGTTGGTCAACAAAGCCTTTGTGCTAAATGGGGACAAGTCATATCTGAGCCTCTGCTCTGCTGCGAATTTAAGTAGGGGTGTAAAGAGCCTGAGTGCAGGTGAGAGGGAGGATCAGGGGTCTTCCTCTTCCCTGAGTACCCAAGGTGCTGCTTGCCTGGCTATCTTGACGAAGCTGATGGAGCAAGTACGGTACCCACCTGTCCTGGGTTCAGCAGTCGCAGTCATGTTTCTCCTCCTTGGTAGCTGGTGCAGTGCAGTGTTTTGGCTTTCGGCTCGGGAGCAGAGCTGATAGAGATGTTTTGGTTTGGCTAAGGACTTTGTGAGCCTCATGCTCTGCCAGGGAGGAGGGGAAGCCAGGAGGAAGCAGAGACAGGACACCTGACCCAAACTGACCAAAGAGCTATTCCATACCACAGCACGTCATGCCCAGGATGTAACTGGGAGTTAGCCGGAAGGGCTGGGAGACTGCAAGGTTGGAGGAGGTATCGGTCGGAGCTTGGTTGGGCTTGGGGGGCGAGTTATCGGTCAGCGGGTGGTGAGGTGTTGTATTCTGTTCCCTTGTTATTTCCTTTATCATTATTATCATTGGTGGTAGCAGTAGTGATTTGTGTTATACCTTAGTTACTAAACTGTTCTTATCTCAACCCGTGGGAGTTGCATTCTTTTGATTCTCCTCTCCGTCCCTCCGAGAGCAGGGGGAGGGCAAGAAAGGGGGGGAAGTGAGCGAACGAATTACCTGACTGGGTTTAAACCACGACACCACCTGTCTGCATCTGGGACTTGAAGCTGCATTATTCACCCTGCACAAGCACACCCAGGTATTCTCAGTGCCTCTTTCTGGATTCATGTAGTTCTTTTCAATAACCTTTGAATTATATTATTCTTCTTTTCTAAATTAGGTTGAGGGTTATTCCTCCCTCTGTTATATTGATTTTCCCAGTCCCCAAGCCTTTGCTTTAGCCCAGTACCCAATGGGGAAGAAAGACATTCAAAACCACACAGAAATCCTTTTCTACCCTCCTCCAGTGCATCTCCTGGACTGTCAGTCTGGTGCCTTCCAGCAGAAAAAACGGTTGACATTGAAAACATCTAAAGCCATCTACGGTCTTCTCTTTCTTCCTTCCCCACACTTTCATAGCCCAGTTTTCTCCTCTCATTGCCCCATCCTTTGACTTTTCTAAATGTCTGGGACAAGGTTATCATTTAATATTTCTCCTAAGGGGTTCATAATATCTCTTCATGTAGGAGAAGCATTCAGGACACAGCGGCACTCAGGATTCTTCAGATGAAGACTGGGAAATCTGACTTCATCCTGATATATCATCAAAGCAGCCACATTTTGAGCCAATGCTTTTGACCAAAGTGTTGTTCAATCACTAGTCAAGTGTATGGAAATAAATGCATGTGATGGTAAGGACTCCCCATGACCAGCGCAAACCATCCACACAGAGGTTGCTTTGTTGAGCTTGTTTTCAGCTCCCTCCAATGCAATATTAGATGAACCCTGTGGATGTCAAGGGCTTCCTCAGGAAACACTGAAAGAAAGGGGTATGTGATAGATGAGGAAATACAAAGCAAAGTGTCCTGGGCCTGTCTTCCTGGGTAGGTCTCTGCAGGAGAGCTGGTCTTGGAGGTGTTGATGCAGCCAGAAGGAGTTTGGGGAATGAATGGTTCCTTCAAACAGCTTCAGGTGATTTTAAGTGTGGACTGAGTCTTGGATAATTCATCCAAATAAGTATTAGTTATTTAAGAGCAGGACTGAGATAGCACCATGGTGTTTTGTGTTTAAATTGAGCTAAATGAAAGTAGTTCCCACAAAAAGGAGGCTCAGCCTTGAGGTAAGGCAGTGACCACTGTCTCCAGTGCCTGGTTGATAACTGTTCATCCCAAGCGAGCTTGAAGATCTGAGGGAAGGACCAAAGGTTCAACACAGCTCTGGTATCCCCTGCAGTTCTGATACAGTTTTGGTGTCTATAGAATCCTAGAGTCATAGAATAGTTAGGATTGGAAAGGACCTTAACATCACATAGTTCCAACCCCCCTGCCATGGGCAGGGACACCTCACAGTAAACCATCTCACCCAAGTCTCTGTCCAACCTGGTCTTGAACACTGCCAGGGATGGAGCATTCACAACCTCCCTGGGCAACCCATTCCAGTGCCTCACCACCCTCACAGGAAGGAATTTCTTCCATATATCTAACCTAAACTTCCCCTCTTTAAGTATGAACCCATTACCCCTTGTCCTATCATTACAGTCCCTAATGAAAAGTCCCTCCACAGCATCCCTATAGGCCCCCTTCAGATACTGGAAGCTGCTCTGAGGTCTCCATGCAGCCTTCTCTTCTCCAGGCTGAACAGTCCCAACTTCCTCAGCCTGTCTTCATACGGGAGGTGCTCCAGTCCCTGATCATCCTCGTGGCCTCCTCTGGACTTGTTCCAACAGTTCCATGTCCTTTTTATGTTGAGGAAACCAGAACTGCACACAATGCTCCAGGTAAAGTCTCACAAGAGAAGAGCACAGGGGCAGGATCACCTCCTTCGACCTCCTGGCCGCTCTCCTTTGGATGCAGCCCAAGATACTGTTGGTTTCTGGGCTGCAAGCACACACTGCTGGCTCATGTTCATTTTCTCATCGCCCAGCACCCCCAAGTCCTTCTCTGCAGGGAGCATAAGAAGGCCATGGAGCTGCTGGAGTAAGTCCAGAGAAGGCCACGAGGATGCTCAGGGGCTGGAGCAGCTCCCGTATGGCACCAGGCTGAGAACACTGGGGCTGTTGAGCCTGGAGAAGAGAAGCTGCTTGGAGATCTCAGAGCAGCTTCCAGTGTCTGAAGGGGGTTACAAGGATGCAGGAGAGGAATTCTTCATCAGGGAGTGTAGGGATAGGACAAGGGGTGATGGGTTCAAACTGAAACAGGGGGATCCAGATTGGATGTAAGGAAGGAATTCTTCACTATGAGGGTGCCAAGGTGCCGGAAGAGGGTGCCCAGAGAAGTGGCTGCCCCATCCCTGGCAGTGTTCAAGGCCAGGTTGGACACAGGGGCTTGGAGAAAACTGCTCTAGTGGAAATTGTCCCTGCCCATGGCAGGGGTTGGAAGTTGAGAGCTTTTAGGTCCCTTCCAACATAAACCAGTCTGGGATTCTGTGATACCTGATATGAGCATCCAATACATTTATCCCGTGTAAGTGAGCTGGAGCAGTGCTAAGGACTTGTGATAGGCACACATAGGTTAGCATGTGGCCAGAAGTGTGTCCCAACTAAAATCTTCCTGGGATGTGTGGTCCTCACATCTTTTCTTTCTGTTTAATGGACTGTACAACTGCTGGAGGAACATGTACTTATATAATGACAAACTGAATAAATTTGTGGTTTAAAATAAGCACCTTTGGAAACCGTGGTCTTCTGCAAAGAACTGTGATGAATAATGAATGAATGCAATGGCAACCAGTCAAAATCTAATTTAAGTTGGCGTGAAGTGAAATGCTCACTTTATAAGCTTTTAATCAAAGTTTTTGATGGAGTTTTCATGAAAAATCAAGACATTTGGACAATTCCCTCAAGAAAAGAGAACACAACATGTGAAGCATCTTATTCAGATAGAATAAGAGAGGGACTCTTCATCAGGGCCTGTAGGGACAGGCCAAGGGGAATGGCTTTAACCTGCCCGAGGGGAGACTGAGATGAGCTCTAAGACAGAAGCTCTTCCCTGTAAGGGTGCTGAGGCGCTGGCAAAGGGTGCCCAGAGACGCTGTGGCTGCCCCATCCCTGGCAGTGTTCAAGGCCAGGTTGGACACAGGGGTTGGAGCAAACTGCTCTAGTGGAAGGGGTCCCTGCCCGTGGCAGGGGTTGGAAGTTGAGAGCTTTTAGGTCCCTTCCAACATAAACCAGTCTGGTATTCTGTGATACCTGATATGAGCATCCAATACATTTATCCAAGGTAAGTGAGCTGGAGCAGTGCTAAGGACTTGTGATAGGCACACATAGGTTAGCATGTGGCCAGAACTGTGTCCCAACTAAAATCTTCCTGGGATGTGTGGTCCTTACAACTTTTCCTTTCTGGATGCTCAGTATCAGATCTGTGCTTTGTGGATTTGACCATGTCATATCCCCCATCCCTGGCAGTGTTCAAGGCAGGTTGGACACAGGGGCTTGGAGCAAGCTGCTCCAGTGGAAGGTGTTGGGGTTGGAGCTGGAGGAGCTTTAAACACCCTTCCAACAAAAAACATTCCATGATTCCATGATTTTGCATAACTGAGGAGAGATTATTCTCATTAACACAATAAAAGAGCTCTTTGCTCCTTTCTGCTCCATTCTTTCATCCTCTGCGCACAGGAATACATTAGAGGAGGCTGAATGCAGAGCTGCCGCTGTGTTTAGGGCATTGGGTGGTGGAAAACCCAGTTCCCCTCTCCTTGAGACATCAGGGAGTGCAGCTACAGTAATTGCCATGACCAGCATCACCTGGATCGTTCTCACACACCCTCTGCCATAGGCTCAGGCTCTATTTAAGCTCAGTCCTGGCACTGGGCCCACTTCCAGGGCTGTGCTGTAACTGGGTTTGCTCCGGATCTGTAACAACCATGAACCTGACTCTTAGTTTCCCCTGGGCTATCAGTGGAAGCTGCTGCTGTGCTCAGGCACACGGGGACTGTGCTCTGCTTTGTGGCCACTTTCAGCTCCCAGCTTGCCTTCCCATTGGGAATAACTTGTCCTGGCTGCTCCCTTGAGGCACCTTGCATCATGCAAACAGCACAAACAACTCTTAATGAGAGGCAAGACCCTCTGGTGTCCAAGCTAGGGACAAGGCAATCTCTAACGGAAAGTGTGTTATAAACATCTCCCCCTCCTTGTCTGTGTATGTCTCTTAGGGAAAATGACCCCTGTTCAACTGGGTGCTCCAGACAGATTTTGGTTTACTGTACATCAGGCATCCAAATGCAAACTCCTACATCCGGGGGGGAAAAAAGAAGTTAAAATTATAAGTATAGCCTACAGTGGGTATGCTTAGTCATGTTTTCCATGTCCAACTAACAGAAATGGTGCTGGGAGTCTTTCTCTTTTATTTTTAGCTATGAAAAACATGTCAGCAGCTGCTTAAACTTCGACTGCAACAGACAGCGCTGTTACGATGGTCACGACCTAGAAGGTACAGAAGCCAAGCAGCTGGGATCACTTGCTAGAGAAGGGGGAATTGACAAAGTAATTGCAAGAGAGAAAAAGTCCCTCAGCCTTTGGAGGCTGCTCTTGGCAGCTGTGAAAGAAAGGTTTCCATACAAGGATGATGTTACGAGTCATTCGGCCAAGTGGACTACTATAGACAAAGGCATCCAGTCTCTGAGAGAATCAGCCATCGTAGAGATAATCTATCACATCAAGCTGAATAACGGGGATACACCTATAGATCCAGATGAAGTTGAATGTACACGACCCATGTGGCAAAAACTTACACGGAATGCACCGTCATCATATGCCCATTCATTGGCAACAGTGACCTGGAATGACATAGTACCACTAACAGTGGATGAAATGGTTCATAAACTCCGAGAGTTCGAAGACAATCTCACCCCTTCCATCATCTCAGCTGTGGAAAAACTGTCCCAGTATAGAGGTACCAAGGCCAAGTCATGCCTGACCAACCTGAGTACTTTGAGTAATGTGAGCATTGATGTTTGGATGGACAAGTAGTGGCCAGAATTTACCTCACCGTTAACAAGGTCACCACGATCTTCTGTTGGGTCTTTGAAGCCAAACTTGTGAGCTATGGTTTGAGTACAAGGAATTGAAGATGAGTGGAAACCTGGTTCATTGTACATGGTACCTGACATTGCTGATGGACAATGGTACCAGCTCCCCTGATGTACCCCCTTGTCGTGTCCCCTAAGTGCTGTTTCCCGCTGGTGACTGGCTTATACCTCATGGGGCTGACCAATGGCGTGGGACAGACCTGTCCTTCTGCATGTCCACCCTGTCCTTCTGCAGGTCCAGTGTCATCAACCTCTTCTGTGACATTACCCTCTCATCTCACTCTCTACCTCTGACACCAAAGTCAGCCACATCATCCTGACCACTGCAACATCTCTCTTTGGTGTGTCCAGCAGCCTGGTTATCCTGCTCTCCTACGTGGCCATCATCCCCACCATCCTGAGCATCAATTCAGCCGAGGGCAAGCGCAAAGCCTTCTCCACCTGCACCTCCCACCTCACCACTGTCAGCATCTTCTATGGGGCATGCTTTTTTATGTATTTATTCCCCAGCTCAGACAGCTCTAGAGCAGCAGATAAATGGGCTGTGGTGCTCTACACCGTGGTGACTCCCATGCTGAACCCCTTGATCTACAGCCTGAGGAATAAGGAGGTGAAGGAGGCTTTGAGGAGGCTCACAAAAATATAATGATCTTGAATGGTGCAAGTTTAGGGCCAGACAGAATGGAGATGTGGGGTAGATGCTCGGGTTTTGGTTAAGTATGGACAACATGTTGGGGGTCTTCTGCACCCAGACTTACATGATGCACTGGTTGATGTGTTTGAGAATACAACTGATTTCACTCTCCATACTTTGATAATTATATTTAGTAGTTAATTTCACCTAATTAGTTAATTAGTAGTTTATTTCATGTCATGAAGACACAGGTAGACAACTACAAGCATGCACATCTTAGGATAAGGGGGGACCTGATCTCTCTCTACACCTGCCTGACAGGAGGATGGAGCCAGGGGGGGCTGGGCTCTGCTCCCAAGGAACAAGGGATGGGACAAGAGGAAATGGCCTCAAGCTGCACCAGGGCAGGTTTAGATGGAGCTGAGGAACAATTCCTGCCCCAGAGGGTGCTCAGGCATTGGAACAGGATGCCCAGGGCAGGGCTGCAGGCACCAGCCTTGCAGGAGTTCACAAACCCTATAGACAAGGCCTCAGTGCAATGGGTCAGTGGAGGCCTTGACACGTGGTTTAAACCACCACACACGGCAAGGGAACACTTGGACTGCATGAACTTAAAGCTCTTTTCATTTTTGTTCTCCCTTTTGCTTGGCAAATGAGAATAAACTGTGAATTCTACCCTTCCACTGAATGAAACTCCACTTCTTAATGGTGTTGTTAAATTCATTAAAGGCCTTAAGAAAAGGACAAAAACACCTTTAGCAAGAAAAACAGAGATGATAGCAAATAAGTGCGATGCCATGCAGGCAGTATTTTTAGCTTTTGATGGACAAAATGATTTCCAGCACCATACACCTCATTTCATTTTAGACAGCAAAGAATTTAAGTGAAATATGGTACTTGTGTGACCTCTGTTATGAATGAAGGCGTTTTGAAAGCGTTTTAAGAAGTGATAGTGATGAATTCCCACCAAAGGGCAGAAACTATCAAGGAATCCCCATCCACTGCTCCACACCTTTGCTTTCCATTCCCCTGTTGGCAGCAATAGAAGCCATGATCTCCATGGCAGCCTGATCACAACAGAGCACAGGAGCTGTGGTGCTGTTCAGCAGCCTTCAGACCTGATACGTGGCAGCCCTTGGCAGCCTGGAGCAATGGCATTGCCTGCCCTGATGTCTCTCCTGTTGCTTTCCTTCAGAGAGAGCTGAATGGTGATGGGCAAACACAGTATAAATAAAACACCCCAAAATACATCACTGTGTGCATTACCTCAGTCCATAGAGCTGCAGCCACTGCCAGGACCATGGTGAAACCCGGAGGCATGGCTGAGCCTTAGGGCTATACTAGACACACATAATAACCTAGGCTGGAGGGAGAAGGTCCATGGCTGGATTCAGTTCAGTATGGATATAAGTGGTTTTCTCATTTCTTAACAACACACAACTAGCAGGTATCCAGGGCCAATCAGCTGAATCCTGCTTTGTTCCCAAAGCTTCCTGATAATTCCCTGGTTATTATTTAACCCAGATGACAGTTGTTTTCCTGCTGAGCCTTGGGGACAAGCAGGGGCAGAGGTTTCACACCCTCCCTGGCCCCTATGTCAGTGTTTGACTGCTCTTACAGTGGGGTTTTCTAACTCCCTCTGTTTGTAACTGGAATTTCCCATGCTGCACATTCACAGTAGGAAATCTGAGATTTATCCTCATCTGCACGATAAAGCACATAGAGAACTTGCAGGAGGCATCAAGTCGAAAAGAATGGGACACCATTAATTCTTGCATGAATCCTTTCTCTGCCCCTGAAATCATAGAAGCATGGAATTGTTTGGGTTGGAAGGGACCTTAAAGCTCCTCCAGCTCCAACCCCTGCCACAGGGTTGCTTGCTTGCTCCAAGCCCCTGTGTCCAACCTGGCCTTGAACACTGCCAGGGATGGGGCAGCCACAGCTTCCCTGGGCACCGTGTGCCAGCGCCTCAGCACCCTCACAGGGAAGAGCTTCTGGCCAAGAGCTCATCTCAATCTCCCCTCTGGCAGCTTAAAGCCATACCCCTTGGCCTCTCCCTAAAAGCCCTTGTTCAAAGCCCCTCTCCAGATTTCTTGTAGCCCCTCTTAAGGTATTGAAAGGCCACAATAAGGTCTCTCTGGAGCCTTCTACAACAATAGTCAATGACTTTATGTCCAGCTGCTCTCTCCTTCACCATCACCAAGTGTTTAAACAGGAACCTGAGATCTTAGTGCCTTGAAAACACAAGTCTACGTGTACAACCCTATCACTCTGCTTCTTGTGGCTTCACATTGGAGCTGCTGCTATCAAACCCCAAAGCTTTTTGCTCCTTGTTGTGTGTGTTTAAAGGAGCCAGTGGTTTGCTGTGTCTAAGGGCTGCCACTGCCTTCAATGGGGTTATCATCTGAGCAGGAGCCAGAGCAAACACCACATGATGTCCTAGGAAGCAGAAGCCTCAGCCAGCATTGCAATGCATCTTCCTGCTGGGTCATGATGAGCAGGCAATGAGGTGCCTGGCTTCTGGCATTCCTGCTGATGAGCTCCTAATGGCTTTAGCTCCCCACTCTCAGGTGGAGCTGCTTTCATTGTAGTTAAATCTGGTTTAAAGGCAGCTGAGCAAATGCTGGGTAGGAGCTACCTCCCCTTTTTGGGTACTTAGTGATTGGATTTAGGAATCACCTCAAATGTCCTTAGGCAAGCACTTATCTCCTTACATTTGAATGTACCATGTCACCTCTATGCGTTTACTGGGTCCATCAGTTCTCTTTATTGCTGAGGGAGATTTGGTGGGGTTCATGCCTCTCACTGCAAGGCAGACACCTCCATTGCTCCAGCTGAAGAGATCTGAATGAGCTCTGCTGATTGCATTGGCCTGAGTCTCATCAGCTGTAATGGGACCTTGGCTCATAAATAGATAAGGAGAAATTTTCATGTTTGGCTTGTACTGTAAGTCATGTCTAAAAGAGGGTGAGTGCTGTCCTCTTTGGAGATGTCTGGTATGGCTCCCTTAGCTGGTAAGGTAAAAATGTCATGAAACAAGGGGAACATGTTTTTTTCCCTATTGATTGGAAAGGATTTCAAGCCTTGGGTTTTGAATGTGTGGGTTCTACACTGAGGATGTGATTCCTCTCCAGTGTGTGGTATCTAGATGTCTAAGAAGAACCAGGAACACGGAGTACCAAGCTTTTCTCTCCAGGGTAGCTGGAAACTGAGCTACTTCCTTTCATTACAAGGGGTAATGGTTTAAAACTTAAACAGGGGAAGTTTAGGTTGGATATAAGAAGGAAATTCTTTCCTGTTAGGGTGGTGAGGCACTGGAATAGGTTGCCCAGGGAGGTTGTGAATGCTCCATCCCTGGCAGTGTTCAAGGCCAGGTTGGACGAGGCATTGGGTGATATGATTTAGCGTAAGGTGTCCCTGCCCACGGCAGGGGGGTTGGAACTAGATGATCTTAAGGTCCTTTCCAACCCTAACGATCCTATGATTCTATGTAGAAATGGAAAGATGAAATTCACTTTGGTTTTACTCCCTTTAAAACTGTTGGCCATGTTATCTTTATTTTCTTTTTGAAAAAGAATTGGGAGATATTAGAATGGTTTCTTTTAGACACTGTTGTTATTTGGAGGAACCCTTCTGAGGTCCTGGTGGAAGAAGCAAGGAGATTTTCTTCAAGTACTGGTGAGTTCATCTCTGTGTCTGCCTTTACCAGTATTGATGGCTTGGAAAGAGATGTTGGTGGCTTGAGATGAGCTCTTAGGCAGAAGCTCTTCCCTGGGAGGGTGCTGAGGCGCTGGCACAGGGTGCCCAGAGAAGCTGTGGGCCAGTTTTAGGTCCAAAATGGGCAGGTGGAATCAGACAGACTTCAAAAAGAGAAAATGCTGAGTCCTGCCTATGAGGAGGACTTGCTCTAAGCACTGAGACAGGCTGGGGGGCACCTTATCAGAGAGGGACAAGGCTCTTGTGGTGTCCACTGAGTTGAAATGAGCCATCAATGTGCAATGAACATCTGACCACGGGCTGGGGAATGGAGAAGTAAAAGCTGCTTTGGGAAGGGTGGAGGGAGAAGATGAATTGTGCTGAAGAAATGGCCATCTTGCTTGAAAAGGGGCTGATGGAAAGAGGGGAGTGGGAGGGGAAGGAGGAGGAATGCTCATTTCTCATCAGGCAATATAGTTATTTTAAGGTCATCCCCTCATCTTTTTAAGGTCTGCATACTTCAGGTTAACATGAACAGCAGTCATCTTGTGTACATCTATACATACATACATGTTCTTTAAATAGAAGTAAGAACAGAGGACGGAATATATGCAAGAATAATTCAGATGAGAAGGGGTTGGTTTTTCCCTTGAAGCTACAAGTACGTGGAATTGCATTCAGGGATTCTGGTCTCACTATAATTGACTCAAACATCACTACAGAGTCAGAAAATAACTCCAATTTGATTTCTTATCTATTTAATGCAACACTAATTCTTGTGGCAGATTAAGGCATGATATTATTGTATTTACTTGTCCTTAAATAAGAACAACTCCCACAGACAGCAAAGAAATCATCCCAAACAAGCCTCCTTGTTAAAAAGATTTTGGATGCTCATGAGAAGACACTTATCTTTTGCAGGACCAATTCTTTCCATAACAGAGCAGCCACAGCTTTAGGATTTAAGGTTTAAGATTATTTTTTTCCATATAGGAACTATTGCCTATTATTTTATCAAGGTATTATTTTTCAGTGTATTATTTAGGACCTTCAACCATCATGGTTTTCTCTCCCAGGAATTGGGTGCAGTCCTAAAGGAAACCCCAAATTCTGCATTAACCTCATGCACTGTGTGTTCCTGTGAGCTGGGAGAAGCGATTTAACCTCTTCCCATGTTTCTTTGTCTCCTGCTGCCAAGAGAGTGGCTGGAGGAAAGCACTTGAGTGTGACCACGTTTGTCCTCTTGGGCTTCCCCAACGTGTAGAAGCTGCTCTTTGGGACTGTTTTACTCATCTCCAACACCATGGTGGTGGGGAACCTTATGACCACCAGCTCTCAGCTTCATGTGCCCATCTCCTTATTTCCTCATAGGAAATGTACATATTTCCTCCATAGGATGTATCTGGGTGTCTTGCTTTCCTGGATGGGCCTGCACCGTGGAAAGCTGCCACCATGCTGACCTAGAAGCGGAGTGTAACTTCATTCCTTGTGATAAGTAGTCACGTAACTTGGACCAGGAACAGCCTTTCAAGGCACTGCCTGAGCAGTGTTGGCTTTTCCTTGGATGCCATCTGGTGCTGATGACACAGATGCTCCATGCTTCTGGCCATATGTTGTATGCAGACATGTCCAACCGATTTCATGGCTCAAAGACTCTCAGTGTTGTCTGGAGCTACCCTATCATTTCTTCTTTTCCTTATGTCTCTCCATTTAGGCAAAGGTTATTTTCCATCCCAGCTGCAGCTTACTCATGATTTCTCATTCCAGGGTTTGGGGGTTGAGTCACATCAGTCCATGGAGTCATCTTATCTAACTGTAGGCTTTCACATCTGAATTAGACACAGAAGGTTCGTCTTATAGTGACAAGGATGCATCTGGGGTTTTTGATTCAGCTTGGATCTATTTTAAACATCCATATCAGGGATTTCTTCTGGAAAAAGTGGATGGTTCTCTCCACTTGCAGTGAAGGGTGATGGGCAGACACAGCTACAATGTGGATTGTGTTCAGAGCAAACACAGGCCATAGCCTGAAGAGTCAATTTAAGTAATGGGAAACATCAGCTCACTGTGCTGATGTGTTGGGGTCCTTCAGAAACCCCATTCAAAAGTGAGGAGGTGCAAGCAGCTTTTCATACAACCATGGAATGGTTTGGGTTGGAAGGGAGCTTAAAGCTCACCCAGTTCCAGCCCCCTGCCACAGGCAGAAACACCTTCCAGTAGAGCAGGTTGCTGCAATCACCATCCAACCTGTCCTCAATCATTTCTGTTGGTCAATAATGTCTAATGCAGTAGAGCCTCAAAGCTCAGCATGCATAAATCACTTCCTGAACAGAATAGGAAAGCAAAATGGATGTCGGCAGTGTCCTGGGTGTGTGTTTGCTTTTATAAAGGTTGCTAATAGCAGATATTAAATTCCTGATGAGGGGTTTAAATTCTGCATGGATGGATAGGAAATTATTGCCTAGAAAATGCTAGTGTTGTTTTGCTCTTTTTAGAGCCATAAGAAAGGAACTTTTCCCCATAAACCTCTGCCTAAAGGGGTTTCAGGAAACATGGAGAGGGGCTTAGGACAGGTGCCTGCAGGGACAGGCCAAGGGGAATGGCTTTAACCTGTCAGAGGGGAGACTGAGATGAGCTCTTAGGCAGAAGCTGTTCCCTGGGAGGGTGCTGAGGCGCTGGTACAGGGTGCCCAGAGAAGCTGTGGCTGCCCCATCCTTGGCAGTGTTCAAGGGCAGGTTGGACACAGGGGCTTGGAGCAAGCTGCTCTATTGGAAGGTGTCCCTGCCCGTGGCAGGGGTTGGGGCTGGAGGAGCTTTAAGGTCCCTTTCAACACAAACCAGGCTGGAATTCTATGATCCAGGCCCATGAAATTGTCCTTAATGCACAAACATGCCAACACACTGACCCTCCAACTCCTTGGCTTTGGGCCTGAACCATCTCTGTCAAGCAAGGCAGCTGTAGAAGTGAACTTTGTTGTTAACAAAGAAGAAAGTTTCTTTCTTGTTATCCCCAGCTAATTAATCTCTGATGGCTTGTTATGAAGAATGAGGGAAGTCACATCCAAGTTTTCTGAGAAGCTTTTGTGGTGATGAGGAAACTTCCTTGGTAAACTCCAGAAGGTCTTGTTAAAGCTGATGACTCCTGGAAGGGTGCTTGGTCCCCAGGGACCACTTCTTGCTTTGGCAAAGTGAGCAGCATCACTTGTGATGGAAATAGCTGTGAGTGCTTGTATTGTGAAAGCCTGGATTTTGGGCCTGCTGGAGGGCTTTCTGTGCCCATGCAAGCTTGGTCCTACTCTCTCTGTAAAGACACATCCCTGTCTTCATGACATGCGCAGATCATGTGGTTCTTGCTAATGGGGTGCTTTGTCCCTTCCTGCTTTTGACCCCTAATAAAGGGAGCTGGGGAAGCTCATTGCATTTCTCTTCACTTTTCAGCCTCCTCAAGAATACTTCATACATTGAATTTCTTGTTATTAGTTGCCTTGGGATGAATTTATTTGTGTCTCTCTTTAGTTTTTACCAGTTAAAAATGTTCTTAATCTGTTAAACTGATGCAAGTTGAAGTCTACTACATCCATCCTCCATTTCTGACTGGCTTTCATAAATGTGATTTTCCTACCATTATGAATTTGGGATTGGAGAATAAGCATGGGTCACCTGACTCAACATCTAAAATTCATTGCCTCGTTATGTGCCAGTCAGGTCCCTTCTAGAATGGATAGAAATAAGAGGATGTTTTATCACATCCTAGGACAGCTGGTGAGGATGGATGTTGTCCAGAGCAGGTCTGAACATCAGAAGGACTTGTACCATGCACCCTCTCTCCATGGTATGTGCATCTCTGAATAGCTTTCTCCGGATTAAATGAATTCCAGTCAGGATGTGAAGGCCTCCTGGAAGACAAACTGCATCAGTTGCCCCCTCAAAACTATTTTCAGTTTGTTTTAATCCAAAAGACAGGACAAGAGGAAATGGCCTCAAGATGCACCAGGGCAGGTTTAGTTGGAGCTGAGGAACAATTCCTGCCCCAGGAGGTGCTCAGGCATTGGAACAGGCTGCCCAGGGCAGGGCTGCAGGCACCGGCCCTGCAAGTGTTCACAAACCCTATAGACAAGGCCCTCAGTGCCATGGGTTAGTGGTGGCCTTGGCAGTGCTGTTGTAAGGGTTTGACTGGATGAGCTTGAAGGGCTTTTCCAACCTGGTTGATTCAATGAGTCTAAAAGGAGCCCAGTTCATGCAGCCTGACCCCAGCCTCTGATGGGGATGGAAACACAGTGGGGGGAGGACACTCTGTGTGTGTGTCTTCCAACTTGAACTCTTGAAACTGCTCTTTTTATCTGAACAAATACTAGAGATACAAAAACACACTTTCACTGAGCACAGATGGAGACACAAAACTGTGATTTAATGACTCAGCTTTTAATTATCTAAATTCGAAGAAGGTGAAACTACTTCAGATCTCCTAATCCCTCATCCCAACACTCTTAAAAGAGGTATTTCAGTTTTCCTTTCAGTTGGACTAAAACTTCATATAGGGGGAAAACATATAAGATAATTGAAGGACTAAGAAACCACTTTCTTTGCATGTTTTCCTATAAGTGGTGGTGGAAACTATCACTTAAGTTGCAGGGAAGGAGTCAGATGCAATGAAATGCCCCAGGTCAGGTTTGGTCTCCCTTATATAGAAATGTGGTGTCATTTGCTCTGTCCTGAAGTGCCCAGGACCTTGGCAAGCACTTGACATGTACATCCTGCAACTTTCAGAAGGGTTGGGTCATTCTGGAGCAACATCTGAAAGCTCAGAGTGAGCTTCAGGGGCATCTCCAGGGTGTTAATAGTTAATGTTCAGGCAACTGAACTCTGTCCCAGATGCCTTTATGCTTCCTGACATGGTTCATCCAATCTGATCCACCTACCCATGCTCATGTGAATGTTTCACTGGGATAATGGTCTAGGACTATGGAATTATGTCTGTGTGGTGCAGTCATCATCGTGAAGAAATAACTGGGACAGCTCAGGAACAGACACACGTTACTTCATGACTTCTGGTTACCCAAAGCAGTGGTAAATGCTCCATCCCTGGCAGTGTTCAAGGGCAGGTTGGACACAGTTGCTTGGAGCAAGCTGCTCTAGTGAAAGGTGACCCTGCTTGTGGCAGGGGGTTGGGACTGGATGATCTGAAGGGACTATATGGTATCTAAAGATGAGAATTGCTAACTAATTGTTAGGTTAACAAGACTGTCATATGAATATCATCTTTAATGTTCATGTCAATAGAGGCCAGGTTTTGAATCATCTCCACAAAAAACAAAATCCTTCTCCAAAACATTTAGGCTGATCTAACAGCACCTGAAGCACAGGACAAAGGGACCCATGTCCAGCTCTTCCTACCAAAAAGGTGCTTGCTATTTGAGGTATCAGAACCATTTATGCAGAGGACCCCCATCATGTATTTGACGTGGGAAGTTTGTGTCTACAGCCAGGGGTGGCTGCATTTTATAGATCCCTTTTCTGCAAAGATTGAAACAGAATTCATACAATGATGCTCTCAGTATGAAATGTATTTCCAAAACCTCAAGCCTGTTTCTTGTGTTGCTGGAATTCACCATGCTGCCTCCCCGGCATCTTAAACTGAGGTTTCTATTGCCAGATCACTGAGCAGGTTCCGCCACACAGGACTATGGCAATCCAGTCCTCTATGAGTGAAGTAGCATCCAGTCTGGGTAAATGTTTGTCTCTGCTTTGGAAACTTTCTTAAACCCAAGAGGAAATAAGGACACCAGAGTGGGCTAATTCATCAAGCAGCAATGAGCCCTACACAGGACACTGCACATCTAGACTCCTGTTTCTACAGAAGCTCAGACCAGATGATCTTTTGAGGCCCAGCCTGGGCTTTCTGTGGCTCTATGATTCTATATGTATAGTGTAAGCCAAAATAGCCAACAAAATGGAAGAAAACAAGATATGGTGAAGATTTTGAAGGAAGCCCTCTGATATCCAAGGTGCCAAGCCCTTTAGCATTTAATGATACAGATTCTGGCTCCTTCATTGACTGCAGGTCAAAGCCACGTTGCCCCACCACCGATGACCGTGTATGCTTTCATACTGTTGTTTTTCTGAGCACATAAAAATTCTGTTCACCATCCATATACTTTCCCAATAGAAGTTAATTCTCACTCACAGCAGGTAAGGGAAAGATACTTTCCCCCATCAGTGTGTTTTGGCTTTATTGAGACCCAGACAGCTCTCACTTACCATCAATTCTTTGTTCTTTCATTTATGGAAGCTTCCGACAAAGTTAATTCTAATGTGAAATAGACAATTTGGTTTTCGCGGTGTGCTTGAGCATGAGTAGGGCATGGACATGGGATATGGGTGCTTATCTCCAAGTGGAATTCCATTTCTCTCACCATTTAGGTAAAAGGTTATGTCAGATGAATGTAAAACACCACTTAAAATGAAAGGGAGGAGATCCTGATGTGCCCGAAATGTCCCTAACACTGGGTGGTCTCAGCACAGTTCATCATCCTCCATTATGAATTATATTGTCTACAACTTTTTCCTTTAAATGAAATCTCCTATGAAGCTGCAGCCTGGGGAGGGATTCCCTTTAACATTCAAAGGCGCAGCTTGAGATCTTTATTCCCACCAGCTTCTGTTCCTTGAAAGGCACAAACAAATGCAATGAATCTTTTGAAACCTTTTCTCTGACTCTTTTTCAACAAGCAAATGTAAAACTACACTTCATCTTCCCTGACACCCCAGCAGCTTTAATAAAGAGATCACAGGTAAGAGTGAGGAATTTTATTGGAGCTGAGGGACAAGGTCAAGAATCTTGCAAGAAAAATAGATATTTATCAGTGACAAAAGTTATAACTGAATAAAGCTGATTGGTGTTTTCTGTGAGGAAAAGAGGCCTGGGATAATTCAGGGTAATTTCTTCCTACAGGCTGCTAACTATGAAGTGAAATGAAGTATGAGGTTCCTCTCCTTTTAGTTTCCTTCCAAGGAAGGAAGATGTGATTTGGGGGATCTATATCTCATTAAAAACTGTAGAGTTTTGTGCAGGAAGTGTGGAAGAATCTACATCAAATCATGGGGATTATTGGGAAAAATTCCATTGTTTTAGTGCCCCATAGGCTTTTTCACTTGAGATGAACTGTTCATGTCCTGGATGACAGAACGCTTCAGTGTTGCCAGTGGCTGAAAAAGCTCCTCCTGCATTTCACCAGAGACCCCATCACCTCCCTGTTCCTCAGGCTGTAGATGAAGGGGTTGAGCATGGGGATGAGCACAGCATAGAAGATGGAGGCCACCTTATCCAGACTCCTGTGGCTAGAAGGAGGTTGTAGGTACATGAAGAATCCTGTCCCAAAGTACATGGAAACAGCCATCAAATGGGAGGCACAGGTGTGGAAGGCTCTGGCCCTGCTCTGTGCTGAGCACATCCTCAGCACGGTGCGGATGATAGACATGTAGGAGAGCAAAATGATCAAACTTGCAAACACTGCATTGACAGTGAATAAAGCAAAGATGACCATCTCACTGCTGTGCGTGTCAGAGCACACGAGCTTTAACACAGTGTCTACGTCGCAAAAAAAGTGGTCGATGCGGTTAGGACCGCAGAAGGAACCTCCAAACGTGCACCATGTGTAGATGATGGCACTGAGGAAGGCGAATAGGTAGGATGATGCTACCAGCTGCCAACAGACACGGCTGGAGATGATGGTCACATAAAGCAGGGGCTGGCAGATAGCAACGTGCCGATCATAGGCCATCATGGCCAGGAGGTGACGCTCAATAGCTGCAAAGAAAGCAAAGGTGAGGAACTGCATCATGCAGCCAGTGAAAGAAATGGTTTTGTCCTCTGATAACAGGTCTGCCAGCATCCTGGGGGAGATGACTGTGGAATAGCAGATGTCAGTGAAGGCAAAATGGGTGAGGAAGAAGTACATGGGGGTGTGGAGGCTGGGAGACACCCGCACCAAGATGATAATGCCAAAGTTCCCCACCAAAGTGACAATGTAAATCAATAGAAACAAGACAAAAAGTGGGGTCTGTGCATATGGGTTGTCTGTAATTCCCAACAGGATGAATTCAGTCTGTGTGTGATTTCCTCCCATGACCAGGTGTTACCTGCTGAGAGAAAAGGAATTAAAACATCAAACTGATTAAACAGAGATATTCAGGAGTGGATCTAACTACAGTCAGTCACTAGTTTAACTTTGACGTTCTGGTGGAATTAATATAGTTTACTGTATTTTCTATCCCACATTATATGTATGTGTTTCACTTGTGGTACTTTCAATAGGACAGGGAGCACGTAGAGGCAACAAATGGCACTTGTTGCTGGGATACCTAAAACTATGGATTTATTCAAACATGTGTGTTTTCAGGTATGCTGAAAGAATCAGATCTTTATTCACTTTCGGTTTGGCAGCAATTTGTGCTGGAAGACACCTCACAGGGACCTCATAGCAGTGAATGTAAACCTGGAGCAAGAGAAAGTCCCAGTCCCAGTGAAATCCTATTTTAGACATTAATGTCCTCTAGGTGTATTGCCTTGACTTCTAATTATCATTCATGTCACCAAATCACATTTATCAAACTATTTGAGATCATTAACAACAGATAACATTAACATTGGTTAAATGGACAATAAACCATCCTAAACCCATGGGCACTAATTTGCTTCCTTAAAAACAGAGTTGATATTTAAAACGCGCTGATTCCAAATCCTGATTTGTTAGTGATTATATTCTGGTGGCAATCTGAAAATTTTATTTCTTTATAACAAAGTAAGATTCCTCCTCATTTAACACTTGAACAAATTAGTGCATCTGCTCTAGCTGCCTATGCAAAGGAAACACAACCTGCATCAGACATTACTCCCTCTTCTTATAAAGAAAACCCACATTGGTAAGGCTGTTTTCTGACACAGCTTTACCAAAGAGGATGCAAGAACATGCAGACACAAGCCCACTGCCTCAGTGCAGGCGAGGCTCTGCTTTCTGTTGGTGTTACCTCTTGTGCCTTCCCTCTGCCACCAAGTGATGGGAGCCAAGGATTTATCCCCAACGCAGCAGAGAACATCTACGTGCCAGCATCAGCTCTGTTAAGCACCTGATGTGAAGAGAGGGGAGCTCCTGCCAGACACCAAGAGCCCAGCTTGTGGTGCTTAGGCTGTAAATACAGTTGCATGTGCTCTCCTGGGAGGAAGCCTCCAGGGTTGCTCATGTTTTGCAGAGAAAAACAAAAAGAAGGAAAAGCAAAGGGTGTGAAATCACCTCTGAAATGCATTGTGGTGCTTGGGAATCTGAGAGATGTGGAGTGTATGAGCCGTGCCTGAGCACAGCTGCACAGCAGCAGTTACAGGCAGCTCAGAGGATGCTTCCTACACACTTGTGGACCATGCAAATGTTTTGGTCTGAACATACTGACACAATGAAAATGGGTTTAGAGACATTCCAGATCTTGCATACAGTTCTCAAAAGGGACATGAAGAACAAGCGACTCCATCTCTGGAGCTGCTGATGCTCTTCTGTGGAGGGTGAACCCAGTTTTCCAGCCCAAATGGGGTTACCCACATGTAGTGCTTGGATGTCCAACAGCTGAGCGGGTGCCTCTGGACTTCCACAGTATTCAAAGATGAAAAACAGGCATTTTGAGGCAGGGAAGAATTGTCCCAGGCTGAACTAATAGGCCTTTATCCCCCTCACCAGCCTCAGCTGGGCTCCATCCCCACCCTCTTCCTGTTGTTCCCCATCTCTATTTAAGCTCAGAACAGGCAGACTGAGCTTTACTAGAGGAGTTCTGGTTTCCAGTTCAGTAGGAGTTCAGCACACCTATGCAATCTTTTGGTGGTCACCTAGGATTTCTCATCTATCTTTCTAGCAATTTTTTCACCTGATCCTGAACAAGGGATTGACTCGACCTGACTTGGCTTGGTCTTGAATCTGCCTCCTCATCACCAGCTTTCCTGATGCTTTGGAGCTGTGGTTGAACTTGGTCCATGTCTCTGTTCCTGCCCTGCTTCTCTTGCTCAGGTACTGTGAGATGCTCCCTGCACCAGGGTGTTTTCCTTTGGTTCTGTTTAGACAGATAAAGGAGACAAACCCCTGTGGCAGACCCCAGGCTCCTGCACAGTAGAACCCATCACCCTCTGCACCTGACAGCCCAGCCAGAGCTCACTGCTCTGACAGTCATTTTCCATCCAGAACATGTCCCTACATGAGCAAATTAGGAGGTAGTTTTTCAGTGATGAAAAGTAGAGTAACAAATTGATCCTTACATTCAAGTGTTGTTATCTTTTCCTTAGTGCCTTTTCCTTTACCAACTATAACATTAGACTTTCAGTCTTCAGTAGGCTGGCAACACTTTGGTTTGGAAGTATCTTTGGGACGATGTTTATCTGCTGGTTTTGTGACAGAGGACACCAGAGCTTCACTTTTACCAAGCACTTTGGTTTCCCCAGCCTCTTCCTTAGGCTTGCAGGCTTGGTTTGGAATCATTTCCAAGTCTTGCTTTCTTCCTGCGACTTGTTTGTGCAACAAGACCACAGACAATCTGATTTATCTACACTCTTTTATTGCCCGTAGTGGCTATTTTTTTCCCCTATGTCTTGGTCTTTTCTGATCTACACTTAACATTATTACCTGGCTCCTTGCTAGCCTGT
Organism: Pezoporus flaviventris; assembly: GCF_033815535.1. NCBI lineage: Eukaryota > Metazoa > Chordata > Aves > Psittaciformes > Psittacidae > Pezoporus > Pezoporus flaviventris. Next base: position 2,018,968 of record NW_026892664.1, on the reverse strand, counting down.
CAAAAATATCTTCCAAAACTGTCAGCATCTCCAGGTGATAGTTTAAAACCTGCATTAAGACTTAAAACCTGCATTCTTTCAAACTGCAAACTCCAGCACCTCACTGCTCACCATGGGGCAGGATGAAGGATGCTGGCACTCTGCAGGAAATGGGAGACATTCTCATAGGGATGCTGCTGGCTTCTGCCCCTGGAGGTGCCCTGGTGATGGAGGCACAGGGCAAGGGCTGAAATCCATCCCTGCTCTGCATGCAGCTGGATCCAAACTGGGACTCAGCTTTCAATTCTTTGGGATCAGTGCTTAAATCCTTCTTATGTCCATCATAGCGGAGAGGAGAGCCTCTGCCTCCCATGTCCTGCAGGGTGGCCACGAGGGCAGTGTGAGCAGTGAGAGCATTTGGGACCAGGACTGATGCAAAGCAAGGAGGGACCATATCCATGCACACCCCCCTATGTCCACCACATCCATACACATCCATACACATCCATACACATCCATACACATATCCCATGCCCTGTGGAGCAGGCTCGGCCCCATCCATCTCCTGCTGTGGCTGCAGGGCTGGTATCGAGCAGGGAGATGAGGAGGTGAGTGTGGCAGAGCTGACAGCAGGAGGAGGATGGAGGTTGCTCATCTGCAACATCTCACCATGTCCTGCTGCTCCTGTGAATGGTTTTACTGCTGGAGAGAGAGGGAAAGGGGAGCATGTGGCTCTGGAAAGAATTGGAAGCCAAAATGATGCCCAGACTGGGGGGGTTTGCTCCCAGTGTGCACTGCCAGGGGATCCGGATGATCTCTGGTGGGAATCTGTGTGACATGCACTTTCCTTTCATGTTTGGCTGTAGAAGGAGGTTCCCCATAATCCCCATGAAGGCTTTAATCTGTCAGAGGGGAGACTGAGATGAGCTCTTAAGCAGAAGCTCTTCCCTGGGAGGGTGCTGAGGTGCTGGCATAGGGTGCCCAGAGAAGCTGTGGCTGCCCCATCCTTGACAGTGTTCAAGGGCAGGTTGGACACAGGGGCTTGGAGCAAGCTGCTCCAGTGGAAGGTGCTGGAGCTGGAGGAGCTTTAAGCTCTCTTCCAAGCCAAACCAGTCTGGGATTCTAAGAAATCCCCTCAAATAAAGCCAGAAGCATTCTATTACCTACAGAACATGATGTCCAGTTCATTTCTTAGTCTCAGAGTTGTGAGGAGCAGCCTGCCAATGCCTTCCTGACCTTGAGTGGGGAAAACCATGGAAATAATAGAATCATAAAATCATAGAATCATAGAATCGTTAGGGTTGGAAAGGACCTTAAGATCATCTAGTTCCAACCCCCCTGCTGTGGACACGGACACCTAATGCTGAATCATATCACCCAAGGCCTCGTCCAACCTGGCCTTGAACACTGCCAGGGATGGAGCATTCACAACCTCCCTGGGCAACCCATTCCAGTGCCTCACCACCCTCACAGGAAAGAATTTCCTCCTTAGATCCAACCTAAACTTCTCCTGTTTCAGTTTTAACCCATTACCCCTTGTCCTGTCACTACAGTCCCTAATGAAGAGTCCCTCCCCAGCATACCTATAGGCCCCCTTCAGATACTGGAAGGCTGCTATGAGGTCTCCACGCAGCCTTCTCTTCCCCAGGCTGAACAGCTCCAATTTCCTCAGCCTGTCTTCATACAGGAGGTGCTCCAGCCCCTGATCATCCTTGTGGCCCTTCTCTGGACTTGTTCCAGCAGTTCCATGTCCTTTTTATGTTGAGGACAGCAGAACTGCACACAATGTTCCAGGTGAGGTCTCACAGGAGCAGAGTAGAGGGGCAGGATCACCTCCTTCGACCTGCTGGTCACGCTCCTTTTAATGCAGCCCAGCATACGGTTGGTTTCTGGGACACTGCCAGCTCATGTTCATTTTCTTATTGACCAGCACCCCCAAGTCCTTCTCCACAGGGCTGCTTTGAATCTCTTCTCTGCCCAACCTGTAGCTGTGCCTGGGGTTGCTCCCACCCAAGTGTAAGACCTTGCACTTGGTATGGTTAAACCTCATGGGGTTGTCATCAGCCCACCTCACAAGCGTGTCGAGGTCCCTCTGGAATGCATTCCTTCCCTCCAGGGAATCAACCGAACCACACAGCTTGGTGTCATCGGCAAACTTGCTGAGGGTGCACTCAATCCCACCGTCTGTGTCAGTGACGAAGATGTTAAACAAGACCAGTCCCAACACCGATCTCTGAGGGACCCCACTCGTTACTGGTCTCCAGCCGGACATTGAGCCATTGACCACAACTCTTTGCGTGCAGCCATCCAGCCAGTTCTTTATCCACCGAGTGCTCCATCCATCAAATTGATGTCTCTCCAATTTAGAGACAAGGATGGCGTGTGGGACAGTGTCGAATGCTTTGCACAAGTCCAGGTAGATGCCATCAACTGCTCTACCCCTGTCCATCAGTTCTGTAGCCCCATCATAGAAGGCCACCACATTGGTCAGGCAGGATTTCCCCTCAGCGAAGACATGCTGGATGTCACCAAGCACCTTGTTGATTTTCATGTGCCTTAGCATGCCTTCCAGGAGAACCTGCTCCAAGATGTTGCCAGGCACAGAGGTGAGACTGACTGGTCTGTAATTCCCCGGGTCATCCATTTACCCCTTCTTGAAAATGGGGGTTATATTTCCCTTTTTCCAGTCATGGGAACTTCACCTGACTGCCATGATTTCTCAAATATGGTGGCCAGTGGCTTCGCAACTTCATTCTCCAGCTCCTTCAGGACCCGCGGGTGGATCTCATCAGGACCCATAGACTTATGCACGTTCAGATTTTTAAGATGGTCTCGAACCAGTTCCTCTCCTACAGTGGGCGCAAGGTCTTCATTCTCACAGTCCCTGCATCTGCCTTCCAAGACTTGGGTGGTGTGGTCAGAGCCTTTGCCAGTGAAGACCGAGGCAAAGAAGTCATTCAGAACCTCAGCCTTCTCCAAATCCTGTGTAGCCAGTTCTCCCGAGAGCTTCCTGAGGTCTGTAACAGATGCCCACAGTAATGTCTCCCATAGCTGTATTCCCTTTAACCCTGACCCACAAACTCTCTGTGGACTGCTCACCTGTCCCCAGACAGAGTTCCATACTCTCCAGCCTATCCCTAACATAAAGGGCAACCCCCCCTCCCCGCCTGCCAGGCCTGTCCTTCCTAAAGAGCCTGTAACCTTCCATTCCAACACTGCAGTCATAGGAGCCATCCCACCATGTTTCTGTGATGCCTATTATATCATACCCCTGTAGACGTGACCGCATCTCTAATTCCTCTTGTTTGTTCCCCGTGCTACGGGTGTTTGTATAGAGGCATCTGAGCCGAGTTCCAACTGAAGCCGGCTCATTGGCTGGAGCGGCTGGGATATCTCTACATTGCTCCAGGCATTTATTATAGGTTCTGGCAACTGACTGGGTGTGTTGGAATGGAATGATGCTCCCCTCCCCCAACACATCTAGTTTAAAGCCTTTTAATACCTGAGCTGGAGGAGATAACAGAAGTTAAGTGCACTGACTCTCTGTTAGACTCATCTGCCACATTGAGGGGAATAGTTCTCTCTGTGCTGGAACCTGACCAAAACTGCTAGTAGTGATAGGACAAAGGGGAATGGGTTAAAATTTAAATAGGGGAAGTTTAGGTTGGATCTAAGGAAGAAGTTCTTTACTGTTAGGGTGGTGAGGCACTGGAATGGGTTGCCCAGGGAGGTTGTGAATGCTCCATCCCTGGCAGTGTTCAAGGCCAGGTTGGACAGAGCCTTGGGTGACACGGTTTAGTGTGAGGTGTCTCTGCCCATGGCAGGGGGGTTGGAACTGGATGATCTTAAGGTCCTTTCCAACCTTAACTGTTCTACGATTCTACTGACAGCAATGTGCCAGCTCAGCCTATTTTTGCTGTCTAGGACAGGACTTTCTGCCCCACGCTGCCAGGAAAACCTGAGACTCGAGTATCTCACTCAATGAGTTGTTGTGGGCAGCTGGGGATCCAGCAATGCTGTATCAGAGCTGGGGTGATGGATTCAGGGCTCCTGGGGCATCACACTCAGATGTTTTCAGTCTTTCTCATGGAGCAAATGGAATGCACAGTCCCTTTTTCTGCCTCCCTAATGAAATGTGATGACAAGTTTGCAAGTTCTTCACCTCTTCTCCAGTTTTCAAAGAACGGGTTTGGGTTTTTAAAAGAAAAGGTCTGATTTAGCCTCATGATTAAGAGATTTCTGAAGGGCTTTTGTATGTGTTTCTCTGCCTGTGAAGATTCACCAAGAACCACAGTTAGATGTTGCCTCAACTATCAAATCTTTATTGTTTTAAAGCCCAGCCTAACAAAGTACATGCAAGCCACATGGCATTGCTCTTCCCTATTTCACTCCATCTTTCCTCCTTCCCACAGGGATGCTGCCATGCAATACAGTAACAGGGCTGAAGGCAACCACACCGCAGAGACCCACTTCATCCTCCTCGGCCTTACAAGCGAGCCCAAGATGCAGACTCCTCTCTTTGTAATCTTCGTCATGATTTATCTCATCACTCTCATGGGCAACCTTGGGCTGATGGCACTGATCAAGACAAGCCCCTGGCTGCACACCCCCATGTACTTCTTCCTCTGCAATCTCTCTGTTCTCGATCTTTGCTACTCCTCTGTCTTTGCTCCAAAGCTGCTTCTTGGTGGAAAACAAAACCATCTCTTACCCTGCCTGATTCCTGCAGCATTTCTTCTTCCTCATGTTTGTGACCACAGAGGTGCTCTTGCTGGCTGTGATGGCTTATGACCGCTATGTAGCCATCTACAACCCACTGCTCTACACGGTCTGTGTTCAGCTGGTGGCTGCGTCATACATGGGAGGGGGGGGAATTGGAACTCCCTAATCCAAACCTGTTGCTTGCTGCTGTTGCCTTTCTGCAGTCCAAACACCATCAACCATTACTTCTGTGACACTAACCCTTTCTGAAGCTCTCTTGCTCCAACAGCCACCTCAATGAGCTTTTGCTTGTAATTCTTCATGGGAGCATTTCCATGTCTGTGCTGGTCCTCATCATCACCTCCTATGTATACATCCTCTTGTCCATCCTGAGGATTAGGTCTGCTGAAGGAAGGCACAAAGCCTTCTCTACTTGTGCCTCCCACCTCCTGACCGTTACCTTGTTCTATGTCCCTGCTGGGCTCAGCCACATGCAATCAGCTTCCAAGTACTCCCTGGAGACAGAGAAAGTCACCGCTGTGTTTTACACCCTCCTTGTCCCTATGCTCAGCCCTCTGATCTACAGCTTGAGGAACAAAGATGTTAAAGATGCCCTTAAAAAAGCAACAGCAAATAACCTCATTGTGAGCTGCTCATTGACCAACCCGGTCCCAGCTGGTTGATAGAACTCCTCCTCTTTCCCTTTTTAACTCGTTTTGTGTCAGCTGTCTGGAGGAGGAAGGAACTGAATGTCTTTACAGGAGCAGGTACAGCACATTCTAACCATGCTTTAAACTCTGCAGAGACTCAGTGATGTTAAGCATCCCCTCAATATAGGTCTCTGATAAATATTCTCTTGTCATCTCTTGGGTTTTTCTTTTGGGGAAAATAGATGTGATATCATAGGAGGTGGCAAAAATAAGCCCATGAGGAATTTCCCTCTTCAGTTTAACTTTAGAAGTTGCACTGATTCAAGCAGTGATTCATCCAGAGGTAAGTTCAAAGGGGGATGAAGGGTTTTGAGGAGGTACATCCAAAATACATCACTTTACTTTGGGCTAATGCAAGGAAATGCATAAAATCCCATTTGCTTCCAGAAGGATGTGGCGTGCAAAGTAAGGAAACGGGAGGAGAAGCAGAGCCACTGAGCTGCCAGAGGATGAGCATAGTACGTGCTGTGATTGAGCATTGGGAAGATGCTAAATTGCTGTGTGACCAGAACATCCCAGCCTGGAGGCAGCAGAGCTGTGTCTGTCATCCTGCACCTTCCTTCCTACCACTGCAAACATCCAGCTCAGCCAAAGAGGTTTCACAGCACTGTGTGCGTTGGAAGGAGCTTAAAGGCCACCTATTTCTAACCTTCTTGCTGTGGGCTTTATCTCATATCTGGTTTAGGAGAAGTAGCAGCTGAGAGTAGGATTTTCCCCTATTGCCAAGGATTTTAGTGTGATTGAATGTAATGACTTTAGGGAGAAGTATGTTTTTTTTCCCCTATTTTCTTGTTGTGGGGCTGCTGTAAGTGATATTTCCTCCCACCCAACTCTTCCCCAACACAACCTGTTAACTGAGAAGGTACCACTGAGGAATGCTGCAGAACTTCATGCTCTGCAAAGCAGAAATAACCAACTGCAACCTGTTAGAGACCTTTAGCAATAAGCTCTTTATGTAGCAAATACAGACCTGGAGACAGACACAGACAAGGAGGGGGAGATGTTTATAACACTTAGTTTCTATTAGAGCTTGCCTTGTCCCTAGCTTGGACACCAGAGGGTCTTGCCTCTCATGAAGAGCTGTTTGTGCTGTTTGCATGATGCATGATGCAGAAGACCACGGTTTCCAAAGGTACTTATTTATACCACAAATTTATTCATTTTGTCATTATACAAGTACATGTTCTTCCAGCAATTGTACAGTTCATTAAACAGAAATGGTGTGTTTGGATTAAATGTTAAAAATCCTCCATCTACTGTTTCATTTAGAGCATCTTCCTCCTCAATAATGTGATGACATACAGAAGGGGATGTGACATGGTCAAATCCACAAAGCACAGACCTGGTACTGAGCATCCAGAAAGGAAAACATCTAAGGACCCAGGAAGATTTTAGTTGGGACACACTTCTGGCCACATGCTAACCTATGTGTGCTTCTTACAAGTCCTTAGCACTGCTCCAGCTCACTTACACGGGATAAATGTATTGGATGCTCATATCAGGTATCATATAATCCCAGACTGGTTTATGTTGGAAGGGACCTAAAAGCTCTCAACTTCCAACCCCTGCCATGGGCAGGGACCCCTTCCACTAGAGCAGTTTGCTCCAAGCCCCTGTGTCCATCCTGGCCTTGAAAACCGCCAGGGATGGGCTCTTGTGAGACTTGACCTGGAGCATTGTGTGCAGTTCTCGTGTCCTCAACATAAAAATGACATGGAACTGTTGGAACAAGTCCAGAGGAGGCCACGAGGATGTTCAGAGGCTGGAGGACCTCCTGTATGAAGACAGGCTGAGAAAGTTGTGGCTGTTAAACCTGGAGAAGAGAAGCTGCGTGGAGACCTCAGAGCAGACTTTCAGTATCTGAAGGGGGCCTATAGGGATGCTGGGGAGGGACTCTTCATTGGGGACTGTAGTGACAGGACAAGGGGTAACAGGTTAAAACTGAAACGGGGGAAGTTTAGATTGGATCTAAGGAAGAAGTTCTTCACTGTGAGGGTAGTGAGGCACTGGAATGGGTTGCCCAAGGAAGCTGTGAATGCTCCATCCCTGGCAGTGTTCAAGACCAGGTTGGACAAAGCCTTGGGTGATATGATTTAGCGTAAGGTGTCCCTGCCCATGGCAGGGGGTTGGAACTGGATGATCTTAAGGTCCATTCCAACCCTAACTATTTTATGATTCTAGGATTCTATAGACACCAAAACTGTATCAGAACTGCAGGGGATACCAGAGCTGTATTGAACCTTTGGTCCTTCCCTCAGGTCTTCAAGCTTGTTTGGGATGAACAGTTATGAACCAGGAAATGGAGACAGTGGTCACTGCCTTACCTCAAGGCTGAGCCTCCTTCTTGTGGGAACTACTTTCATTTAGCACAATTTAAACACAAAACACCATGGTGCTGTCTCAGTCCTGCTCTTAAATACCTGATACTTATTTGGACGAATTATTGAAGATTCAGTCCACGTTTAAAATCACCTGACCCTGTTTGAAGAAAACCATTTGTTCCCCAAACTCCTTCTGGCTGCATCAACAGCTCCAAGACCAGTTCTCCTGCAGAGACCTACCCAGGAAGACAGGCCCAGGACACTTTGCTTTGTATTTACCCATCTATCACATACCTCTTCCTTTCCGTGTTTCCCTGAGGAAGCCCTTTACATCCACAGGGATCATCTAATATTGCATTGAAGGGAGCTGAAAACAAACACAACAAAGCATCCTCTGTGTGGAAATATTGAATGATAACCTTGTCCCAGACATTTAGAAAACACAAAGGATGGGGCAGATAGAAGAGAAAACCAAGCTATGAAAATGTGGGGAAGCAAGAAAGAGAAGAATGTAGATGGCTTTAGATGTCTTCAATGTCAACCTGTTTTTCTGCTGGAAGGCACCAGACTGACAGTCCAGGAGATGCACTGGAGGAGGGAAGAAAAGGATTTCTGTCTGGTTTTGAATGTCTTTCTTCCCCATTGGGTACTGGGCTAAACCGAAGGCTTGTGAAGTGGGAAAATCAATATAACAGAGGGAGAAATAACCCTCAACCTAATTTAGAAAAGAAGAATAATATAATTCAAAGATTATTGAAAAGAACTACATGAATCCGGAAAGAGGCACTGAGAATACCTGGGTGTGCTTGTGCAGGGTGAATAATGCAGCTTGAAGTCCCAGAAGCGGACAACTGAGTATAACACTTGCTCCATCAGCTTCGTCAAGATAGCCAGGCAAGCAGCACCTTGGGTGTTCAGGGGAGAGGAAGACCCCTGATCCTCCCTCTCATCTGCACTCAGGCTCTTTACACCCCTACTTAAATTCTCAGCAGAGCAGAGGCTCAGATATGACGCGTCCCCATTTAGCACAAAGGCTTTGTTGACCAACAGACTGTCACAGCTTTATTTCACAGAATCCCAGCCTGGTTTGTGTTGGAAGGGAACTTAAAGCTCCTCCAGCTCCAACCTCTGCCACAGGCAGGGACACCTTTCACTGGAGCAGCTTGCTCCAAGCCCCTGTGTCCAACCTGGCCTTGAACACTGCCAGGGATGGGGCAGCCACAGCTTCTCTGGGCACCCTGTGCCAGCGCCTCAGCACCCTCCCAGGGAAGAGCTTCTGCCTAAGAGCTCATCGCAGTCTCCCCTCGGGCAGGTTCAAGCCATTCCCCTTGGCCTGTCCCTACAGGCCCTTGGCCAAAGCCCTCGTTCAGGTTTCTTGTAGTCCCATTCAGGCACTGGAAGCTGCTCTGTGGACTCTAAGCAGCTTCTCTTCTCCAGGCTGCACAGCCCCAGTGTTCTCAGCCTGGCCCCATATGGGAGGTGCTCCAGCTCCTGAGCATCCTTGTTGCATCTCTGGACTTGCTCTAGAAGCTCCATGTCCTCCTTGTGTTGGGGACACCACAGCTGTATCAAATCCTCTTGACCTTCCACCAGTTCATCATTGAGGAAATGCTTATAAAGTAGGCAATGGAGACAGTGGTCAGTGCCTTACCTCAAGCCTGGGCCTCCTTTTTGTGGGCTCTACTTTCATTTAGCACAATTTAGACACAAAACACCATGGTGCTGTCTCAGGCCTGTTATTAAATACCTGATATTTATTTGGACGGATTACTGAAGGCTCAGGCCTCGCTTAAAACAACCTGAGGCTACTTGAAGAGAACCATTCGTTGTGCTGGTTCTCCATACACTGCACTTGCTGCAATAATGACCAGTAGTGAGCTATAATGACCAATAATGGCTAGTAATGCTCAATTCCATAATCACAGATTCCACATATTCCTTCCTTACCTCCACAGTACTGAAGAGCTCCAAATGTGCTTTCAAACCCTGCATAGATGTGGCAGCAGCTTTCGCTCCCACAGCCTCTTCAGAGCCCCCTTCACCTCCTTGTTCCTCAGGCTGTAGATGAGGGGGTTGAGGGTTGGGGTGAGGATGCAGTAACACACCGACACCAGCTTTGCCTGATCCCATGAGGATGCCTCATGAGGCTGGACATAGGTGAGGATCGCGGGTGCGTAGAAGATGATGATGGCAGCCAAGTGGGAGGTGCAAGTAGAGAAGACCTTCAGCCTCCTCGTGGCCAAAGGGATCTGCAAGACGGTGTGGAGGATGTAGGTGTAGGAAACCAGGATCATCAGGAGAGGGCCCATGGCATTAAACACAGCGTTGTATACCTGGAAGATCTAATTTGTGCTTGTGTCTGAGCAGGAGAGCTGCAGGAGGGTGGGCAGCTCACAGAAGAAGTGGTTGATGCTCCTGGCCTGACAGAAGGACAACCTCCCCGCCAGCGTGATGTGCACCAGGGAGGTGAGGAACCCGATGGCGTACACCAGCACCATCATGCCATAGCAACGCGCCCTGGTCATAGTAGTGGTGTAGAGCAGAGGCTTGCATACAGCCATGTATCGGTCGTAAGCCATTACCCCAAGCAGGAAGCCCTCACAGACAGCCAGAGCCACGAAAATATACATCTGAGCAAAGCAACCCCAAAAGGAGATGTGGCTTCTCCCCAGCAGGAAGGTCTCCAGAGCTTTTGGGGTGATAGCGGAGGAAAGGCAAAAATCCATGCAAGATAAGTGGGTCAGGAAGAAGTACATGGGGATGTGGAGGTGGGGGTCAGTGTTGATCAGCAGGATCATTGTCAGGTTCCCCAGCACCATTAAAACATACAGATATAAGAATACCATAAAGATGGTGGTTTGTAGCTCTGGGGCATCAGAGAAACCCAAGAGGATGAAGCTGGAGAGAACCGTGAGGTTTCCTGTATCCGTCATTTCAACAAGTTGATGGATTTGGATTGAAATGAAAGCAATCGGTGAAATGCATCCCTAAGTGAGAAATAATGTGGAAGTTTAGTTGGAATATAAACCATAAAGTAAATGCAATGAAAAATGGTGCATTTGTAATGGTGTATTTCTGTCTGTAGCTCAAGATCTGAAGTCAAAGAGGTGAAGGAGCTCATTACACAACAGGAAATTAGGAGAATAATTCTACAATGATTGATATTCACATTACTAATGAAACACTGAGAAACATCATGTCTATACAAATGTAATACAATAAAATCAAATAAATACATCTCAAAATGTGGAACACAGAAAAGATTTTGTATTTTCTTCACTGATTTCTGGGAATTTTCAGGATTTTTTTCACTCTTTTTTGTATTTTTCGGAATGGATCAATTCTCTTCTGTAGCTTCATTACTTGTGCTGCATTGTTTTCATCATAACACAAAGCCATGTACTTGAAATTTGCTTTAGGTTCTAAGTTTATCTGCTTTTGAAGAACTCCCACCCTGCATAAGGTTAAGGGAAAGCAGTGGTCTTGGCTCCAGCAGAGCCTTGCTGTGATTGCAGTGAGCTTCCTATGACCAATCCAAATATGCACCTAAGGGTGTAAAATATATCATATATAAAGCAAAATTTTAAGGCTTTAGCTTGGATATTCTCATCTCTGCCATGCAATTCCTCTGCAGATGAATTACTTGATGGAATATCAATCTATGAATGGCTACATCAGTGCTAAAATACCCCTAAATCTGTTGTAGATGGGGTGAGGAACATGGGTTTTTGAAGCAAAGCAACCCCATACTAACACACGTTTATTCACTCCTCAGGCTATCATAGAATGCTTTGGGTTGAAGGGACCTTAAAACTCATCCAATCCCAACCTCCTCCCAAGAAGCCCCACACTGCATAAGGTTAAAGGAATACAGTGGTGTTGGCTCTAATAGAGCTTTGCTGGGATTGCAGTGAGCTTCCTATGACCAACCCAAATATACACCTAAGGGTGTAAAATACAAAATATACCGTATATAAACCAAACTTTTAAGGCTTTAGCTTGGATATTCTCATGCTAAAATATCACTAAATCAGTTGTAGATGGGGTCACGAAGGTTGGTGTTTTTGAAGCAAACCTATTAGGCATACTAGGGCACTTTTATTTACACTATGGTCTATCATAGAAGGGTTTGGGTTGAAGGGACCTTAAAGCTCACCCAGCTCCAAACCCTGACACGGGCAGGCACACCTTCCACTAGAGCAGCTTGCTCCAAGCCCCTGTGTCCAACCTGGCCTTGAACACTGCCAGGGATGGGGCAGCCACAGCTTCGCTGGGCACCCTGTGCCAGTGACTCAGCACCCTCACAGGGAAGAATTTCTTCCTTATCTCCAACCTGAATTTCCCTGTTTCAGTTTAAACCCATCACCCCTTGCCCTATCAATACAGTCCCTGAAGAAGAGTGAAATTCAACATGCCATCAAGCATGTGAGAGGCAGCATGACCAGGGTCAAACTGGACCCACCACCCATCAAACCCTTTTGTACCTGCTTGGTTAAAGAGGAAGGTGGTGGTGGATGCAGTGCCTGCAGCTCCTCCTGGAGACCATGCGATGAGTTGAAGGAGAAATGCCTGGGAGCAGGATGCTCCAGGCTGGCTGGTGGAGGGGTTTTATCTCACAGGAGGCATTACCTCAGAGGCTTGTGTTGTGCAAACTGTTCTCCCAAAGGACCCTCCTCCATCGGATAATTAGTTTGACTTGATCAGCAAAACAACCTCTCAAGTCCTCTCTCCCCAGACTCCTTCTGGCCGCATCAGCACCTCCAAGACCAGTTCTCCTGCAGAGACCTACCCAGGAAGACAGGCCCAGGACACTTTGCTTTGTATTTACCCATCTATCACACAACTCTTCCTTTCAGTGTTTCCCTGAGGAAGCCCTTTACATCCACAGGGTTCATCTAATATTGCATGGAAGGGAGCTGAAAACAAACACAACAAAGCAACCTCTGTGTGGATGGTTTGCGCTGGTCATGGGGAGTCCTTTCCATCAGATGCATTCATTTCCATACACTTCACTAGTGATAGTACACCAGTTTTGTCAAAAGCATTGGCTCAAAACGTGGCTGCTTTGAGGATATATCAGGATGAAGTCAGATTTCCCAGTCTTCATCTGAAGAATTCGGAGTGCCCGTGTGTCCCGAATATTTCTCCTAGATGAAGAGACATGATAAAACCCTTAGTAGAAATATTAAATGATAACCTTGTCCCAGACATTTAGAAAAGACAAAGGATGGAGCAGATAGAAGAGAAAACCGAGGTATGAAAATGTGGGGAAGCAAGAAAGAGAAGAATGTAGATGGCTTTAGATGTTTTCAATGTCAACCTGTTTTTCTGCTGGAAGGAACCAGACTGACAGTCCAGGAGATGCACTGGAGAAGGGTAGAAAATGATTTCTGAGTGGTTTTGAATGTCTTTCTTCCCCATTGGGTACTGGGCTAAAACCAAGGCTTGTGAAGTGGGAAAATCAGTATAGCAGAGGGAGAAATAACCCTCAATCAAATTCTGGAAAGAAGAAAAATATATAATTCAAAGATTATTGAAAAGAACTACATGAAGGCAAAAAGAGGCACTGAGAATACCTGGATGCGATTGTGCAGGGTGAATAATGCAGCTTGAAGTCCCAGATGCAGACAGCTGGGTATTGTACTTGCTCCATCGGGCTCATGAGGATACCCATGCCAGCAGCACCTTGGGTGTTCAGGGGAGAGGAAGACCCCAAATCCTTCCTCTTTACCAGCATTCTTGCTCTTTACACCCCTACTTAAATTCACAGCAGAGCAGAGGCTCAGATATCATGTTTGACCAATCTCTTCGCCTTTTATGAGGAAATAACACGGTGGATGGATGATGGCAGAGCGGTGGATGTGGTCTACCTTGACCTCAGCAAAGCATTTGACACAGTCTCCCACAGCATCCTCACGGCTAAAACGAGGAAGTGTGGACTGGATGATCAGGTCGTGAGGTGGACTGCGAACTGGCTGAAGGAGAGAAGCCAGAGAGTTGTAGTCTATGGGGCTGAGTCTAGTTGGAGGCCTGTAACTAGTGGAGTGCCTCAAGGGTCAGTACTGGGACCGGTATTATTTAATATATTCATCAATGATTTAGAAGAGGGAATTGAGTGTACTATCAGCAAGTTTGCTGATGACACTAAGCTGGGAGGAGTGGCTGACACGCCAGAAGGCTGTGCTGCCATCCAGCGAGACCTGGACAGGCTGGAGAGTTGGGCAGGGAGTAACTTGATGAAATATAACAAGGGAAAGTGTAGAGTCCTGCATCTGGGCAGGAACAACCCCAGGTTCCAGTATAGGTTGGGGAACGACCTGTTAGAGAGCAGTGTAGGGGAGAGGGACCTGGGGGTCCTAGTGGACAACAGGATGACCATGAGCCAACACTGTGCCCTTGTGGCTAAGAAGGCCAATGGCATCCTGGGGTGTATTAGAAGGGGGGTGGTTAGTAGGTCGAGAGAGGTCCTCCTTCCCCTCTACTCTGCCCTGGTGAGACCGCATCTGGAGTATTGTGTCCAGTTCTGGGCCCCTCAGTTCAAGAAGGACAGGGAGCTGCTGGAGAGAGTCCAGCGCAGGGCAACGAAGATGATTAGGGGAGTGGAGCATCTCCCTTATGAGGAAAGACTGAGGGAGCTGGGTCTCTATAGTTTGGAGAAGAGGAGACTGAGGGGTGACCTTATAAGTGTCTATAAATATATAAAGGGGGAGTGTCACGAGGACGGAGCCAGGCTCTACTCAGTGGCAAACAATGATAGGACAAGGGGTAATGGGTACAAACTGGAACACAAGAGGTTCCACTTAAACTTGAGAAGAAACTTCTTCTCAGTGAGGGTGACGGAACACTGGAACAGGCTGCCCAGGGAGGTTGTGGAGTCTTCTTCCCTGGAGACATTCAAAACCCGCCTGGACACATTCCTGTGTAACATTATCTAGGTGTTCCTGCTCCGGCAGGGGGATTGGACTAGATGATCTTTTGAGGTCCCTTCCAATCTCTAGCATACTGTGATACTGTGATACTGTGATATGACTTGTCCCCATTTAACACAAGGGCTTTGTTGACCAATAGACTGTTGCAGCTTTATTTCTTAGAATTGCAGCCTGGTTTGTGTTGGAAGGGACCTTAAAGCTCATCCAGCTCCAACCCCTGCCACAGGCAGGGACCCCTTCCACTAGATCAGCTTGCTCCAAGACCCTGTGTCCAACCTGGCCTTGAACACTGCCAGGGATGGGGCAGCCACAGCTTTTCTGGGCACCCTGTGCCAGTACCTCAGCACCCTCACAGGGAAGAGCTTCCGCCTAAGAGCCCATGACAGTCATGGAGACCACCTCGTCATGCTTCGAGGACTGGCTGGAGCTGGGCTGGAGGTACATGAAGAGGGAGCTGCCATAGTGCAAAGCAGTGGAGATGAAGTGAGAGGCACAGGTGGAGAAAGCTTTTCATTGACCAACCACAGACCGCATCTGCATGACAGTGAAAAGGAGCAACAAGCAGGAGATGAGGATGAAGACCGTGGTGCTCAGTACCTTGAACCCCACCACGGCAACAACCATCACCTCAATGGCAGGGGTGTCAGAGCAGGAGAGGGCTAGCAGTGGTGGTCCATCACAGAAGAAGTGATTGATCGTCTTGGACCGACAGAACGGGAGACGAGATATGGAAACCGTGTGTATGGTAGAGCTGATCACGCCAGCTAAGTAGGCACCAGCCAACATCCCAATGCAAAGCCTTTGGGACATGACCGTGGAGTAGGAGAAGGGGATTACAAATGGCCATGTAGCGATCATAAGCCATAGCAGCCAGCATGTAGCACTCGGTGGTGGCACAGGTTGCAAAGCAGAAGAGCTGAGTGGCACATCCAATGAAGGAAATCACTTTCTGCTCCACTAGAATATTGAGCAAGGCTTGAGAGATGATGGTAGAGGAGTAGCAGATATCCAGGAGAGGCAACTGAAAATTCTGAATAGGCCCAAATCCCTCAATAATATTAAGAATGTCACGTTTTGTCTATCAATCAGCTACACCACTTTAAGTCAATGTAAAGGGTGTATATATACATATATACACACACATACATATATATATGTTAATATGAGGTAAATTCTTTTTGAGAGAGGAAAACATCAAGTTCCCAAGGCCAGTCTTGGCTGAACACCACAACCACCACCAACACACTTGGAAGCAAGTAGGTATTTTAAGGCAAGGAGGCAGGGCAACACCAGAATGAATAAACTGCAGGGTTCCTCATAGCTCCTCTCAAGCCATTGACACATGGAAGTCCTTGAATTCCTGAGTAACTGCTGGGAAAAAGGAATTATTTCTCATCGTTTGGGTGCTGCCAATCTAGTGTGATGCATGAGGAATAAATAGCTGTTCTCTGTGACCCAGGAGGAGCTCTTTGAGAGCAAATGTGGCTTTCCTTAGGGTAGGATGGTGCAGAACCAGGATTTCTCGTCTCACTTTGCTTTAGACACGATGCCTAACTTGGAGACAAAAGATACATTCAGGCTTGATCAAAGATAAATTCTCCCTGGGAGAAATCAGCAGCTCCTAAAATCACAGCTAACAACAGGCGGAATAAATCTTCATTGATTTTTCCTGCCTAACATTAATCATCACTTGGCAGAGTTACACCAGAGAGCAAAGCAGGAGTGTGCGTGGCTGGTATCTGACAAGGAGAGCCATGCTTAAGAGTCATCATTATTCGATGGCCCTTTGCTGAAGGGGTGAGGTCCACCTCCAGAGCCAGACTCCTCAGTTCAGATGTCCTGTGAGCAACGCGTGTGGTCTCCTGGTGTTATTAATGGGGATTTAGAGCTGCTTTTCACTGCCCACATAGACATGCTGGAGGCAAGGCAGCTCCTGAGCCATCACCACGGAGCTGGAAAATGTGACCCAAGTAATGAAAATCAAACTGTTTGGGTCTGGGGCTCAATCCTCCCCCTGAGGCAGCATCCACCTGCCCAGACACACACATCTCCTGCCAGGGGACAATTGACCTGAAGCTCACAATTAACAAAGGCTCACCCTCACTTTTTCTTGCTTGACAAACCAAGTGCTTGGTCTGAAGTGATCCAAGGTGCAGATATGAAACCTGGGATGTGTCTAAGGCTGCAGCTTGTGCTATACATGACAACTTCCTCCCAGCAATCACATCTCCCTGCAGCTTGAGCATGCTCACTGGAATGGAGAAAAATTAAACTAAAAACCCATACCTTGCCGCCTTCGTTTAGATATTATCCATGCAGGTTGTGGGTCCACACTCTGCTGAAGAGTTAACTGAACATTTATCCCTGTATTCCTGGGGAAAGGACCTCCATTTGTGGCTTTCCTACTCCGATTTGGTAAGATCCTGCTTTTTGGCCAAGCTTTCAACAAGCTGCCCTAGGACTCACCAAGCAGACTGTTTCTAGTGTTATCCAAGATGTAACTCTTGACATTATTGATAGGAGAAAGTCCAGCTGCTGTTGAGACCCTACAGCCAAGCAAAACCTTGCATCACAACCTCCTGGCTAGGTAGCAGTTAGCTTGTTCTCGTAGAACCCTAGAATCCCAGAGTGGTTTCTGTTGGAAGAGACTTTTAACCTCCTCCAGTTCCAATCCCTGCCACGGGCAGGGACCCCTTTCACTAGAGCAGCTTGCTCCAAGCCCCTGTGTCCAACCTGGCCTTGAACACTGCCAGGGATGGGGCAGCCACAGCTTCTCTGTGCACCCTGTGCCAGCACCTCAGCACCCTCCCATGAAGGGCTTCTGCCTAAGAGTTCATCTCAATCTCCCCCTGGCAGTCCAAAGACATCATGGTGGATGTTATCCTCAAGATCTCAGTACAGGAACAAGGGGAAGGCGCCAGGTCTACAGAGCTATAACACAGTGTTTGGCTAGCTGCTCTTTCAAGAGCCCTACAGCACAAACTGTCTAATGAGTGAAGAAAAGGATCATTTAAAATATGAAGCAAAAAAGCCCCATGCTCACAGCACCAGCATCCCTCTGATTCCTCAAGGGGATGGTTTCTTGTGCCCTGAAATAAAGCAGAGGAGGTAAGGTTTGCTACAAGGCCTGTGGATGCCACAGGACAAAGCAGGGTTTTCATAACAGGGATTTCTTCCTCTTTGCTCTCAGATCCACTTGAAATGGGTTTTAATACTCCCAGCATAGCACAGAATATTTAAGAGAAAAAACATTTAAAAGGCAGAATGAATTTGATATCCTCAACAACAGAAGGACATGGATAAAGTGCAGAGGAGGCCATGAGGATGATCAGGGGCTGAAGCAGCTCCTGTATGGAGCCAGGCTGAGAACACTGGGGCTGTTCAGCCTGGAGAAAAGAAGCTGTGTGGAGACCTCAGAGCAGCTTCCAGTGTCTGAAGGGGGCTACAAGGATGCTGGAGAGGGACTCTTCATTAGGGACTGGAGTGACAAGACAAGGAGTGATGGGTTCAAACTGAAACAGGGGGAGTTCAGGTTGGATGTAAAGCAGAAGCTGTTCCCTGTGAGGGTGCTGAGGCACTGGCACAGAGTGCCCAGAGAAGCTGTGGCTGCCCCATGCCTGGCAATGTTCTAGGTCAGGTTGGACACAGGGTCTTGGATGACATGGTCTAGTATGCGGTGTCCCTGACCATGGCAGGGGGTTGGAACCAAGGTCCTTTCCAACCCAAACCACTCTATGATTCTACAATAATCTACATTTCATACAACCTGAAGCCTCAGCCAAGAACTGCATTAGGAAAAGTGGGGTTTAAAGCATCATTTCTAAATGCGAGGGGACTTTCTTTGAAGCTTTTAAACTATCTGACATTGCTTTAACAGGGTCAGGAAATAAACTGTCTACATAGGATCAGCCAACTGTAGAGGCAACATGATGGCCTTAGTTTATTTATCTATTATTTCTCAGTTTCTTGGGTAAGAACAAGCCACTTGGCTACCCAAAGCTTCCCAGCACATAAGAGAAAGTTTTTATCTTAAAGGAGTGGCTATTCCCAGCAGCTTCCACTAGATGGTGGTGTTGTATAAGAAATCCCGATCCATGGTTTTCTAGCCGCTGATTTCAAAACTTCTGCCTTTTGATTCCTACAGGGATTCCTGTGACCATTTTGCACCTCTTGGAGGTGACCGCAGAGAGCAATGGTACCAAGAAGGAACAAAAATCACATAGGAAAAGGAACGGATTTGGTTCAGAAGTAGATGAATACAGCTTTGAAGGGGAAATGGACATCTAAAGAGCAGGCATACGTGGATACTGTCATGTCCTGCTGGCAACAGTAAGAGTCAGCTTCAGGCTGGTAACTTTAGTAAAGAGTAAGAACAAAGAATAAGAGTAAAGAATAAGAATATATATAATATATATATAAAATAAAAAATATATATAATAAAAAATACAACGTAAGTGATAGAGAATAAAGTACAAATAAAGAATAAAGTATAAAAAAAGAATATTTATTTCTTAGTGCTGGCCAGGGTCACATCCCTGTTTAGGTTATTTTCCCCTGGATTAAAGAGTGTTTTTCCCACTGGAGATGCCACAGCTCAAGTGACCACAGGTGGAAAATCTCCATCCAGGACTCAGCCAAGCCTTCTCCTTCCTATCAGCCCATCAGCTCCAAATCCATTCCCAGTGGACCTTGTTAACACAGTTGGATCAGGGACATCTCTCACCTTTGAGTGATGAGCTGCTAAAGAAATAGGGAAGTTTTGGGTGTGTGGGGAAACCCTGTGGTGACTGTTTTCCCTGGTGGCATTGTGATTTTATAGCAACCAAGATATGGGGGAGCTGCAATTTGTGCCAGGAATGACTTCTTGCATAGGAAATAAAGACTTTTGGTTGGGTTTTTCCATTACCTTCAATTTTCCCGTTGTTTCTCTAATCCCCATTGCCTCAAACCAAAGTGCAACTCCCCTGCGTCAAATTCTACTGATAACATTCTTGCCTTTGTTTTTAACAAACCACTCTGGGTATAAATTAGAAAACTCCTTAGAGATTCTCTTAAAGGCTTTGAGAAAGGCAGAACTTGAGGAGGAAAACTGAAAGGGTGAAGTTCTACAGCTGCCGGAAGAGAGGTGGCAAAGCCCAATTTGACTGTGATTTAACTCAGCAGCCTGGTTCCAAACACAGACCTGTTGAAGAATTTGCATTTCACTCACTTGGCTCACGCACGATATCCCATTGCTCCATAACTGCATTAAAACATCAGTTCATCCATTTAGATCGTGGGTTTCCATCCTTCCTGGGAAAAGCCCATAGCAGCTGGGCCCGCCCCACCCTACGAATCACTGAGACCACAACTAAACTGAGGCAAGGAAAACTAGTATTGTGTGTGTTGGTGTTGACATTTAACACAAGAATATACTGTGCTATATATATATAGTTTAGAATGCGTTTAATATTGTGTTTTGATATATATACAGACATATATATGTGTTTATGTGTATAACTTGCCCATCATAGGAATAGAGACCTCCTAGATGTCCTTTCTGACCAATAACTACGTCCTGCTGGTCATAGTCACATCAGTGACTAGTCATGATCATGCTAGTCATGGCCACATCAGGTTGCTCCTGGCCTCATTCAGGCAGCTTCTGAACATGTCCATGGGTGGAGGCTCCACAGCCTCTGGAACAAATCCTCATAGAATCATAGAATAGTTATGGTTGGAAAGAACCTTAAGATCATCAAGTTCCAAACCCCCTGCCATGGACAGGGACACCTCACACGAAATCATATCACCCAAGGCCTCGTCCAACCTGGCCTTGAATGCTGCCAGGAATGGAGCATTCACAACTTCCCTGGGCAACCCATTCCAGTGCCTCACCACCCTAACAGGAAAGAATTTCCTTCTTATATCCAATCTAAACTTTCCCTGTTTAAGTTTTAACCCATTACCCCTTGTCCTGTCACTACAGTCCCTAATGAAGAGTCCCTCTCCAGCATCCCTATAGACCCCCTTCAGATACTGGAAGCTGCTCTGAGGTCTCCCCGCAGCCTTCTCTTCTCCAGGTTTACAGCCCCAACTTCCTCAGCCTGTCTTCACGCGGGAGGTGCGAACTGCCACGCAAACTGCCTCGACCCGCTCTGTTCGCCGGGCTCCTGGTCACTCGCGCTTCCTGGGGCAGGTCATTAACCAGTCAGGGTTGGTGCCACTGCTTCAGGCTCCGCCCCGTGTGAATCAGCTGCTCGCGTAAGCTGAGCTGCCGGGTCCTGGGCAGGTCCTCTCGAGGTCTTGAGGCTCCCTCAGTGGCTCTTGTCGCTCTGAGTTGAGGCTCCTGGACCCTGATCTCCCCCCGCTCCGGTGTTCAAGGCGTCCTCTCTCGAGCTACTCACCTCAGCAATTCAATGATAACGAAGAATAATCCCTTTTACCCCGATTTAAGTGTCCAATGCTGTGATGACCATTAGAGGGGCCCTGCCTCCAGCCAGGTGGAGGTAGCGGACAATTGGATTTACTGGACTGTGTGGATCAGATGGCCTGGCACATCAGTCCCACACAAGTATAAGACTCTAGTAGATACCAGCGCACAGTGTACCCTGATGCCATCAAGTTGGCAAGGGGTGGAACCCATCTATATTTCTGGAGTAACAGGAGGATCCCAAGAGTTGACTGCTCTGGAGGCTGAAATCAGCCTGACTGGGAGGGAATGGCAAAAGCACCCTATTGTGACTGGTTCAGAGGCTCCATGCATCCTCGACATAGACTACCTCAAGAGAGGGTACTTCAAAGACCCAAAAGGGTAGCAATGGGTTTTTGGTATTGCTGCTTTGGAGACTGAGGAAATTGAGCAGCTGTCCACCTTGCCTGGTCTCTCAGAAGATCCCTCTGCTGTGGGGTTGCTGAAAGTCAAAGAAAACAAGTGCCAATTGCGACCACAACAGTGCACCGGCGGCAATATCGCACCAACCGAGACTCCCTGATTCCCATCCATCAGCTGATCCGTAGACTGGAGAGTCAGGGGGTGATCAGCAGGACCCGCTCACCCTTCAATAGCCCCATATGGCCAGTGCGAAAGTCTAATGGAGAATGGAGACTAACAGTAGACTATCGTGGCCTGAATGAAGTCACACCACCATTGAGTGCGGCCGTACCGGACATGCTAGAACTTCAGTATGAACTAGAGTCAAAGGCAGCCAAGTGGTATGCCACAGTTGATATTGCCAATGCATTTTTCTCCATTCCTTTGGCAGCAGAGTGCAGGCCACAGTTTGCTTTTACTTGGAGGGGTGTCCAGTTCACTTGGAACCGACTGCCCCAGGGGTGGAAACACAGCCCTACCATTTGCCACGGACTGATCCAGACTGCACTGGAACAGGGGCAAGCTCCAGAACACCTGCAATACATTGATGACATTATTGTGTGGGGCGATACAGCGGAAGAAGTCTTTGAGAAAGGGAGGAAAATAATCCAAATCCTGCTGAAAGCTGGTTTTTCCATCAAACGGAGTAAGGTCAAGGGACCTGCACAGGAGATTCAATTTTTGGGAATAAAATGGCAAGATGGACGTAGACAGATCCCCACAGATATGATCAACAAGATAACAGCAATGTCTCCACCAACTAATAAGAAAGAAATGCAAGCTTTCTTGGGTGCTGTGGGGTTCTGGAGAATGCACATCCCAAATTACAGTTCGATTGTAAGCCCTCTCTATCATGTGACCCGGAAGAAGAATGATTTTAAATGGGGCCCTGAGCAGCAACAAGCCTTTGAGCAAATTAAACGCGAGACAGTTCATGCAGTAGCCCTTGGACCAGTCCGGACCGGGCCAGATGTAAAAATGTACTGTACACTGCAGCTGGGGAGAACGGTCCTACCTGGAGCCTCTGGCAGAAAGCTCCAGGGGAGACTCGAGGTCGACCCCTCGGCTTTTGGAGTCGGGGATACAAAGGATCTGAGGCCAGCTATACCCCAACTGAGAAAGAGATACTGGCAGCCTATGAAGGGGTTCGAGCTGCTTTGGAAGTGATTGGCACTGAAGCACAGCTCCTTCTGGCACCCCGGCTGCCCGTGCTGGGCTGGATGTTCAAAGGCAGGGTCTCCTCTACACATCATGCAGCTGATGCTACATGGAGTAAATGGGCTGCATTAATTACACAACGAACTCGAATAGGAAATCTCAGTCGTCCAGGCATTCTAGAAGTCATCCTGGACTGGCCAGAGGGCAAAGATTTCGGAATGTCACCAGAGGAGGAGGTGATGCGCGCTGAAGAGGCCCCACCATATAATAAACTGTCAGAAAGTGAAAAGCAGTATGCCTTGTTTACTGATGGCTCTTGCCGTATTGTGGGAAAGCATCGGAGATGGAATGCAGCTGTATGGAGTCCTGGACGACAAGTTGCAGAAACTGCTGACGGAGAGGGTGAATCGAGTCAATTTGCAGAGGTGAAAGCCATCCAGCTGGCCCTGGACATTGCTGAACGAGAAAAGTGGCCAGTACTTTATCTCTATACTGACTCATGGATGGTGGCAAATGCCCTGTAGGGGTGGTTGAAGCAATGGAAGCAGAGCAACTGGCAACGCAGAGGTAAACCCATCTGGGCTGCTGCACTGTGGAAAGATATTGCTGCCCGGGTGCAGAACCTGGTGGTGAAGGTACGTCATGTAGATGCCCATGTACCCAAGAGTCGGGCCACTGAGGAACACCAGAACAACCAACAAGTGGATAAAGCGGCTAAGATTGAAGTGGCTCAGATGGACTTAGATTGGCAACATAAAGGTGAATTATTTTTGGCCCGGTGGGCCCATGACACTTCAGGCCATCAGGGCAGAGATGCAACATATAGATGGGCCCGTGATCGAGGGGTGGACTTAACAATGGACACTATTGCCCAGGTTATTCATGAGTGTGAAACGTGTGCTGCAATTAAACAAGCCAAGCGGTTAAAGCCTCTTTGGTATGGAGGACGATGGTTGAAGTATAAATATGGGGAGGCCTGGCAGATTGACTATATCACACTGCCACCAACCCGCCAAGGCAAGCGCCATGTGCTTACCATGGTGGAAGCAACCACCGGGTGGCTGGAAACATACGCTGTGCCCCATGCCACTGCCCGGAACACCATCCTGGGCCTTGAGAAACAGATTTTGTGGCGACATGGCACCCCAGAGAGAATTGAGTCAGACAATGGGACTCATTTCCGGAATAACCTTATAGATATTTGGGCCAAAGAGCATGGCATTGAGTGGGTATATCACATCCCCTACCGTGCACCAGCCTCTGGGAAAATCGAACGGTACAATGGGCTGTTAAAAACTACACTGAGAGCGATGGGTGGGGGAACTTTCAAGCATTGGGATACACATTTACCAAGGGCCACCTGGTTGGTCAACACCAGAGGATCTGCCAACAGGGCTGGCCCAGCCCAGTCAGAACTTTTACATATTGTAGAGGGGGACAAAGTTCCCGTGGTGCATATGAAGAATTTGCTGGGGAAGACAGTCTGGGTTATTCCTGCTTCAGGTAAAGGCAAACCCACTCGTGGGATTGCTTTTGCTCAGGGACCTGGATATACTTGGTGGGTAATGCGGGAAGATGGGGAAGTCCGATGTATACCTCAAGGGGATTTGATTTTAGGGGAAAACAGCCAGTGAACTCAATTGTATGCTGTTGCCTGCTGTGTAATGCTTTTATAGCCCATCAACTAGATGTCTCCAGGTCACCAGCGACTGGCCCTGACTTCCCTCCAGCCATCATCCCAACAGAGAATGAACTTGGAACATCATGGACCGGATGGACTCGGCAGCATTATAGGGATTGGTCCATGCACTAAGAAAATGATTTTTTTCCTCTTGGTCTGTATGTATATGGATGTATATATGTGGGAGAGCGATGGTGTATTGAAAATGTGGGATCTGAGCACGACGTGAATGGTATGGAATAAGGGGTGGATAATGTCCTGGGTTCAGCAGTAGCAGTCATGTTTTTTCCTTTGTGTTAACTGGTGCAGTGCTGTGTTTTGACTTCTAGTTTTGAGAACAGCGTTGGTGAAGCCGATGTTTTCGGTTGTTGCTAAGTGATGTTTACCCTGACCAAGGACTCTGTGAGGCTCATGCTCTGCCAGGGAAGAGGGGAAGCTGTGAGGAAGCAGAGACGGGGCGCCTGACCCGGGCTAGCCGGGGAGGTATTCCATACCACAGCACGTCATGCCCGGGGTGGGGGGTAACTGGGAGTTACCCGGAAGGACAGGAGCTTCCGGGTGGAACTCGTTTTCTTGGCCGGTGGTATCGTATTCTCTTCCCTTGTTATTTTCCCTTATCATTGTTTTAGCTGATAGTAGCGGTGGTGATTTGTTGCTGGACTGTTCTTGTCTCAACCCGTGGGAGTTGCACTCTCTCGATCCTCCTCCCCGTTCCTCCGGGAGCGGGGAAGGGGAGAGCCCCAGTGCAGGGAGGGGGGGGAGACGAACACGGACCTTGATTGTTGTCAGCTCGGCACCACTCACTGGGAGTGAGTGAACAAGTTACCTGACTGGGTTTAAACCACGACAAGCCAAAAAAGATTTAGAATGGGTTAGAAAGAGCCAAAAATGGTTTAAACCAAGTCAGGAAAGGGCAAAAACAGGTTAGAAATTGAAAGAAATTGGTAAGAACTGGACAGAAAGGGTTTGGGAATGGCCAAAATGACTTAAAAAGAGTCAGCATTGCGCAAAAAAAGGGTTAGATATAGCTCAAGCCAGTTTAGAAATAGCTAAGAAAAGGTTAAACCAGGCTAGAAACTTCCATAAATAGTCCACATTGAGCCAAAAATGGAATAAAACCTGCAAGAAATGGGCAAAAATAAGGTAAGAACGATTAGCAATTGTTTAGAAATAGCCAAAAAAGGTTTAAAATGAGTTAGAAAAAGCCAAAAATGGTTTAAACCAAGTCAGGAAAGGGCAAAACCAGGTTAGAAATAGAAAGAAATACATAAGAACTGGATGAAAGGGTTTGGGAATGGCTAAAATGGCTTAAAAGGAGTCAGTATTGCGCAAAAAAAATGGTTAGAAATAGCTCAAGCCAGTTTAGAAATAGGTAAGAAAAGCTTAAACCAGGCTAGAAACTTCCATAAATAGTTCATATTTAGTCAAAAATGGAATAAAGCCCGCAAGAAATGAGCAAAAATAAGATAAGAATGACCAGCAATTGCTTAGAAATAGGCAAAAAAACATTTAAAAAGGGTTATAAAAAAGCAAAAAATGGTTTAAACCAAGTCAGGAAAGGGCAGAAACAGGTTAGAAATAGAAAGAAATTGGTAAGAAATGTTGAGAAATGGTTTGGAAATGGCCAAAATGGCTTAAAAAGAGTCAGTATTGCGCAAAAAAGGGTTAGAAATAGCTCAAGCCAGTTTAGAAATAGCTAAGAAATCCTTAAACCAGGCGAGAAACTTCCATAAATAGTTCAGAAATTGCCATAAAATGGCTCAAAAATGGCAAGAAATGGGCAAAAATAAGATAAGGTAAGAATGACCAGCAATTGTTTCGAAATAGCCAAAAAAAACTTAAAGGGGTCAGAAAGCGGCAAAAACGTTTTAAACCAGGTTAGAAAAGGGCAAAAATGGTTTAGAAACAGAAAGAAATTGGTAAGAACAGGACAAAAATGGTTTGGAAATGGTCAAAATGACTTAAGAAGAGTTAGAATTGGGAAAAAAAAAGGTTAGATATAGCTCAAGCCAGTTTAGAAATAGCTAAGAAAATGTTGACAAATGGTTTGGAAATGGCCAAAATGGCTTAAAAAGAGTCAGTATTGCGCAAAAAAGGGTTAGATATAGCTCACACCTGTTTAGAAATAGCTAAGAAAACCTTAAACCAGGCTAGAAACTTATATAAATAGTTCAGAAATGGCCACAAAATGGCTTAAAACTGGCAAGAAATGGGCAAAAATAAGATAAGAATGACCAACAATTGTTTAGAAATAGCCAAAAAAGACCTAAAATGTGTTAGAAAAAGGCCAAAAATGGTTTAAACCGAGTCAGGAAAGGGGAAAAGCTGTGTTAGGAACAGAAAAAAAAATTGGTAAGAACTGGACAGAAATGGTTTGGGAATGGCCAAAATGACTTAAAAAGAGTCAGTATTGCGCAAAAAAGGGTTCGATATAGCTCACGCCTGTTTAGAAATAGGTAAGAAAAGCTTAAACCAGGCTAGAAACTTCCATAAATAATTCAGATTTAGCCAAAAATGGAATAAAACCTGCAAGAAAAAATGGGCAAAAATAAGTTAAGAATGACCAGCAATTGCTTGAAATAGCCAAAAAAAACTCTTAAAAGGTTCAGAAAGAGCCAAGAATGGTTTAAACCAAGTTAGGAAAGGGCAAAAATAGTTTAGAAACAGAAATCAATTGGTAAGAACCGGACAAAAATGGTTTGGAAATGGCCAAAATGACTAAAATAGAGATAGAACTGGGCAAAAGAGGGTTACAAATAGTCTAAACCAGTTTAGAAATAGCTAAGAAAAGCGTAAACCAAACTAGAAATGGCAAGACACTGTTCAGACTTAGTCAAAAGTGGCATAAAACTGGTGAGAAATTGACAAAAGATAAGAATGACCAGCAATTGCTTAGAAATAGCCAAAAAAGACTTAAAATGAGTTAGAAAGGGCTAAAAATGGTTTAAACCCAGTCAGGAAAGGGCAAAACGAGGTTAGAAATAGAAAGAAAATCGTAAGAACTGGACGGAAGGGTTTTAAGCCAAAATGGCTTAAAAGGAGTCAGTATTGCGCAAAAAAAAGGGTTAGAAATAGCTCAAGCCAGTTTAGAAATAGGTAAGAAAACCTTAAACCAGGCGAGAAACTTCCATAAATAGTTCATATTTAGTCAAAAATGGAATAAAACCTGCAAGAAATGAGCAAAAATAAGATAAGAATGACCAGCAATTGTTTAGAAATAGCCAAACAAAGATTTAAAATGGGTTATAAAGAAGCAAAAATGGGTTAAACCAAGTCAGAAAAGGGCCAAAACGGGTTAGAAATAGAAATCAATTGGTAAGAAATGGAGAAAAATGGTTTGGGAATGGCCAAAAGGACGTAAATAGAGTCAGTATTGCGCAAAAAAAAGGGTTAGAAATAGCTCAATCCAGTTTAGAAATAGGCAAGAAAAGCTTAAACCAGACTAGAATCTTCCATAAATAGTTCAAAAATTGCCAAAAATGGCATCAAATGGGCAAGAAATGGGCAAAAATAAGACAAGAATGACCAGCAATTGTTTAGAAATAGAAAAAAAACCTTGAAAGTGTCAGAAAGAGCCAAAAATAGTTTAAACCAAGTGAAGAAAGGGCAAAAATGGATAGAAATAGATATAAATTGGTAAGAACAGGACAAAAATGGTTTGAAAATGGCCAAAATGGCTGAAAAAGAGTCAGTATTGCACAAAAAAGGGTTAGAAATAGCTCAAGCCAGTTTAGAAATAGCTAGGAAAAAGTTAAACCAGGCTTCGAAATGGCAAGAAACCGTTCAGACTTAGTCAACAATGCATAAAATTACTAAGAAATAGGCAAAAATAAGAATGACCAGCAATTGTTTAGAAATAGACAAAAGAGACTTAAATCAGGCTAGAAACTTCCATAAATAGTTCAGATTTAGCCAAAAATGGAATAAAACCTGCAAGAAAAAATGGGCAAAAATAAGGTAAGAATGACCAGCAATTGCTTAGAAATAGCCAAAGAAAAAGACTTAAAATGGGTTAGAAAAAGCCAAAAATGGTTTAAACCAAGTGAGGAAAGGGCAAAAATGGGTTACAAATGACAGGAAATTAGTAAGAAATGGACAAAAATGGTTTGGAAATGGCCAAAACGACTTAAAAAGAGACAGAAGTGGGAAAAAAAGGGTTAGAAATAGTCTAAACCAGTTTAGAAATAGCTACGAAAAGATTAAACCAAACTAGAAATGGCAAGAAACTCTTCAGACTTAGTCAAAAATGGTATAAAACTGGTAAGAAATTGGAAAAAAAGATAAGAATTACCAGCAATTGCTTAGAAATAGCCAAAAAAGACTTAAAATGGGTTAGAAAGGGCCAAAAATGGTTTAAACCGAGTCAGGAAAGGGCAAAACCAGGTTACAAATAGAAAGAAATTGGCAAGACCCGGACAGAAAGGGTTTGGGAATGGCCAAAATGACATAAAAAGAGTCAGTATTGCGCAAAAAAAAAAGGGTTAGATATAGCTCAAGCCAGTTTAGAAAATGGTAAGAAAAGCTTAAACCAGGCTAGAAACTTCCATAAATAGTTCCGATTTAGCCAAAAAAAGAATAAAACCTGCCAAAAATTGGGCAAAAATAAGGTAAGAACGACCAGCAGTTGCTTAGAAATAGCCAAAAAAGACTTAAAATGAGTTAGAAAGGGCTAAAAACGGCTTAAACCAAGTCAGGAAAGGGCAAAACGAGGTTAGAAATAGAAAGAAATTGGTAAGAACCAGACAGAAAGGGTTTGGGAATGGCCAAAACGGCTTAAAAAGAGTCAGTATTGCACAAAAAACCGGTTAGATATAGCTCAAGCCAGTTTAGAAATAGGTAAGAAAAGCTTAAACCAGGCTAGAAACTTCCATAAATAGTTCACATTTAGCCAAAAATGGAATAAAACCTGCAAGAAATTAGCAAAAATAAGATAAGAATGACCAGCAATTGCTTAGAAATAGCCAAAAAAAGACTTAAAATGGATTAGAAAGAACCAAAAATGGTTTAAACCAAGTTAGGAAAGGGCAAAAATGGTTTAGAAACAGAAATCCATTGGTAAGAACAGTTGAAAAATGGTTGGGAAATGGCCAAAATGGCTTAAAAAGTCAGTATTGCACAAAAAAGGGTTAGAAATAGCTCAAGCCAATTTAGAAATAGATAGGAAAAGGTTAAACCAGGCTGGAAATGGCAAGAAACAGTTCAGACTTAGTCAACAATGCATAAAATTACTAAGAAGTTGGCAAAAATAAGATAAGAATATCCAGCAATTTTTTAGAAATAGCCAAAAAAAATTTAGAATGGGTTAGAAGGGGGCAAAAATGGTTTATACCAAGTCAGGAAAGGGCAAAAACAGGTTAGAAATAGAAAGAAATTGGTAAGAACTGGACAGAAATGGTTTGGGAATGGCCAAAAGGACGTAAAAAGAGTCAGTATTGCGCAAAAAAGGGTTAGATATAGCTCAAGCCAGTTTAGAAATAGGTAAGAAAAGCTTAAACCAGGCTAGAAACTTCCATAAATAGTTCAGAAATTGCCAAAAATGGAATAAAACCTGCAAGAAATGAGCAAAAATAAGAATGACCAGCAATTGCTCTAGAAATAGCCAAAAAAAAAGATTTAAAATGGGTTATACAGAAGCAAAAATGGGTTAAACCAAGTCAGGAAAGGGCCAAAACGGGTTAGAAATAGAAAGAAATTTGTAAGAAATAGAGAAAAATGGTTTGGGAATGGCAAAAATGGCTTAAAAAGAGTCGGTATTGCGCAAAAAAGGGTTAGAAATAGCTCAAGCCAGTTTAGAAATAGCTAAGAAAAGCTTAAACCAGACTAGAAACTTCCATAAATAGTTCACATTTAGCCAAAAATGGAATAAAACCTGCAAGAAAAAATGGGCAAAAATAAGGTAAGAATGACCAGCAATTGTTTCGAAATAGCCAAAAAAACCTTAAGAGGGTCAGAAAGCGCCAAAAATGGTTTAAACCAGGTTAGAAAAGGGCAAAAATGGTTTAGAAACAGAAAGAAATTGGTAAGAACAGGACAAAAATGGTTTGGAAATGGCCAAAATGACTTAAGAAGAGCTAGAATTGGGCAGAAAAGGGTTAGAAATAGCACAAGCCAGTTTAGAAATAGCTAGGAGAAGGTTAAACCAGGCTGGAAATGGCAAGAAACAGTTCAGACTTAGTCAACAATGCATAAAATTACTAAGAAATTGGCAAAAATAGATAAGAATGTCCAGCAATTGTTTAGAAATAGCCAAAAAAGAATTAAAATGAGTTAGAAAGGGCTAAAAACGGTTTAAACCAAGTCAGGAAAGGGCAAAACCAGGTTAGAAATAGAAAGAAAATCGTAAGAACTGGACAGAAAGGGTTTGAGAATGGCCAAAATGGCTTAAAAAGAGTCAGTATTGCACAAAAAAAGGGTTAGAAATAGCTCAAGCCAGTTTAAAAATAGGTAAGAAAAGCTTAAACCAGGCTAGAAACTTCCATAAATAGTTCACATTTAGCCAAAAATGGAATAAAACCTGCAAGAAATGAGCAAAAATAAGATAAGAATGACCAGCAATTGCTTAGAAATAGCCAAAAAAGACTTAAAATGGTTTAGAAAGAACCAAAAATGGTTTAAACCAAGTCAGGAAAGGGCAAAACCAGGTTAGAAATAGAAATAAATTGGTAAGAAATGTTGAGAAATGGTTTGGGAATGGCCAAAATGACTTAAAATGAGTCAGTATTGCACAAAAAAGGGTTAGATATAGCTCACGCCTGTTTAGAAATAGGTAAGAAAAGCTTAAACCAGGCTAGAAACTTCCATAAATAGTTCAGAAATCACCATAAAATGGCTTAAAACTGGCAAGAAATGGGCAAAAATAAGATAAGAATGACCAGCAATTGTTTAGATATAGCCAAAAAAGACCTAAAATGTGTTAGAAAAAGCCAAAAATGGTTTAAACCAAGTCAGGAAAGGGCAAAAGCTGTGTAAGGAACAGAAAAAAAATTGGACAGAAAGAACAGGACAGAAATGGTTTAGGAATGGCCAAAATGACTTAAAAAGAGTCAGTATTGCGCAAAAAAAGGGTTAGAAATAGCTCAAGCCAGTTTAGACATAGGTAAGAAAAGCTTAAACCAGGCTAGAAACTCCCATAAAAAAGTGAAGCATTAGCCAGAAATGGCATAAACCAGGTAAGAAATGGGCAAAAATAAGGTGAAAATGACCAGCCATTGTTTAGAAATAGCCAAAAAAAACTTAAAGTGGGTCAGAAAGGGCCAAAAATGGGTTAAACCAAGTTAGGGAAGGCCAAAAAAAGGGTTAGAAAGAAATTGGTAAGTACAGGACAAGAACGGTTTGGAAATGGCCATAATGGCTTAAAAAGAGTTAGAATTGGGAAAAAAAAAAGGTTAGAAATAGCTCAAGCCAGTTAAGAAATAGCTAAGAAAAGCTGAAACCAGGCTAGAAATGGCCATGAATTCTTTAGGAATTGCCAAAAAAGGCTTAAAACTGGTAAGACATGGGCAAAAATAAGATAGAAATGGTCATCAATTGTTTTGAAGTGGTAAAAAATGCTTCAAACAGGGGACAAGCAGGCAAGAATGGACTAGGAATAGCCAAAGAAAAAGCCTTAAAACTGGTAAGAAATGGCCAAAATTAGGATAGAAATGGCAGTAATTTTTTTAGAAATAGCCAGACTTAAAATGGGTTAGAAATTGGCAACACTGGGTTAGGAATGGCTCAAACCGAGTCAGGAAATAGCAAAATGGGTTAGAAATGGCAAGAAATTAGTAAGAAATGGACAAAAAACGTTTGGAAAAGGTCAAAATGGTTCAAAAAGTGTTAGAATTGGGGAAAAAAGGGTTTGAAACAGCCTACACCAGTTAAGAAATAGCTAGGAAAAGCTTAAAATAGGCTAGAAACTTCCATGAATAGTTCAGATTTAGCCAAAAATGGAATAAAACCTGCAACTCAATCATGTACCAAGGAAAGAGTCAGGGTATTTTCAGCTCTGTCTTGAACACTGCCAGCCATGGGGCAGCCACAGCTTCTCTGGGCACCCTGTGCCACTGTCCCACCACCCTCACAGGGAGCAACTTCTAAGATCTCATCTCAATCTCCCCTCTCTGTCACGTTAAAATCGTTCCCCCTTGGCCCATCCCCACAGGCCCTTGCTCTCCCCACAGGAAATGAGGGCAGATCCCAGGATCATCCCTCGGCAGCCGCAGCGCTCCCGCTGCCGGCTCAGCCAGCCCAACTCACACACCGAGTCCAAAGCAGCCACTCTGGGGAAGTCTCTTGAGGTGTTCTGGCAACTCCTACAGCACCCCAAGATCGCCATCGCCACCCACCTCCTTCCACGCTCCTCTGTCCACAGGCGGCACCGGCTCCGAGACACCAAGATGGGAACCACCAGAGGAGCTGCTCTTGCCTCCTCCACCGGTAGCTTGTGTTCCGTGGGGCAGCTGTCGTCTCCCGGTGCCTCTGCCGGAGGGTTCTGTGGGGTTCTGTGACCTCACACACCTGAACACGGGGAGTTCCAGAATCAGCCACCCCTGTGGTCTCCATGTCCCCAAGGTCGTTGTGATGCATGAGCTCTGACTGGGTCCATGGGGTGCTCTGGAGGTGCTGCAGGCATTCTCTGGGATTCTCTAGGGGTATCCCCAGGATGCCCTGGGAGTGCACAGAGACACAGGGCCGTGGAGCAAGCTGCTCTAGTGGAAGGTGTCCCTGCCTGTGGCTTTGGGGGTTGGAGCTGGGTGAGCGTGGGCTCTTTAAGGAGGGAGAGCCCTGCAGTAACCAGTGCAGAGGAGAGCCCTCCCCTCCCTCGGGAGGCTGCATCTCCCGGGGCTGCCCTGCGCATCCAGGTCCGTGTTCTTTGACTTTGCAATCCTGTTTGAGTGTTGGCCTCAAACACATTGTGGGTGCGTGCGTGGGTTTTGGGGGGTTCCCTGTAGAAACGGCTTCATGTAACCAAAAACGGGGGTGGGGTGGGCGGGGAAGGTGCGGGGGGGGGGTCATTAAGTGCCTGTTGATGAACTGTCTGTGGGGAAGGGGAGGGATGGGCCTCACCTCCCCCCCAGCACCCCAAAACGGGGGGGTGGATGTGGGGGAGGGTCCCCAATGGACACAACCTCCCATCCCCCACCCGGGGGTCCCTCCCTCTTTATACCAGGTATGGGACAGGGGAGGATAAAGGGGGGGATGGGGGGGGGGGGATGGTGTCTATCCAAAGCCTTATTGACACCGATGTAAATGGGGGGGAGGAGGAGAGAGGGGAGGGGTCACCTTAAGAATGTATGAAAAGGAAACTTAACCAATAAATAAAGATTTCACAGGAAATCGAGGCTCCCTCTCCCCCCCGTGTTTCGGCCTTTCCTCATCCCCGTTCCGCGATGCTCTTCGCACTTCCGGGTTGGTTGCCTCCGTTGCCTAGCAACGGGGTCTCCACATACCACTTCCCGCGCGTTGCCAGGCGGGGCAGGGACCTACTTCATTTATGGGCCCTTATTGTGGGCCCTACTTTATCGGGGAGGTATTATTGTAGGACCCAATTTGCTGAGGGGGTTATTAATGTAGGGACTACTTTATTTACATGTTGTTATGGGAGGACCACCGGTATTTACAGTTTCATTACCGCAGGACCTACTTTATTACAGGTTATGGTATGTCCTGCTTCATCTACATGTTGTTATTGAAGGACCTACTGTATTGGGGGTGGTTGTTATGTCAGGACCCGCTTTATTGAGTAATTTACTTACAAGTTCTTAATGTAGGACCTACTTTATGTACCTGTCATTAACATAGATCCTAATTTACATATTCCTGTAGGTCCTACTTTATTCCCAGGCTGTTATTGTAGGTCCTGCTTTATTAGGGGGTTTATTATGTCAGGACCTGCTTTGTTTACACTTTTGTTACTGTAGGACCTGCTTTATTTATGTGTTACTGTAGGCCACACGTTATCTGTGCATTGTTACTGGAGGCTCTGCTCTGTTGACATGCTGTTACTGCAGGCGGGAGGAGTTTATTAATGTGTAGCCCTGCTTTGCATCTCATTAACATGGGCGCAACCTCATTTACACGTAATTAACACAGGACCTGCTTTATTTACTGCTTTATTTCTATAGGACCTACTGTATTCCCCTTCTAGGACTCTCTGCCATCCCTAGGGCACGTCTGATTGGCTGCAAGGGGCTCTGGGCGGGGCTAAAGGGAGAAGGGAGGGGTCCTCGGGGGAGGGGCCCCTTTCCTTTCCCAGCATGCTCAGCGCTTCCAGCAGCCCCTGCCCTTCTCCCTAAGGCCTGAAAGGGGCGTGGCCAAAGGGGTGAGCTCACGCCCCCTCTCCCTTAAGCCCCGCCCCTCCCTCCCCCTCTTTGCTCACCTGGGCCTGCAGGGGGCGCAGCTGCGCCTGGAGCTTCCCATTGGATGCGCCCAGAGCCTGGAGCTGGATCCAGCGACGGGACTGGAAGGGGTGGAGGGGGGGGACACAAGGAAATGAGGGACCCCAAAGCCATGGGAGGGACCCAAATACCCCCCAAGACCCCCAAACACCTTAAATATCGCCCCATATTTCCCCACAAGCCTCTCCCTTAACCCCAAACCCATCCATAACCCCCAGATCCCCCTCACAGGACCCCCAAAATTCCCCCCTAAAGCCCCAAACTCCCCCATGTCATCCCCTATAGACCCAAAATCCCCCTCCAGGACCCTCAGATATCCCTCATCCCTCCCAAAAAGCAGCGCTGGGACCCTTTAGGGACCCCAACCCCTCCCCATAACCATCAAATTCCACTTCCCAGACCCCATCCAAGCCCATCAGGACCCCCCCAAATCCCCATATTCCCCCGTTGGCACCCACCAGCCGCTGCTTCCCCTCCTGCAGCTGCCTCCTCAGTGGCCCCAGGGCAGTTTCTGGGGAGTCCATGGGGCTGCCCCGTAGCTCTGGGCCCTGCTGGATCTGGGCCCCCTGAGCCCCTGAGAGCCCCGTGGCCTCCAGCATCAACCTGGGGGGCAAGGGGGGCCCCAAAGCCAAACGTTGAGGGGAGCTTGGGGAGCCCAAAGGGGTCCAGATCCCATTTTGGGGGGTGGAGGTTGGGGACCCCCAAAAGGGCTGCAGGGACCATGGAGGGGTTGGGGGCACCCCAAAAGGTCCCAGCACTGGGTTTAGGGAGAGTGGGGGGGAACTTTAAGGACCCCTATGAGCCCAGCACTCACTTCAGAAGGAAACCCAGGGGGGGTTTAAAGTATAGAGGGGGTCCCTAAAGGGTTCTGGGGTTCAGGAGTGGGGAGGAAAAGATCATGGGGGAGGGCCCAGGGGCAGTTTTGGGGTGCAGGGGGGGAAACCGGGCTGCAGGATGCATTCAGGGGGTCCTTGAGAGGGTTTTGGGTGCATGGGGGAATCCATAGGGTGGGTTTGGGGTGCAGAGGGGTTGTTTTGGGGGGCACAGTGGGTGCTTTTGGGGTGCAGGGGGTTGGTTTGGGGTGCAGAGGTGTGTTTTGGGGTGCAGGGGGGCAGTTTTGGGGTGCCATGGGGCTTCTGGGATGCATGGGGGTGGTTTTAGGGTGCAGGGGTTGTGTTTTGGTGTGCAGGGGGCATGGTTTTTGGGTGCGGGGGGCATTTTGGGATGCAGGGGGTTGTTTTGGGGTGCAGGGGAGATGGTTTTGGAGTGCAGAGGGGGTGTTTTCGGATGCAGGGGGGATGGTTTTGGGGTGCAGGGGGGTGTTTTGGTCCCTGTGTGACCCCCCAAAACCCCACACAGCCCCCCAAAACCCTCAAACGCTCCCCACCCTGCCCCCCAAACCTGAATCTCCTTGAGGTGCTGGTACCTGAGCCCCGAGTTAAGGAGGAAACCTGGGGGGGGGGGGTTAAAGGAAGGGTTGGGGGCGTCGGGGAGGATCATGGGAGGGAATTGGGGGCTCCTGGGGATCCCAATGGGATTTGGAGGGGTCCTAAAGGAATTTGGGCTCCTCTGCATGGATCTGGGAGAAGAAAAGGGGTTGGGGGTGGGGGGGTCACAAGGTGGAATTGGGGGGTGCTGGGGGGTTGTTGGGATCCCAATGGAATTTTGGGGGGTCCTAACAGGCAAAGGGGTTTGGGGGGGTCCTGAGGGGTTTTGGAGGCTCCCCAATGAGCTTGGGGGTCCCCCCCCACTTTGGGGTGCAGCGGATACCACAGCAGGTTCCCTTTGATCTTCTTCACATTCCTATAGGAACACACCCCCCCCCCCCCCCCCCGCGCCATGTATTTTAGGGACCGATCCGAGGTTTGGGGTCCCTCCAGATGTTGCAGTTCCTCCCCCCCAGATGTTGGGGTGCCCCCCTCACCGCGGGTGCCGCACGTGGCCCATGATGTACTCCCGGATGGGGGCACAGGGCCCCGTGCACAGCCTGGAGGTGGGGGGGAGACAAAGAGAGGGGGTCAGGAGCACCCCAACCCCCCCAGGACCCCAAAAGCCCCCACTGGGGGGTCCCGCGGGCTCCAACCTGCGCAGGTCGGGATCGGAGAGGAGCTCCAGCTCCGCCATGATGGGCGAAATTGGCGGGAACTGGACGGGACCAAACTGGGGCGGGCGCGGGGGGGAGGGAGGGGGCGGGGCCCGGGCCCGATCCTGGCCCCTGCGCGCCCCCCGTAGCCCTCTCCCCCCCCCCCCCCCTCCCCCTCGCGTCACGTGGTCATCACCCAGCACCGCCTCCTGCCCCACCCCCTCGGGCTCTTCGCCCTCCAGGTCACCTCGGGTCACGTGGGGCGGGGCCTCGGCACCCCCCGCACTATAGGGGTGCCCCATAACTTTGAGGGGGGCACAGAGGGGGTGCCCCATAACTTGGGCGGCTCCATAGGGGTGACCCGGACCCCGCCCCATAACTTGGGGGGCTCCACAGGTGGGGAGCCCCATAACTTGGGGAAGGGCACAAAGGGGGACCCTCAGACCCCACCCCATAACTTGGGGGCACAAAGGGGGGGTCCATAGTGGGGACCCAGACCCCGCTTCATAACCTGGGGGGGACAAAGGGGGCACCCCATAACTTGGGGGGCTCCATAGGGGACTTCCAGAGCCTGCCCCATACTTTGGGGCCCACAAAGGGGGCGCCCCATAACTTGGGGGTCCCAGTGGCCGCCCCCCAACACCCCATAGCGCGGGTCCTGGCCGCCCGCTTGGGGGCGCTGTTGCACCGGGCCCCGGTGCTGCTACGGGAGCGGCGCCGCTCGGTGCTGGGGGCGCTGCTCCGTGAGGGGGGGCACCGGGGCTTCCCCTCCCGGCTCTCGCCGCTGCTCCGGGGGCACCGGGACCCGAACCCGGGAGCTCGGGGCTCGAACCCGGGGTCCCTGGAGCCTCAATGGGAGCCGCAACCGGATGCGCGGCGGGACCGGGGCATCCCCAGCCCCATCTTTAGATCCAGTGCGGAGCAGTGGGAAGTGAGTTGGGAATGGGGGTAACGGGTGGCAAGGGGGGGCAATGGGTAATGGGGGGTAATGGGGTAACAGGGGCAATGGGGGTAATGGGGAGCATTGGGGGTAATGGGCAATGGGGTAATGGGGATAATGGGGGGCAAAGGGGGCCAATAGGGTCAATGGAGACAATGGTGGCAATGGTGTCTCTCCCCCCCACCCCAGAGCCCCCCCTCCAGGAGCCCGGTTCCGCTCTTCCAGCCCCATGGAATTCCGTGTCCGCGCTCCCCCCTACAACCGGATCCAGACATAGATCCGTGTCCATGTGTGGAGCATCCGGATCTGGATCCAGATCCCATAGGATCTGCTCCCAAGCACCAGGAGCTGTGATGCCAATGGGATCCCGTGCTCCCAGATGATCCAAGGCTCTGGAATGAGGCAGAGCTGCAGCACGAGCCGGTGCTTCGGGGTTGGCTTGGGCTGTTTTAGGGGTGGTTTTGTGTGTTTTGATGTGGTTTTTTCCTCTTTCGGGCCTGTTTTGGGTCTGTTTGGGGGCTCTGAGCCTGTGTCCCACAGGAGAAGCAGGACAAGGTGTTTTTTTGGTGGGTTTAGGGTGGTTTGGGGTTGTTTTGGGGGTGGTTTTGAATAGTTTTTGGTTGGTTTTGTGCTTTTTTGAGCCTGTTTTGGGGTGCTGAACTTGTGCCCACAGGAGAAACAGGACAAGGTGGGTTTGGGGTGGTTTTGTCCAGTTCTGCGGCTCTGACCTGTGTCCCATAGGAGAAGCAGGACAAGGTGATTTTGGGGTGGTTTTGTCCCATTTTGGGGGTTGTTTGGGGTGTTTTGGCCCACTTTTCTCCTGTTTTTGTCCTGTTTTGGGGCTCTGACCCTGTATGCCATTGGAGAAACAGGACAAGGTGGTTTTGGGGTGGTTTTAGGGTGGTTTGGCCTTGTTTTCGGTCTGTTTTTGGTCTGTTTTGGGGCTCTGACCCTGTGTCGCCTAGAAGAAGCAGGACAAGGTGGTTTTGGGGTGTTTTGGGTTGGTTTTGGCCTGTTTTTGGTCTTTTTTGGGGCTTTGACCCTGTATCCCATAGGAAAAGCAGGAAAAGGTGATTTTGGGGTCGTTTGGGGGTGTTTGGCCTTGTTTTTGCCTGTTTTTTGGCCTGTTTTGGGTCTGTTTGGGGGCTCTGACCCTGTATCCCACAGGAGAAGCAGGACCAGGGTTTTTTGGGGTTGTTTTGGGTCTGTTTTGTGGCTGATTTTGCTGTTTTTGTCTTGTTTTGGGTCTGTTTTGAGGCTCTGACCCTGTATTTATTTTCAAGAAGGGGAAAATGGATGACCCGGGGAATTACAGAGCAGTCAGTCTCACCTCTGTGCCTGGCAACATCTTGGAGCAGATTCTCCTGGAAGGCATGCTAAGGCACATGAAAATCAACAAGGTGCTTGGTGACAGCCAGCAGGGCTTCACTGAGGGGAAATCCTGCCTGACCAATGTGGTGGCCTTCTATGATGGGGCTACGGAACTGATGGACAGGGGTAGAGCAGTTGATGGCATCTACCTGGACTTGTGCAAAGCGTTCGACATCGTCCCACACGACATCCTTGTCTCTACATTGGAGAGACATCAATTTGATGGATGGACCACTTGGTGGATAAAAAACTGGCTGGATGGCCACATGCAAAGAGTTGTGGTCAATGGCTCAATGTCCGGCTGGAGACCAGTAACGAGTGGTGTCCCTCAGGGATCGGTGTTGGGACCGGTCTTGTTCAACATCTTCGTCGCTGACATGGACAGTGGGATTGAGTGCGCCCTCAGTGAGTTTGCCGATGACACCGAGCTGTGTGGTTCGGTTGATACCCTGGAGGGAAGGAATGCTATCCAGAGGGACGTTGACACGCTTGTGAGGTGGGCTGATGCCAACCCCGTGAGGTTTAACCATGCCAAGTGCAAGGTCCTACACCTGGGTGGGCGCAATCCCAGGCACAGCTACAGGCTGGGCAGAGAAGAGAAGGCTGCGTGGAGACCTCATAGCAGCCTTCCAGTATCTGAAGGGGGCCTATAGGGATGCTGGGGAGGGACTCTTCATTAGGGACTGTAGTGACAGGACAAGGGGTAATGGGTTAAAACTGAAAGAGAGGAAGTTTAGATTGGATCTAAGGAGGAAATTCTTTCCTGTTAGGGTGGTGAGGCACTGGAATGGGTTGCCCAGGGAAGTTGTGAATGCTCCATCCCTGGCAGTGTTCAAGGCCAGGTTGGACGAGGCCTTGGGTGGCATGGTTTAGTGTGAGGTGTCCCTGCCCACGGCAGGGGGGTTGGAACTGAATGATCTTATTGCCTCATAGACCCATTATATCCTCATAGAGCCCCATTATTGCCCCATAGAGCCCCATTATATCCCCATAGACCCCATTATTGCCCCATAGAGCCCCATTATTGCCTCATAGAGGCTCATAATTTCCGCATAGAGCCCCATTATTGCCGCATAGAATCCAGTGTAACCCCATAGAGCCCCATTATTTTCTCATAGACCACATAATATCCCCATAGAGCCCCCTTATAGCCTCTTAAAGGCCCATTATAGCCTCACAGACCCCATTCTTGCACCATAGATCCCCATTATAGCCTCATAGACCCCATTATAGTCCCATAGAGCCCCATTATTGCCTCATACAGCCCAATTATTGCCTCATAGTGCCCCATTATAGCCTCATATAGCCCCATTTTGCCTCATGGAGCCCCATTATAGCCCCATACGGCCCCATTATTGCCTCATAGAGTCTCATTATTGCCTCATAGACACCATTATTGCCTCACAGACCCCCCTTATAGCCCCACAGAACCCCATTATTGCCCCATAGAGATCCATTATTGCTCCAGAGTGCCCCATTATACCCCAATAGAGCACCATTATAGCCCTATAGAACCCCGTTACTGCATCATACAGGCCATTATAGACCCATACAGCCCTATTATTCCCCCATAGAAGCACATTATTGCCTCATAGAGCCCCATTATTGCCTCGTACAGCCCCATTATTCCCTAATAGAGCTTCATTATTGCCTCATAGAACCCCATTATAGCCCCATAGAACGCCATTATTGCCACATAGAGCCCCATTATTGCCTCATGGGGCTCATTATTACCTCATACCCCATTATTGCCTCATAGAACCCCATTATTGCCCCATAGAGCCCCATTATTGCCTCATAGAGCCCTCTTATTTCCTCATAGAGCCCCAATAAAACCCCATAGAACCCCATTACTGCCTCATAGACCCCATTATAGCCTCATAGAGCCCCCATATAGCCTCATAGAGCCCATTATTGCCCCACAGAGCCCCATTATAGCCTCATAGACCCCAATATAACCCCATAGAGCCCCATTATTGCCTCACAGTGACCCATTATAGCCCCATTGAGCCCCATTATAGCCCCATAGAACCTCATTATTGCCTCATAGGGCCCCATTATAGCCCTATTATAGCCTCATAGAACCCCATTATGGCCTCATAGACCCCAGCATAGCCACATGGAGCCCTATGATTGCCCCATTGAGCCCCGTTAGATTTTCATAGACCCCCATTATTTCCCCATAGAGCCCCATAATAGCCCCATAGAACCACATTATTGCATCATACAGCCCATTATAGCCCCATAGAACCCCATTATTGCCCCATAGACCCCAGTATAACCCCATAGAGCCCCATTATTGCCTCAAAGACAACACTATAGCCCCATACAGCCCAATTATTGCCTCATGGAACTCCATTATAGCCCCATAGAGCCCCAGTATAGCCTCATAGAGCCCCATTATTGCCTCAGAGAGGCCCATTATTGCCTCATAGAGGCCCATTATTGCCTCATAGAACCCTATTACTGCCTCATAGAGCCCCATTATTGCCGCACAGAGCCCCATTATTGCCTCATAGTGCCCCATTACTGCCCCATAGAACCCCACTATAGCCCCATAGAACCCTACTGTAGCCCCATAGAACCCCATTATTTCATCATACAGTCCATTATAGCCCCATAGAACCTTATTATTGCCTCATACAGCCCCATTATAGCCCCATAAAACCCCATTACAGCCTCCTTATAGGCTCATAGAGCCCCATTGTTGCCTCATAAAGCCCCATTATACCCTCCGAGAACCCCATTATTGCCTCATAGAACCCCATTATTGCCTCTTAGAGCCCCATTATAGCCCCATAGAGCCCCATTATAACCTCATAGAGCCCCATTATAACGCCATAAAACCTCATTATTGCCTCATAAACCCCATTATAGGCCCATAGAGCCCCATTATTGCCTCATTGACCCCAGTATAGCCTCATAGAGCCCTTTTATTGCCCA
Organism: Pezoporus flaviventris; assembly: GCF_033815535.1. Classification (NCBI taxonomy): domain Eukaryota; kingdom Metazoa; phylum Chordata; class Aves; order Psittaciformes; family Psittacidae; genus Pezoporus; species Pezoporus flaviventris. Next base: position 1,976,920 of record NW_026892664.1, on the reverse strand, counting down.
ATAGAGCCCCATTATTGCCTCATAGAGCTCCATTATAGCCTCATAGAGCTCCATTATAGCCCCAAAGACTCCTATTATTGCCCCATAGAGACCCATTATAGCCTCATAGAGCCCCATTATAGCCACATAGAGCCTCATTATTGCCTCATAGAGCCCCATTATTGCCTCATAGAGCCTCATTATTGCCTCATGCAGACCTATTATAGCCCCAGAGAACCCTATTATACCCCTATAGACCCCCATTATTGCCTCATAGACCCCATTATAGCCTCATAGAGCCCCATTATTGCCACATAGTGCCCCATTATTACATCATACAACCCCATTATATCCCCATAGAACCCCATTTTTGCATCATACAGCCCATTATAGCCCTATAGAACCCCATTATTGCCTCATATACCCCCATTATTACCTCATAAACCCCATTATTAACTCATAAACCGCATTATAGCCTCATAGACCCCAGTATTGCCCCATAGTGCTCCATTATAGCCCCATAGAACCCCATTATAGCCTCATAGAGCCCCATTATTGCCCCATAGAGCCCCATTATAGCCCCATAGAGCCTCATTATAGCCCCATAGAACCCCATTATTGCATCATACAGCCCCTTATAGCCCTATAGAACCCCATTATTGCCTCATATACCCCCATTATTACCTCATAAACCCCATTATTAACTCATAAATCACATTATAGCCTCATAGACCCAGTATTGCCCCATGGTGCTCCATTATAGCTCCATAGAACCCCATTATAGCCTCATAGAGCCCCATTATAGCCCCATAGAACCCCATTATTGCATCATACAGCCCATTATAGCCCTACAGTACCACATTATACTCTCATAGAGCCCCATTATTGCCTCATAGACCCTATTATAGCCTCATGGATCCCCATTATTGCCTCATAGTACCCATTATAGCTCCATAGAGCCCTATTATAGCCCCATAGAACCCCATTATTGCATCATACAGCCCATGTTAGCCCCATAGAACCTCATTATTGCCTCATAGAGCCCCATTATAGCCCCATCATAGCCTTATAGAGCTTCATTATTGCCTCATAGACCCTATTATAGCCTCATAGAGCCCTATTATTGCCCCATAGAGCCCCATTATAACCTCATAGAGCCCCATAATTGCCCCATAGAGTCCCATCATTGCCTCATAGAGCCCCATTATAGCCTCATAGAGCCCCATTATTGGTTAGAGACCCATTATTGCCTCATAGAGCCCCATTATAACCCCATAGTGCCCATTATTGCCTCATAGAGTCCAATTATTGCATCATACACCCCCATTATAGCCCCATAGAACTTCGTTATTGCATCATACAGCCCATTATAGCCCCATAGAACCCCATTATTGCCTCATAGAACCCCATTATTGCCTCATAGAACCCCTATAGCCCTATAGAACCCCATTATTGCCTCATAGACCCCATTATAGCCCCATAGAGCCCCATTGTACCCGCATAGAACACCATTTTTGCATCATACAGCTCATTATAACCCCATAGAAAGCCATTATTGCCTCATAGAGCCCCATTATAGCCTCATAGGGCCTTATTATAGTCTCATAGGGCCCATTATAGCCCCATAGAGCCCCATTATTGCCTCATAGACCCCATTATTGCCTCATAGCGCCCCATCATAGCCTCATAGAACCCCATTATTATTATTTGATGAGAAAATGAACATGAGCCAGCTGTGTGCGCTTGCAGCCCAGAAAGCCAACCGTACCCTGGGCTGCATCAAAAGGAGCGTGACCAGCAGGTCGAAGGAGGTGACCCTACTCCTCTACTCTGCTCTTGTGAGACCTCACCTGGAGCATTGTGTGCAGTTCTGCTTTCCTCAACATAAAAAGGACGTGGAACTGTTGGAACAAGTCCAGAGGAGGCCACAAGGATGATCAGGGGCTGGAGCACCTCCTGTATGAAGACAGGCTGAGGAAGTTGGGGCTGTTCAGCCTGGAGAAGAGAAGGCTGTGTGGAGACCGCACAGCAGCCTTCCAGTATCTGAAGGGGGCCTATAGGGATGCTGGGGAGGGACTCTTCATTAGGGACTGTAGTGATAGGACAAGGGGTAACGGGTTAAAACTTAAACAGGAGAAGTTCAGATTTGATATAAGGAGGAAATTCTTTCCTGTGAGGGTGGTGGCACACTGGAATGGGTTGCCCAGGGAGGTTGTGAATGCTCCATCCCTGGCAGTGTTCAAGACCAGGCTGGACAAGGCCTTGGGTGATATGATTTAGCATGAAGTGTCCCTGCCCATTGCAGGGGGGTTGGAACTTGATGATCTTAAGGTCCTTTTCAACTCGAACTATTCTATGATTCTATGATTCTATGACTCCTCTATGACTCCTCTATAAAACCTCTATGACTCCTCTATGCCTTTTTATTGACTGCTCTGACATCTTATTGACTTCTCTACTACTTCTCTATGCCTTCTCTAAGACTCCTCTATGACTCTATGACACTATGACTCCTCTAAGACTTCTCTATGACTCTATGATACTATGACATCTCTATGACTCCTGTATGAGTCCTGTATTCCTCCTCTATGACTCCTCTATGACTCCTTCATGGCTCCTCTGACTCCTCTATGACTCTGCTATTACTCATCTATGAACACTCTACAACTCCTCTATGACTCCTCTATTATTCCTCTATGACTCTTCTTTGACTCCTCTGTGACTCCTCTATGACTCTTCTATGACTCCTCTTGAAGCGACCTACGACACCCCTATGATGCCTCTATGACTCCACTGTGACTCCACTGACTCCTCTATGACTCCACTATGACTCCACTATGACTCCACTATAACTCCACTATGACTCCACTATGACTACCCTGTGACTCCTCTATGAATCCTCTATAACACTATGACTCCTCTATGACTTTGCTATAACTCTATGACTACTCTATATCTCTATGACTACTCTATGATTCGTCTATGACAGATATTTGAATGCTCTATGACTCCTCTATGACTTGTCTATGACTCGTCTATAACTCCTCTATAACTCTATGACTATGATTTGTCTATGACAGATATTTGAATGTTCTAGGACTCCTCTAGGACTCCTCTAGGACTCGTCTATAACTCCTCTATAACTCTATGACTGATTCCTCTATGAAAGATATTTGAGTGCTCTATGACTCCTCTATGACTTGTCTATGACTCTTCTATAACTCTTCTATAACTCTATGACTATGATTCCTCTATGACAGATATTTGAATGCTCTATGACTCCTCTATGACTTGTCTATGACTTGTCTATAACTCCTCTATAACTCTGACTACTCTATGATTCCTCTATGACAGATATTTGAATGCTCTATGACTCCTCTATGACTTGTCTATGACTCGTCTATAACTCCTCTATAACTCTGACTACTCTATGATTCCTCTATGACAGATATTTGAATGCTCTATGACTCCTCTATGACTTGTCTATGACTCGTCTATAACTCCTCTATAACTATGACTACTCTATGATTCCTCTATGACAGATATTTGAATGCTCTATGACTCCTCTATGACTTGTCTATGACTCGTCTATAACTCCTCTATAACTATGACTACTCTATGATTCCTCTATGACAGATATTTGAATGCTCTATGACTCCTCTATGATTTGTCTATGACTCGTCTATAACTCCTCTTGGACACCTCTATGACAACTCTATGACGCTTCTATGACGCCTGTATGATGCCTCTATGAAGCTTTTATGACTCCTCTGTGACTCCACTGTGACTAGATTGTGACCGTTGTATGACTCCTCTGTGACTCCACTGTGACTAGATTGTGACCATTGCATGACTCCTCTATGACTCCTCTATGACTTCTCTATGACTCCTACATGACTCCTCCATTACAAATCTATGAATCCTCTATGACTCCTCTATGACTACTCTATGACTCTTCTTTGACTCCTCTATGACTGCTCTATGACTCCTCTATGACTCCTCTTGAACGCCTCTATGATGCCTCTATGACACCTTTATGACGCCTCTATGACTCCACTGTGTCTGCATTGTGACTCCACTGAGACTCCACTGGGACTCCTCTATGACTCCTCAGTGACTCTTATATGACTCCCCTATGACTCTTCTATGAATCCTCTATAAATCTATGACTCCTCTCTGACTCCTCTATGTCTCCTCTATGACCTCTCTATGACTCCACTATGTCTCCTCTATGACCTCTCTATGACTCCACTATGACTCCTCTATGACCCTTGTATGACTCCTCTATGGCTCCTCTATGACTCTGTATGACACTATGACTCCTTTATGACACCTCTACGACTCTTCTATGACTCCTCTTGGACGTCTCTATGACGCTGCTATAATGCCTCTATGAAGCCTCTATGACTCCACTGTGACTCCTCTGTGTCTCCATTGTGACCCCTGCATGACTCCTCTATGACTCCTCTATGACTCTTCTAAGACTATTCTATGACTCATCTCTCACAATTCCTCATTGACCCCTCTTTGACTCCTCTATGACACTATGACTTCTCTACGACTCCTCCATGACACCTCTATGACTCCTCTATGACTCTTCTATGACTCCTCTATGACTCCTCTGTGACGCTGCTGTGATTTCTCCATGAATCCTCTCTGACACTTGAACAACACCTCTATGATTCCACCATGACTCCTCTATGACTCCTCTATGACTCTTCTAAGACTCCTCTAGGACTCCTCTCTGACTCCTCTATGACTCCTCTATGACCCCTCTATGACACATCTATGACTAATCTATGACGCCTCAATGTCGCCTCAAAGATGCCTCTATGACATCACTATGACGCCTCTATGACTCCACTATGATTCTTGTATGACTCCCCAATAGTCCTTTATGACTCCTCTGTAACTCTGTGACTCCTCTGTGACTCCTCTCTGACTCCTCTTTGACTCCTCTATGACCCATCTAAGACTCCCCTATGGCTCCATTATGACTCTTCTAAGACTCCTCTAGGACTCCTCTAGGACTCCTCTAGGACTTCTCTATAATACATCCATGATTCTATGACTCCTCTATGACTCGTGAATGACTCGTCTATGATTCCTTTTGGATGCCTCTGATGCATCTATGAAGCCTCTATGACTCCTCAAGGACTCCTCAAGGACTCCTCTCTGACCCCTTATTGACCTCTCTGACTATTCTATGACACTATGACTCCTCTATGACTTCTCTGTGACTCCTCTATGATTCCACTATGACTCCTCTTTGAGTCTACTATGACTTCTCTAGGACTCCTCTAGGACTGCTCTATGACTCCTCTATGACTCCTTTATGACGCGTCTATGACTCCTCTTGGATGCCTCTATGATGCCTCTATGACGCCTGGATTACTCCTCTATGACTCCTCTATGACAGTATGATTCCTCTATGACTCTAAGACACCTCTATGACTCCTCTATGACTCTTCTATGACTCCACCTTGACTCCACCGGGACTCCACTGTGAGCCCTCTATGACTTCTCTGACTCCTCTATGACTCTATGAACACTCTATTAATTTATGAGCCCTCTATGACTCTCTGATTCCTCCTTGACTCCATGACTCCTCTATGACAGCTAAATGACACTATGTCATTATGACTCCTCTCCGAATCCTTTATGACTCCACTATGACTCATCTAAGACTCCACCATGACTCCTCCATGACTCCTCTACGAGTCTTCTATGAGTTCTCTGAGTCCTCTATGACTTCTTTATGACTTTTCTGTGACTCCTCTATGACTTTTCCATGAATCTATGACTCCTCTATGACACTATGACTACTCTATGACTCTCTGACTCCTCTCTAACTCGACTCCGACTCCTCTATGACACCTCTATGACTCCTCTATGACCGCTCATTGACCCCTCTATGTCTCATCTATTATTCCTCTAAGGCATCTCTATGACGCCTCTATGATGCCCCAATGACTCCCCTATGACTCCACTATGATTCCTTCATGACTCCTCTATGACTCCTCTATAACAATATGACTCCTCAATGACTCATCTACTCCTCTCTGACTCCTCTCTGACTCCTCTCTGATGCCTATATTACGCCTCTTTGATGACTCTATGACTTCACTATGATTCATTCATGTCTCTCCTATGACTCCTCTATGACTCCTCTATAGCTCTATGACTCCTGTGACTCCTCTTTGATTCCTCTATGATTACACTATGTTTCCTCTTTGACTCCACTATGACTCTTCTTTGACTCCTCTAGGACTCCTGTAGGACTTCTCTATAACTCTGTGACTCCTCTGTGACTCCTCTGTGACTCCTGTTTGACTCCACTATGACTCCTCTTTGACTCCTCTTTGACTCCTCTAAGACTCCTCTATGACTCCTTCTAAGACTGTTCTGTAACTCTATGATTCCTCTGTGACACCTCTATGACTCCTCTATGACTGAACTGTGACTCTTGTTTGACTCCACTATGACTACACTTTGACTCCAATATGACTCCACTATGACTCCTCTAGGACTCCTCTTGGACTCCTCTAGGACATCTGTATGACATATCCATGACACTGTGACTCCTCCATGACATCTCTGTGACTACTCTTGGACGCCTCTATGACACCTCTATAACTATAATGTGATTGCACTGTGACTCCACTGTGACCCCTGTATGACAACTCTATGAATCCTCTATGACTCTTCTCTGACTCCTCTCTGATCCCTCATTGACTCCTCTTTCACTCCTCTATGACTTCTCTATGACACTATGACTCCTCAAGGACTCCTCCGTGACTCCTCTGTGACTCCTCTGTGACACTTCTCTGACTCCTTAATGACTCCTCTATGATTCCACTATGACTCATCTTTGACTCTATGACTCCTCTGTGACTCCTCTATGACTCCCCTTGAACTCCTCTAACACTCCTCTATGAGTCATCTATGATTCCGTTAGGACTATTCTAGGATTCCTCTAGGACTCCCCTATGACACCTCTATGACTCCACTAAAACTCCACTATGACTCTTCTATGACTCCTCTAGGACTTCGCTATGACTCCTCTATGACACTTCTATGACTCCACTATGACTCCAGTCTGACTCCACTATGACTCCAGTCTGACTCCACTATGACTACTCTATGACTCCTCTGTGGCACCTATATGACTGCCCTTAGACTCTTCTATGACTCCTCTAGGACTCCTCTATGACTCCGCTAGGACTCCTCTACGACATCTCTATGACTCCACTATGACTCATCTGTGATTCGGCTATGACTTTGCTATGACTCCCCTATGACTCCTCTGTGACTACTCAATGACTCCTCTGTGACTCCTATACGACACTATGACTCCTCTATGAATCCTCTTTGAGTCCTCTGTCTCCTCTATGATACCCCTATGACTCTATGATACTATGACTACTCTCTGACTCCCCTATGACTCTCTGACTCCCCTATGACCCCCCTATGACCTCCATTACTCCTCTATGACTCCTCTATGACTCCTCCATGACTCCTCCATGACTCCCCTATGACTCCTGTAGGACTCCTTATTGACTGCTCTGACACCTTATTGACTCCTCTGCGACTCCTCTATGACTCCTCTATGACTCCTGTATGAATCCTCTATGACTTCACGGAACAATGACTACTCTATGACTCCTCTATGACCTCGCTATGAATGCTCTGTGACACATCTATGAATCTATGACTCCCCTATGACTCCTCTATGACACATCTATGAATGCTCTATGACACATCTATGAATCCATGACTCCCCTATGACTCCTCTATGACTCTTCTACGAGTTCTCTACGATTCCTCTATGACTCTATGACACTATGACTCCTCTATGAATCCTCTATGACTACTCTATGACTCCTCTATGACTCCTCTATGACCCCCCTATGACTCCTCTTTGACTCTATTACTCCACTATGATTGCTCTATGACCATCCTAAGATGCCCCTATGACTCCTTCATGACCCCTCTAAGACTCCTCTATGAATCCTCCATGACTCGTCTAAGACTCCTCTATGAACACCCAATAACACCTCCATGACTCCTCTAGGACTCCTCTAAGACTCCACTAGGACTTTTCTAGGATTCCTCTAGCACTCCTCTAGGACACCTCTCTGATGCCTCTCTGACTCCTCTCTGACTCCTCTAAGACACTATGACTCCTCTAAGACACTATGACTCCTCTATGAATCCTCTTTGAGTCCTCTGTCTCCTCTATGACACCCCTCTAACTCTGTGATACTATGTCTACTCTCCAACTCCTCTATGACTCCTCTATGACTCCTCTATGACTCCTCCACGACTCCTCTATGACTCCTGTAGGACTCCTTATTGACTGCTCTGACACCTTATTGACTCTCTGACTCCTCTATGACTTCTCTATGATTCCTCTATGACTTCTCTATGACTCCTCTATCACTCCTCTATCACTCCTGTATGAATCCTCTATGACTTTAGGCAATGACTCCTCTATGACACTTCTATGAATGCTCTACAACACATCTATGAATCTATGACTCCCTTATGACTTCTCTATGAATCCTCTGACACCTCTATGACTAATCTACAATTCCTCTTCCACTCCTCTACTTCTCTGTGAGTAATCTGCGACTCCTCTACGACTCCTCTATGACTCCTCTCTGACTCCAATATGACTCCTCTAAGACTCCTCTAAGAATCCTCTATGACTCCTCTAAGACACCCCTATGACTTCTCTACGACCTATCTATGACTCCTCTATGACCACAGAATGACCATTCTATGACTCTGCTACGACCCCTCAATGACTCCTGCATGAAACCTCTATGACTTTATGACACAATGACTCCTCTATGACACATCTATGAATATGATGCCTCCAACTCCTCCATGACTCCTCTATGACTCCTCCATGACCCCTCTATGACTCCTCCATGACCCCTCTATGACTCCTCCATGAAAGCTATACAACTCCTCTATTACTCCACTATGACTCCTTCCTGATTCCTCCAAGGCTTCTCTATGACACATCTATGACTCTATGACTCCTCTGTGAATCTCTGACTCTTTTCTGACTCCTCTCTTACTCCTCTATGACTCCTCTATGATTCCTCTTTGACTATTCTATGACTCCTGTATGAATCCAATATGACTCCTCTATGATTTCATTATGACTCCACCACGACTCATCTATGAATCCTCCTTAACTCCTCCATAACGCCTCTATGACACATCTGTGACTCTGTGACACCTCTATGACTCTCTGACTCCTCTCTGACTCCTCTCTGAATCCTCTATGATTCCTCTATGACTCCACTTTGACCATTCTATGACTCCTCTATGACTCCACTATGACTCCACTATAACTCCACTATAAATCCTCTATGACTCATCTGTGACTATTCAATGAACCCTCTAATAATCCTATATGACTCCTCTAAGATGCCTCTAAGAATCTTCTTTGACTCCTTGTCGTGGTTTAAACCCAGTCAGGTAACTTGTTCACTCACTCCCAGTGAGTGGTGCCAAGCTGACAACAATCAAGGTCCGTGTTCGTCTCCCCCCTCCTCCCTGCACCGGGGCTCTCCCCTTCCCCGCTCCCGGAGGAACGGGGAGGAGGATCGAGAGAGTGCAACTCCTACGGGTTGAGACAAGAACAGTCCAGCAACAAATCACCACCGCTACTATCAGCTAAAACAATGATAAGGGAAAATAACAAGGGAAGAGAATACGATACCACCGGCCAAGAAAACGAGTTCCACCCGGAAGCTCCTGTCCTTCCGGGTCACTCCCAGTTACCCCCCACCCCGGGCATGACGTGCTGTGGTATGGAATACCTCCCCGGCTAGCCCGGGTCAGGCGCCCCGTCTCTGCTTCCTCACAGCTTCCTCTCCTCCCTGGCAGAGCATGAGCCTCACAGAGTCCTTGGTCAGGGTAAACATCACTTAGCAACAACCGAAAACATCGGCTTCACCAACACTGTTCTCAAAACTAGAAGTCAAAACACAGCACTGCACCAGCTAACACAAAGGAAAAAACATGACTGCTACTGCTGAACCCAGGACATTATCCACCCCTTATTCCATACCATTCACGTCGTGCTCAGATCCCACATTTTCAATACACCATCGCTCTCCCACATATATACATCCATATACATACAGGCCAAGAGGAAAAAAAATCATTTTCTTAGTGCATGGACCAATCCCTATAATGCTGCCGAGTCCATTCGGTCCATGATGTTCCAAGTTCATTCTCTGTTGGGATGATGGCTGGAGGGAAGTCAGGGCCAGTCGCTGGTGACCTGGAGACATCTAGTTGATGGGCTATAAAAGCATTACACAGCAGGCAACAGCATACAATTGAGTTCACTGGCTGTTTTCCCCTAAAATCAAATCCCCTTGAGGTATACATCGGACTTCCCCATCTTCCCGCATTACCCACCAAGTATATCCAGGTCCCTGAGCAAAAGCAATCCCACGAGTGGGTTTGCCTTTACCTGAAGCAGGAATAACCCAGACTGTCTTCCCCAGCAAATTCTTCATATGCACCACGGGAACTTTGTCCCCCTCTACAATATGTAAAAGTTCTGACTGGGCTGGGCCAGCCCTGTTGGCAGATCCTCTGGTGTTGACCAACCAGGTGGCCTTTGGTAAATGTGTATCCCAATGCTTGAAAGTTCCCCCACCCATCGCTTTCAGTGTAGTTTTTAACAGCCCATTGTACCGTTCGATTTTCCCAGAGGCTGGTGCATGGTAGGGGATGTGATATACCCACTCAATGCCATGCTCTTTGGCCCAAATATCTATAAGGTTATTCCGGAAATGAGTCCCATTGTCTGACTCAATTCTCTCTGGGGTGCCGTGTCGCCACAAAATCTGTTTCTCAAGGCCCAGGATGGTGTTCCGGGCAGTGGCATGGGGCACAGCGTATGTTTCCAGCCACCCGGTGGTTGCTTCCACCATGGTAAGCACATGGCGCTTGCCTTGGCGGGTTGGTGGCAGTGTGATATAGTCAATCTGCCAGGCCTCCCCATATTTATACTTCAACCATCGTCCTCCATACCAAAGAGGCTTTAACCGCTTGGCTTGTTTAATTGCAGCACATGTTTCACACTCATGAATAACCTGGGCAATAGTGTCCATTGTTAAGTCCACCCCTCGGTCACGGGCCCATCTGTATGTTGCATCTCTGCCCTGATGGCCTGAAGTGTCATGGGCCCACCGGGCCAAAAATAATTCACCTTTATGTTGCCAATCTAAGTCCATCTGAGCCACTTCAATCTTAGCCGCTTTATCCACTTGTTGGTTGTTCTGGTGTTCCTCAGTGGCCCGACTCTTGGGTACATGGGCATCTACATGACGTACCTTCACCACCAGGTTCTGCACCCGGGCAGCAATATCTTTCCACAGTGCAGCAGCCCAGATGGGTTTACCTCTGCGTTGCCAGTTGCTCTGCTTCCATTGCTTCAACCACCCCCACAGGGCATTTGCCACCATCCATGAGTCAGTATAGAGATAAAGTACTGGCCACTTTTCTCGTTCAGCAATGTCCAGGGCCAGCTGGATGGCTTTCACCTCGGCAAATTGACTCGATTCACCCTCTCCTTCAGCAGTTTCTGCAACTTGTCGTCCAGGACTCCATACAGCTGCCTTCCATCTCCGATGCTTTCCCACAATACGGCAAGAGCCATCAGTAAACAAGGCATACTGCTTTTCACTTTCTGACAGTTTATTATATGGTGGGGCCTCTTCAGCACGCACCACCTCCTCCTCTGGTGACATTCCGAAATCTTTGCCCTCTGGCCAGTCCATGATGACTTCTAGAATGCCTGGACGACTGGGATTTCCTATTCGAGTTCGTTGTGTAATTAGTGCAGCCCATTTACTCCATGTAGCATCAGTTGCATGATGTGTAGAGGAGACCCTGCCTTTGAACATCCAGCCCAGCACGGGCAGCCGGGGTGCCAGGAGGAGCTGTGCTTCAGTGCCAATCACTTCCGAAGCAGCTCGAACCCCTTCATAGGCTGCCAGTATCTCTTTCTCAGTTGGGGTATAGCTGGCCTCAGATCCTTTGTATCCCCGACTCCAAAAGCCGAGGGGTCGACCTCGAGTCTCCCCTGGAGCTTTCTGCCAGAGGCTCCAGGTAGGACCGTTCTCCCCAGCTGCAGTGTACAGCACATTTTTTACATCTGGTCCGGTTCGGACTGGTCCAAGGGCTACTGCATGAACTATCTCGCGTTTAATTTGCTCAAAGGCTTGTTGCTGCTCAGGGCCCCATTTAAAATCATTCTTCTTCCGGGTCACATGATAGAGAGGGCTTACAATCGAACTGTAATTTGGGATGTGCATTCTCCAGAACCCCACTGCACCCAAGAAAGCTTGCGTTTCTTTCTTATTAGTTGGTGGAGACATTGCTGTTATCTTGTTGATCACATCTGTGGGGATCTGTCTACGTCCATCTTGCCATTTTATTCCCAAAAATTGAATCTCCTGTGCAGGTCCCTTGACCTTACTCCGTTTTATGGCAAAACCGGCTTTCAGCAGGATTTGGATTATTTTCCTCCCTTTCTCAAAGACTTCTTCCGCTGTATCGCCCCACACAATAATGTCATCAATGTATTGCAGGTGTTCTGGAGCTTGCCCCTGTTCCAGTGCAGTCTGGATCAGTCCATGGCAAATGGTAGGGCTGTGTTTCCACCCCTGGGGCAGTCGGTTCCAAGTGAACTGGACACCCCTCCAAGTAAAAGCAAACTGTGGCCTGCACTCTGCTGCCAAAGGAATGGAGAAAAATGCATTGGCAATATCAATCGTGGCATACCACTTGGCTGCTTTTGACTCTAGTTCATACTGAAGTTCTAGCATGTCCGGTACGGCAGCACTCAATGGTGGTGTGACTTCATTCAGGCCACGATAGTCTACTGTTAGTCTCCATTCTCCATTAGACTTTCGCACTGGCCATATGGGGCTATTGAAGGGTGAGCGGGTCCTGCTGATCACCCCCTGACTCTCCAGTCTACGGATCAGCTGATGGATGGGAATCAGGGAGTCTCGGTTGGTGCGATATTGCCGCCGGTGCACTGTTGTGGTCGCAATTGGCACTTGTTGTTCTTCAACTTTCAGCAACCCCACAGCAGAGGGATCTTCTGAGAGACCAGGCAAGGTGGACAGCTGCTCAATTTCCTCAGTCTCCAAAGCAGCAATACCAAAAGCCCACCGGTACCCTTTTGGGTCTTTGAAGTACCCTCTCTTGAGGTAGTCTATGCCGAGGATGCATGGAGCCTCTGGACCAGTCACAATAGGGTGCTTTTGCCACTCCCTCCCAGTCAGGCTGATTTCAGCCTCCAGCACAGTCAACTCTTGGGATCCTCCTGTTACTCCAGAAATATAGATGGGTTCCACCCCTTGACAGCTTGATGGCATCAGGGTACACTGTGCACCGGTATCTACTAGAGCCTTATACTTCTGTGGGACTGATGTGCCAGGCCATCTGATCCACACAGTCCAGTAAATCCGATTGTCCCCTACCTCCACCTGGCTGGAGGCAGGGCCCCTCTAATGGTCGTCACAGCATTGGACACTTAAGTCGTGTTGAAAGGGATTATTCTTCGTTATCACAGGAGCTGGAGTAAAATCAGCTCTTCCACTCCATCTGGGAAACTGCTCACCAGAAACTGAAGCCGTAGCTCTCATGGGACGATCAGTCTTGGCCCTTGCTCCCCTCTTCAGTTCACTCACCCGTTCCTCCAAAGCTGAAGTAGGTTTTCCATCCCACTTTGTCATGTCTTCTCCGTGATCCAGCAGGTAAAACCATAGGGTACCCCGTGGCGTATACCTTCTGTATCTCCTCTCTTGAACAATAGGACGTCTTTTGTTAATAGCTGAGACGCGTGTTGGTACACGTGAGGAGCTGGATAAATCAGATACATCGTCCCTCAATTTGTCGAGGTCCTGGGACAGTTTTTTCACAGCTGAGATGATGGAAGGAGTGAGATTGTCTTCGAACTCTCGGAGTTTATGAACCATTTCATCCACTGTTAGTGGTACTATGTCATTCCAGGTCACTGTTGCCAATGAATGGGCATATGATGACGGTGCATTCCGTGTAAGTTTTCGCCACATGGGTCGTGTACATTCAACTTCATCTGGATCTATAGGTGTATCTCCGTTATTCGGCTTGATGTGATAGATCATCTCTACGATGGCCGATTCCCTCAGAGACTGGATGCCTTTGTCTATAGTAGTCCACTTGGCCGAACGACTCGTAACATCGTCCTTGTACGGAAACCTTTCTTTCACAGCTGCCAAGAGCCTCCTCCAAAGGCTGAGGGACTTTTTCTCTCTTGCAATTGCTTTGTCAATTCCCCCTTCTCTAGCAAGTGATCCCAGCTGCTTGGCTTCTGTACCTTCTAGTTCGTGACCATCGGCCCCATTGTCCCAGCATCGGAGTAACCAGGTGATGATGTGCTCCCCTGGTTGACGGGTAAAATCTTTTCGCATATTCCGCAGCTCGGTTGAGGTCCGAGGTCGAGAAGTTACCTCTTCTTCTTCTTCTTCGTCATGTGAGGATGACTCCTGATCAGATTCTGGACCGGGTGGTGAATTCATTGGTTCTTCATCTCGCTTCACCCTTTTTGCCTCCTTTTTGCTTGTTCTCTTGCGTACAGGGGCAACTGATATTGGTACGAATTGGTCCTCTGGTTTGGCTGCAGTGATTATCACTGTGGTTTGAGTAGCGACTGTACTTGTTGCTGGGGGTGGTGTAGCTACCGTGCTTGGAGCTGGGGTAACCGCGCTGTCTGTTGCAGTTGAAGTTCGAGCAGCTGCTGTACTTGCCACTGGGGTAGCTGCGCAGTTCATTGCAGCCAAAGTTTGAGTAGCGACTGTCGCTTTGCCCTCAAATCCGCCGACATTCTTTTCCTTTTGAAGGTGCTGGATAGTGTTGAACAAGGCCCTGTAAGCATAGGCCAAGCCCCAGCACGTTGCCGTGATTTGTCCATCTCTGGTATGGCCAGAATGACCACACACCTCATTTAAGTGTTTTACTAATTCTTCTGGATTTTGCAGTTGTTCGGTAGTGAAATTCCAAAGTACTGGAGGGGCCCACTGACCTAGATACTTGCCCATACTATCCCACACACCCTGCCACTCATGGCTGTCCAGCCTCTGGGAAAATCTCTCGGTCCTCCTACATCGTCGTTTGACCCCAGACAAGACCCAAACCTGAATCTGCTTAACTCTTGAAATCAGTAGTGGGCAAAACACACTCTGTATGCGTGTTAGCATGGTGATTCCCATCACCATCAGCAAACAAGTCTCAAGAGCATTAAAAGGCCATTTAAAAAATTCGAAACTCTCAAATGTAAATGGTCTGGGGGGACGACTAGGAGGGTAAAAGGATGTCTCCTTCACAGGTTGAGCACCTGAGAAGGAGAAAAAAGATGTGTAATTGCTAAGCACCTCCATCATATACCTCCCAAAGTATAAAGGTGGTGACCACACTGGGAACATAAGCCAGATCAGTTTCATGATCAATGATTCTATTGTATTACAAGTCATTACCATAAAGTACAATGGGATAAAAACCTTAGCCCAAGCCCCACACTTGAAAAACACTAATACAGCCAATACCGGATGGACGTAAGATATGGTATACTGAAACTGTGAGATCAAGAGGAAAAACCTTGAGAGACAATAAATCAGCACTGTGACGAGTGACTATCAATCCAGTCAGATCTGTTCTTATCTCAACCCCTCGTGCCCCACGTTGGGCGCCAAAAAGAACTGTCGTGGTTTAAACCCAGTCAGGTAACTTGTTCACTCACTCCCAGTGAGTGGTGCCAAGCTGACAACAATCAAGGTCCGTGTTCGTCTCCCCCCTCCTCCCTGCACCGGGGCTCTCCCCTTCCCCGCTCCCGGAGGAACGGGGAGGAGGATCGAGAGAGTGCAACTCCTACGGGTTGAGACAAGAACAGTCCAGCAACAAATCACCACCGCTACTATCAGCTAAAACAATGATAAGGGAAAATAACAAGGGAAGAGAATACGATACCACCGGCCAAGAAAACGAGTTCCACCCGGAAGCTCCTGTCCTTCCGGGTCACTCCCAGTTACCCCCCACCCCGGGCATGACGTGCTGTGGTATGGAATACCTCCCCGGCTAGCCCGGGTCAGGCGCCCCGTCTCTGCTTCCTCACAGCTTCCTCTCCTCCCTGGCAGAGCATGAGCCTCACAGAGTCCTTGGTCAGGGTAAACATCACTTAGCAACAACCGAAAACATCGGCTTCACCAACACTGTTCTCAAAACTAGAAGTCAAAACACAGCACTGCACCAGCTAACACAAAGGAAAAAACATGACTGCTACTGCTGAACCCAGGACAATCCTCTAGGACTCCTCTATGAGTCCCCTAGGACTCTTCTATGACTCCAGTATGACTCCTCTATGACTCATCTACAACTCCTCCATGACTCCCCTATGACTCCTCTATGAGTCCCCTATGACACGCCCATGACTCCGCTATGACTTCTCTATGACTCTTCCATGACTCCTCCATGACTATTCCATGACTTCTCTATGACTCCATTATGACTCCAATATAACTCCTCTATGACTCCTCTATGACTCTTCCATGACTTATATGACTCCTCTATGACACCTCTATGACTACTCTATGACTCCTCTATGTCTCCACTATGACTTCTCCGACTACTCTATGACTCCTGTGACTCCTCTCTGATTCCTCTATGACACATGTATGAATTTATGACTTCTCTATGACTCCTCCATGACCCCTCTATGACTCCTCTATGACCACTAAATGAAACTTCTATGACTTCTCTACGACCTGTCTATGACTCCGCTATGCCCTTATGACGCAATGGCTCCTCTGTAACTCCTCTATGACACCTCCATGATTCCTCCATGACTCTTCTATGACTTCTCTATGACTCTCTATGACTCCCCTGTGAATGCTGTATGACTCCTCTATGACTCCTTTATGACTCCTCTATGACTGATATTTGACTGCTCTATGACTCCTCTATGACGCCTTTATGACTCCTCTATGACTGATATTTGACTGCTCTATGACTCCTTTATGACTCCTCTATGACTCCTCTATGACTGATATTTGACTGCTCTATGACCCCTCTATGACACCCCTATGACTCTATGACACTATGACTCTTCTATGACCCCTCTTTGACTCTAGGACAGTATGACTCCTCTATGACTCCTCTATGACTCCTCTATGACTCATCTATGACTTCTCTATGACCCCTCTATGAGTCCTCTATGACTCCTCTGAGTCCTCTGACTCCTCTGTGACTCCTCTATGACTCTTCTATGACTCTTTTATGACTCCCCTATGATTCCTGAATGTCTCCTCTATAACTCTATGAAACCTTTATGACTCCTCTATGACACATCTATGATGCTTCTATGACGCATCTATGACCCCTCTGACTCCACTATGACTATTATGACTCCTCTGAGTCGTCAATGAGCCCCCGACTCTTCTGTGACTCCTCTATGACTCCTCTATAGCACTATGACTCCTCTATGACTCCTCTACGACTCCTCTATGAGTCCTCTATGACACCTCCATGACTCTATGACTCTATGACTCCTCTCCGAATCCTCTATGAGTCTTGGACAGGATGACTTTTCTATGACACCTCTATGATGCCTCTGTGACGCCTCTATGACCCGTCTATGACTCCTCTATGAAACCTCTATGAAACCTCTAGGAAGCCTCTGTGACTCCTCTATGACTCTATGACTTCTCTATGACTGCCCTATGACTCTCTGATTCCTCTGTGACTCCTCTCTGACTTTTCTAGGACACCTCTATGACACCTCTGTGACTCCTCTATGTCACTATGACTGCTCTATGACTTGTCCATGACTCCTCTATGACTACATTGTTACTGCTGTATGACTGCTCTATGACTTCTCGATGACACCTCTGTGACTTTTGACATCAAGACTCCTCTCAGACTCCTGTATGACTCCTTCATGACTCCTCTATGACTCCTCCATGAATCCTCCATGACACCTCTATGACTCCTCTATGACTTCTCCATGACCCCTCTGTGACTCCTCTATGACCACTCAATGACCCATCTATGAGTCCTCTATGACCCCTCCATGACTCCTCTACGACTGCTCTATGACCTCTCTATGACTCATCCAGGACTCCTGGATGACTTCTCTAGGACTCCTCTATGACACCTCTATGACTCCTCTATGACTCCTCTATGACTCCCCTAAGACACCTCTATGACTCCTCTATGACACCTCTATGATGCCACTATGATGCCTCTATGACCCCTCTATGACCCCCATTGTAACTCTACTATGACTCCTAAGATTGCTCTATGAGCCGTCTGTTAGCCATCTGACTCCTCTATGCCTCCTCTACAACACTATGACTCTTCTACGACTCCCCTACAATATTACTGACCACCTTTACAGCAGTGAAGATAAAGGAACAACCTGCTTGGATACATCATTCAAGAATTAAGAAAGCACCAGAGCTACAGAAGACATGGCGGATCGAACCTTCAGGACCCTTACGTATGAAATTGCGTCGGTCATAATTTGGACTCATATGATAACTGGAGCACAAGCTTGGGACCAGAACTTACACCTGAAGTTAGTGCAGAATATTACTAATGTTTTTAATCGTACTGACTATTGGGTGTGTGCACAGTTGCCTAAACCAGGAGAAAGCCTGGATCTCCCATTAATTGGAGTTCCAATTCCAAACACTGCCTCATGGACAAATTTGTGGGTGAACAGAACACTAGCAATCTGTATTCGAAGGAAAGGTTAAACTTTGGAATAGTTAATCCTAATCCAGGTAATAAACATTACACCTGTGCACAAAGATGTATTACACCAGGAACCAGGGTAGGAGATCATGCTTGTTTCAATGCCACAGATGTAGGTCACCATTCAAATTGCGATCGTGCTATTAATATAGATGGTATTGTAGTTCAGTGATGGCCTGTTCCTAAAGGTACTGGTTATGTGGAGAAAATGCTTATAAGACTCTGCCCCCCAGCTGGAAGGAGGCATGCACCTTAGGTGCTGTAATACCCAATTTTACTATTATCAACAGGTATCCTTCTGGGACCTGGATTAGAAGTTTTGCTAAACGGATTAAGAGAGGGTTTAACCCTATTATTGAATGGCACACTGCATTTCATAGTTTTGTAAGAGGGCTAATTCCATCTTTGGGAGTAAGTGAATTAGAGAAGGCAATTGTAAATATCTCAGCAACCATAGAGGAAATGGAAAGCAAAAACATTGATATAATTCAGGCAGAACAACAAGAGATAACCAGCCTGTCTAAAGTGGTATTACAAAACTGAATAGCTCTAGACATGTTATTGGCATGACAAGGAGGGGTTTCTTCCATAATCAATGAAAGTTGTTGTTCCTATACAGACTGAAGTGGCAGAATCAAAACAGATCTGGAGGAAATTTGGAAACAAACTAAGATATTTCATGAAATGGCCATGGATGGCACCTCCTGGGGTTTTGAAGAAATATGGAAAAAAATAACTTCATGGTTACCTGAACCTCTCCTGGTTGAGGCAACCGGTTGCAGGAATATTGATGTTATTTGTTTTACTATTGATTACTTGTGGTATGATACAATGTTCCCTCTGCTGTTGTAAATGGTCTATGATCAGTTATGACGATTGGCAAAGGAACGAAATTAAGCACCAAGTAGAAACGGGAAATTATTTCAAAAAGTCTTTAGATGGTAATGGTAATATAAAAAATGTTGCAAAAGAATTTGCAAAAGGACATAAAAAGGGGAAATTTGAGACAAGGGGGGAGGCAAAACATTACAAAATAAAATATATATACCTTTAGAATCAGTTTTAAGTAATGTTGTTTGATGGCTTTGTAACAGTAGCAATGGAAAATTACTGAGGTGCATGATACACAGAAAAAAAAAAGAGCACGGCTAGAGAACAGGCTGAGAATTCTTTCTCATGTAAGATAAACCATTATAGCTGCCATAGTTTTAGGCCCTTATGACCTTAGTACAAAATGAGTTAAGAAAAACAGGCTAGAAGAACACAGAGATAAGGGGGATCTGGGAATGGCAGGTGTCCAGGATGGGCTGCAGTTAAACTAATTGATAAGTAGAAGGACAGGAGGATTGTTATGTCTGTGGTGTACCCCTTGGTTACAGCAGCCTTGAGGGAGACCGTGCCAAGAGCTGTGCTGAAGCTGAGGGAAACCACATCCACTCTTTGCCTCCTCACGCACAACTGCACGCTCTCAGCTTGGCCAGGCAGCAGTTACCCTTCGGACGGCTTTTAGGTGCCCAGAGATGTCACCCAAGAGGACTCTGATGCTGGCACACGCCTCACCAAAGGCAGCTTGTACAGCCTGGGCTCCCCTGGGTTGCCCTTGGCACCTTTATCAAAGGTAACTGCAACATGTCCTTGTCCTCTCTCCCAAGAGACCTCTGCCAATCCAATAACCTTTCACAAGGGGGATCCCAAAGGAAAGCCGATCTTCCCCTGTAACTGCACTGCCACTGTCCTGCCTGTTACACCGCGTCCTTCATTCCTCTCATCTTTCGTAGATTTTCCTTTCAAATAACCCTTTCAAATAACTTCTATCAGATGCCCTTTGTAATCTTCCTGCACTCGGAAACCTCCCCAGTTCCCTGGAAGACAATCTGGAAGACTTGACAAAAACTACACGGTGAGACATGGCTCATCAGGGTTTAATGAGCCCCATGGTGTATTTGGGCTGAGTCCGTGAACCTCAGGGGCTGAGAGGAGACTGAGGAAACCTCTCAAGAAGTCCAACTCAGAAATAAAGCCCCAAGTGCCTTCAGCATTAATGGGCCCCACTGAGGGCTGCTGCTGACAAAGTCTCCCCAGGGACTCGTTAAAGCAAGTAACTGCAGGCTGTGATTACAGGGAGACAAAGGCAAAGTGCAGGTGTCTGATGGTGAGAAAACCCTTGGTTTGTTTGATGATGCAGAAAGGCCAAGCCCTGACCACAGCCCTTGGAGAAGCAGAGCCTGAAATCCTGAGGATGAAAGTTCTCCTTATATGCCTTGAGGAAAGAGGCAACTGCCATAGCCCAGGGCACAGAGGCCTTTTGTTCTTTTGGGCCTTTCAGCCATGCCACAACCCTCAGCCATCTCTGCTGCAGGCTGTCCTACACTGGCCCATGCCTGCACCTCTTTCCCTTCAGGCTGTTGACCCCCATCTTGCTTTCCCATCTAGCTCTCACCTGGCATTTCTGTACCTTCAGTCCCATCTCTGCACCCATGGCTGTCTGTTCCTTGAAACACAAAGCCATGGGCTGAGCCAGACTCCCTCTGGGTGACCTCTTGCACCACAAGTCCACCTTTTGAGAGACATTTCTCTTTCCTAACTTTGAGTCTGAACCTTCCAAGCTGCACTTTGTAGAGGTTTCCTTCTCTTCCTGCTAGCAAGGAAACCTCCATCATCTCTGCAGCCACATTTCAAGTAGTTGTAGGCTGCTACTATAGTGGCAATTCAGGAGGTGGAGTGATTATCCCTCAGCAAGCTGATCTAAAGGGGACTTACAGAAGAACGGGTGATGCCATCAGTCTAGGGAACTAAGCACCATGGGAGAGCAGTGGGAAAAGCCAATGGCCTGGGTTGAGAACTTCTTGGCAAGAATGTGGTGTCCTTGGGTGCAAGGTACCCCATGCTCTGGGGACAGGGCACCTCACCTGGGACAGCTTCCTGCCTGTAGCACCCTCTCTGCTGCACAAACCCCGCTCTCCGCCCGCACTCACAAGTGTCTCACAGAAGCTTTGCACCTCCCCTGCAGCAGCGACTCCTCACTGCAGGAGGTTCCTGCATTCCCCAGGCTCAGGGATGGATGCTGCATTCCAGGCAAGTTTGGGTAGTGCAGGAGAGGGAGACAGGAAGGTGGGCTCATGGGGCATGATGAGCAGCGTTCAGGCACCCCCAACAGTGGGCATTCCCCATGTGCCACGCTGAGGCATGTTCCCATGAGCAAAAGTTCTCAGATAGCCTCTGGTCTGTCCAGGGCCTGCAGCCACACTCCAGGAACACCTACTCCTCCTCCACCTACCGACACCAACTGCTTTCCATTGCTGGGCTCCGTCATGCTTGTAAGGATTTGTTAAAGCCCTGAACCATCACCTTGCTTCTTGCTGACTTCCCTCCACCCTCTCTCACCTCCCTACACACTGCTCATTGCCACCAGTAACTAACTGAAGAGTTAAGAAGCTCTCAAGGCTTTCTTCAGGGGGTGACCATGTTTCTCCATTCACCATTGATGGATCCACTGAGTGCCAGGTGTGAGGTTCCTGCAGAGGCAGAGATGCCCCTGGGCAGAGCCCTGCTGCCAGGAAGGGTGTGCAGGGCAGAGCTGAGCACACAGCCCATGGCATGTGCTCTGGGAGCACTGAGAGGGAGCAGAGGTGGGCACAGAGCAGCAGCTCCTGGCAGGGACAGCTCCAGGCAGCAGAGATATGGATGGGCAGGGAGTGGGGGGAAAGTGCAGCCCAGCCCTGGGGAGGGTGCGTTCAGGCAGCTCTCTTGGGGTCTGCCACTGGAGGTGGCTGCTGGCCATGCTCTGCTGGGCACAGTCCTTTGCTTCTCCCCATGAGAGCTCCGTGATCTGCCCTTTGAAACCATGCTGCCCTGCTTTCAGCACAGGACAGGTGTTTGTGGGTGTTCTTAAGATCAGTTTGTGTGTGAAGGCAGCATACACAAGTGGTGTAAGCACAGGGCAAATGGGAAAGGACTGATGGACACTGCAGCCCTCCTTGCTCTGCACTAAGCTACAAGGAGCTGAGAACTTCTCCTTGTGTCAATATTGTTCTGATTTTTTGTCATACAAAGAATGTTTTATAGCACACCCCCCCCAAAAAAAAAATCAAAAAACACCTCAGCAGTGTTATGCCAGTAAATAAATAACACAGTCCAAATGACTCTAAGGCCATGCTGAGCCTCTCTTGTGCAGCCCAGACTCACTTGAGTCATGAGTACAAGTAGTGAACCTTACAATGAAGTTGGATTTCATCTGTCATCCCTTGTGAACATCAGAGTTGGACAAAGCACTGCTTCAGAACAAAGCTGACTCCCATCCAACCTGGCCTTGAACACTGCCAGGGATGGGGCAGACACAGCTTCTCTGGGCACCCTGTGCCAGTGTCCCACCATTCTCAAAAGGAACAACTTCATCTGAATGTCTAAGCTAAATCTCCCTTTTTTCAGCTTAAAGCCATTCCCCCTTGTTCTGTCACTGCAGGCCCTTGCAAAAACCCCTCTCCACATTTCTTGTAGGCCCTGCTTAGATATGGAGAGATTGCTAAGATGTCTCCCTGGAACCTTCTCTTCTCCAGGCTGAGCACCCACATCTCTCAGCCTATTTCCATTGGAGACGTGTTCCAGCCCTTAGAGCATCTTTGTGACCCTTCATAAGCCCATCATTGTCGGATCAGAAGTGAACAGGGGTTGGAAGGGACCCCAGGATGTCTCAAGTCAAACCCACCAGGAACAGGGTCAGAGCAAGTGGTTCAAGGCTTGATTCAGGCTGAGCTGGAAATTCCCAAGGCCAGAGACTGCACAGCCTCTCTGGGTGACCTGATGCAGCCCTTGCCTGAGCCGATGGGAACAAGGTTTCCTTCTGTCCTGCCTGAACCTCTCCTCTGTCACTATCCCTCACTGCCTTTTGTCCTCCCACCAGGCACCATGGTGAGGAGCCTGGCTCTGTATTCTCCATGTCCTCCTTGCCGGTACAGGCAGCCAGTCCCCAACAGCCTTCCCTTCGCAAGATCTCAGGTCCCCATCAGCTTTCCCTTCTCCAGGATGGACAAGCCCAGCTCCCCCAAACTCTCCCCACAGGCACCGTGCTCCAGTATCTCCTGACCTGAGGGCTCATTACTAAACCCACTCCTGCTTGCCAATAGCGTTCCTGAGTTGGGAATGTGAAACCTGGATGGAGGATTCCAGAGCATCCCTTCCCTTGTTCTCCTGCCGTGCTCCTGCTCATACAGCCCACGATGCTGCTGTCCTCCCTTGCTGCCTCCTGTCCAGCTCCTGCCCACCCAGACCTTTCCCATGGGCTGTTCTCAGCCTGGCAGCCCCACCCTGTGCCATTGCAGGGGAGCTCCCTGCAGGGACCCCTGTGTCCCCTGCTACCCCGCCCAGGACACCCTGAGAGCTCTGAACTCCCCCCCCCCCCCTCCATGCCTTCCCATCTCCCCACACCAGCACAACAGCCCCGGCCCTTGGGCTCCCCAAGAGCTCTTCCTGCTCCATCAGCAAGGGAAAGCAATGCAAGGCTAGGGAAGGCAAGGCAAGGCAAGGCAAGAAATGGCAAGGCAAGACAAGGCAAGGCAACTCATGGCAAGGCAAGGCGACTCAAGGTAAGGCAAGGCAAGGCAAGGCAAGGCCATGACAGGCCAGGCCAGGCAAGGAAAGGCAAGGAAATGCAAGGAAAGGCAAGGAAATGCAAGGCCAGGCAAGGCATGTCCAGGCCAGGCTAGGCCAGGAAAGGCCAGGCAAGTCAAGGCAAGTCAAGGGAAGGACAGGCCAGGCCATGCCAGACAAGGCAAGGCAAGGCTAGGCTAGGCAAGGCAAGGCATGGCAAGGGAAGGGAAGACACGGCAAGACAAATCAAGGCAAGGAAAGGCAAGGTGTGGCAAAGGAAGGAATGGCATGGCAAGGTGATGCGAGGCAATGGAAGGCAAGGCAAGGCAAAACATGGCAAGGGAAGGAAAGTCATGGCGAGGTGAGGAGAGGCGAGGCTACACAAGGCGAGGCAATGCAAGGCAAGGCATGGCAAGGCAAGGGAAAGAAATTCATGGTGAGTCGAGGTGAGGCGAGGCAAGGCAGGGCAAAAGAAATAAAGACAGAGTGAGGTGAAGCGAGGCAATGCAAGGCAATGCATGGCAAGGCAAGGGAAGGAAATTCATGGTGAGGCGAGGTGAGGCAAGACAAGGCAGGGCAACAGAAATAAAGACAGAGTGAGGCAAGGCAAGGCGAGGCAAGGCAAGGCAAGGCAAGGCAAGGAAAGGCAAGGAAAGGAAAGGCGAGGCGAGGCAAGGGAAGGCATGGTGAGGCGAGGGGAGGCAAGGCAAGGCAAGGCGAGGTGAGGCAAGGCAATGCAAGGCAAGGCAAGGTAAGGCAAGGCAAGGCCATTAAAGGCCAGGAAAGGCAAGGAGAGGTGAGGCAAGGAGAGGCAAGGGAAGGGAAGGGAAGGAAAGAAAAGGCAAAGCAAGACCCAAACCTGACTCTGCTTAACTTTTGAGATCAGACAAAACGGTGGTGGGTAAAACACACTCTGTGTGTGTGCCAACATGTGTTGCCTGGCCTGGACTGGCCTAGCCTGGCCTTGCCTGGTCTTGCCTTGCATTGACCTAACCTGCCTAGCCTTTCCTGGCATGGCTTGGCCTGGCCTTTCTTTGCCTTGCATTGAATTGCCTTTCCGTACCTTCCATTGCCTTGACTCTCCTGGCCTAGCCTGACCTTGCCCTGCTTGATGTGGTCTGTCCTGGCCTTGCAGGGCTTTTCTTGCCTTGCCTTGCCCTTCCTGGGCTGGCCTGGCCTTGACTTGCCTTGCTTTGCCTTGCCTTGCCTTGCCTTACCTTGCCTTACCTTGCCTTACCATGCCTGGCCTTGCCTGGCATTGCCTTGCCTTGCACTGCCTTACCTTGCCTTGCCTTGCCTTGCCTTCCCTTCCCTTGCCTTGCCTTCCATTGCCATGCCTAGCCTTACCTTTTCTTTCCTTCCCTTGCCTTGCCTCGCCTCACCTTACCTCTTCTCGCCTTTCCTGACCTTTAATGGCCTTGCCTTGCCTTGCCTTGCATTGCCTTGCCTCCCCTTGCCTCATCATGTCTTCCCTTCCCTTCCCTTCCCTTTCATTGCCTTGCCTTCCCTTTTTTTCCCTTTCCTTGCCTTTCCTTGCCCTTTCCTTGCCTTTCCTTGCCTTTCCTTGCCTCGCCTTGCCTTGCCTCGCCTCTCCTCCCCTCCCCTCGCCTTCCCTCGCCTTCCCTCGCCTTGCCTCGCCTTGCCTCGCCTTGCCTCACCTTGCCTTCCCTTGCCTTCCTTTGCCTTCCCTCACTATGTCTTTATTTCTGTTACCCTACCTTTGCCTCGCCTCACCTCAACTCACCATGAATTTCTTTCCCTTGCCTTGCCATGCCTTGCCTTCCACTCCCTCGCATTGCCTCGCCATGCTATTCCTTCCTTTGCCATGCCTTGCCTTTCCTTGCCTTGACTTGTCTTGCCATGTCTTCCCTTCCCTTGCCATGCCTTTCCTTGCCTTGCCTAGCCTTGCCTTACCTTGCCTTGCCTGGCCTTGCCTTGCCTTGCCTGGCATGGCCTGGCCTATCCTTCTCTTGCCTTGCCTTGACTTGCCTGGCCTTTCCTGGCCTAGCCTGGCCTGGACATGCCTTGCCTTGCCTGGCCTTGCATTGCCTTGCCTTTCCTTGCATTTCCTTTCCTTGCCTGGCCTGGCCTGTCATGGCCTTGCCTGGCCTTGCCTTGCCTTCCCTTGCCTTACGTTACCTTGAGTTGCCTTGCCTTGCCTTGAGTTGCCTTGCCATATCTTGCCTTGCCATTTCTTGCCTTGCCTGGCCTTCCCTAGCCTTGCATTGCCTTCCCTTGCTTTGCCTTCCTTTGTCTTGCATTGCCTTGCCTTGCCTGGCCTTGCTTGACACAGATCTCTTGCTGTGTCATGTGCACTTGCCAGTTACTGAGGAAAGTATCCATGGGCTGGGAAAGGAAACAGCACAGGAGGGAAGTTTTAGTTAATTGTTGCTCTTCCTGGTAAATCCTGTAGGGCTCTAGCATCTTGTTCCATATTTTCCGTGGTCACTGGAATGGGTTTCATTATTAAAAAAAGTATTTCATATTCTACTTCCCTGTGTTCCAGGAGAAACAGCAACAAGGGCCTCCCCTTGTGCCACAGCTTGTGACACTGGGCAAGACGTGACAAGAAAAACAGATGGGCTGGTACCTGTGGAGAAGCCTGTGGCCTGTAGAGCTTCATCAGGGACAAGGACAGGTTTCTGTGTAAGCACTGACTCAGTTCAGCCCAGCTGTGCTGTAGTGAAGAGCAGCACCCCTCGCTGCCCTGTGTGGAGTCGGGGCTGGGGTGCGTGCTCCCCACCCCTTCTCTCCTGCCTCCTTTGTCTGCAGTGAAACAGAAACCATGTTCTCTGAAGAAATTCTTTCCGGTGAGGGTGGTGAGACACTGGAACGTGTTTCCCAGAGAAATCCCCCATGCCTCTTGTGAAACTGTTTAGGATTGCTGAAAGAATCACTTCCACACATACCAGCAAAAGTGATTTTAATGTGAATTTCTAAAAGCAGGATTCCTCAGGATTTGGTGGCGAGGCCCCACTCCACCATCTACAAAAAGAGATTGTGTCAGACTTGGCAAGGATTTATCCAGGACTGGATTCAAGTGATTTATACAGCATTGAACTGAAATCATGTGTATAGAAACTGCAAACAGAAAGGAATAAGGGAGACCCTCTTGTTGAGTCACGAGGTTCAGATTGGATCTCTTTGCTTTCTAAGTTCCCTCTCCGAGAGCAGTCTGCATGCAGCTGGATTCCATCTTAGTCTCAGGCCTGGTATTCATCTAAAGGATCACAAATGCCAGCTAGCAGCAGTTTGCATTTGTAAACTCAATCACAGGATTTCTAACGGCACTTGATCACTGAAGCTAATATACACGCACCTGCAATTAAATATCCAACCTAACACAACACACTGAGACGGAGCTAGATGGCTGTGCACAGATCGAGATGCATTCCACCCCGTAAATAAAGTCAGTCCATCTTTCTCAGAGTGCTGTGCTCACCTCTTGCTGCTGTGCCAACAAACAGAGTTGTACTGAATTCCAGTTATAAATTGAGGGCGATGTTTGGTTGCTTTACTCAGTTGTTAAGAATTTCCTAAATGGGTTTAAGTACAATTATATACATGGACAGGTTTCTGCATCAACATAACTTGTCCAGCTGATTTCTATGCTCTAATGTATAGCAGAATGTTTAACAACAAACAGAATAGGATATAAATTAGTGAAATAAAGGTAGGATGTAAAATTCAACTTTAAAGCCCCAGTTGCTGTTGCTGACCATCCAACCAGGGTATCCTACCAGACATGTTCTCATGCTCAGTGCGTGGACTTCCCAGGGATAGGTTTGGTTGGACTCGATGTTCTCAAATGGCCATTTTCAAATTAATTGATTGATTGTAAGAAACGAAGATTTTTAGCCTTAAATCTTTGTATCATCAGGCTGTTTCCCATGGTGTTTCCCTGGAGCCCCAGGGAGCCCTGCAAGGAGCCCAGTGGGGCAGATTCAGAGCCACCTTGGGCTGGGCCTCTGCTGCTGAGCTGGGACCGAGGGGAGACCTGCGAGACACAGGGAGCTTAAAGGCACTTGGCAGTGGAGGATGCTGAGGAGGAGGAACCTTCTGAAGGAGAAACCTTCCCAGCCCTGTTTGTGGTAAGGCACTGGGTGCAGGGCAATGCAGCTGCAGTTTCTCTCTGTAGATAAGGAGGAGGATGTGCTGCAGAGCAGGGCTTCCCCTGCACCATGCAGGGACAGGACAAGGCAGGTCCCTTGTCCCGGGGCTGGCTGCAGGGTGTGAATGTGGGTGTGCAGCCAGGGGTGCCCAGCGCTGCCCTTGCAGCAGGGTCCCTGCAGCCCAAAGGCTGTGTGCAGGGGCAGGGACTCTGCTGCCTGCCAGGGTCAGCACTTGGCCTGCCCGGGAGCTCCCCATGGAGCTCGGAGGGGGAGAGGGGAGCTGAGGGGAAGGGAACAGCCCCTGGCAGGGAAGGGAAGTGCTGGGTGGGTGACGCTGCTCCAATCTGCCGTCACTCTGAGCACTTCTTCAGAGGCTCCTTCTGAAAGACACTGAGGCATCATTTACCTGATAGGGAAGGATGCTGAGCTTTGATGTTTTTCCCTCTTGGTGGGCAGGTTGGGCAGTGGGAGCTGGGAATTTACTTCTCTGCTTTGGGGGAGGCACCGAGAGTCTTGTGAGGGCTTGTGTGAGCTGCTCCTGAGCCCCTGCACAGGCAGGGGTGTGCAGGGCAGAGCTGAGCACACAGCCCATGGCATGGGCTCTGGGAGCACTGAGAGGGAGCAGAGCTGGGCACAGAGCAGCAGCTCCTGGCAGGGAAAGCTCCAGGCAGCAGAGATATGGATGGGCAGGGAGTGGGGTGAAAGTGCAGCCCAGCCCTGGGGAGGGTGCGTTCAGGCAGCTCTCTTGGGGTCTGCCACTGGAGGTGGCTGCTGGCCGTGCTCTGCTACCCACAGCCCTTTGCTTCTCAGCGTGAGAGCTCTGTGGACTGTCCTTTGAAACCATTCTCCCCCGGTCTCAGCACAGGACAGATGTTTGTGGGTGTTCTTAAGATCAATTTGTGTGTGAAGGCACCTTACAGGCAGTGCAAGTTTGAGCACAGGGCAAGTGGGAGAGGACTGATGGACACTGCAGCTCTCTTGGTTCTGCAAAGAACTGAGACTTTTTGCCTGATGCAATGCTCTTCTGATTGTACCTAGGAAGAAGCCTCAGCAGTGTAATGACATCACTAGCAATGACACTGAACGTCTCCTCTCCTGCTAAAATATGCTCAGTTGTGAATGTGTAAACTGAACTTCTGTATCTGACATCCCTCCTGTCCTAACCTGTCACTGCCTTTTTCTCCTCTAACACTGCCCCATGCCCGGAGGCAGCAGATGTCCAACGGCAGCTCCATCACCCACTTCCTCCTCCTGCCATTCGCACACACGCGGGAGCTGCAGCTCTGCCACTTCTGGCTCTTCCTGGGCATCTCCCTGGCTGCGCTCCTGGGCAACGGCCTCATCATCACCAGCACAGCCTGCGACCAGCGCCTCCACACCCCCATGTACTTCTTCCTCCTCAACCTCTCCCTGCTGGACCTGGGCTGCATCTCCACCACTGTCCCCAAATCCATGGCCAATTCCCTCTGGGACACCAGGGCCATCTCCTACACAGGCTGTGCTGCACAGCTCTTTTTCTTTGCCTTTTTCATCTCAGCAGAGTATTTTCTCCTCACTGTCATGTCCTACGACCGCTACGTGGCCATCTGCAAGCCCCTGCACTATGGGACCCTCCTGGGCAGCAGAGCTTGTGTCCACATGGCAGCAGCTGCCTGGGGCACTGGGTTTCTCAGTGCTCTGCTGCACACGGCCAATACATTTTCACTGCCCCTGTGCCGAGGCAATGCTGTGGAGCAGTTCTTCTGTGAAATCCCCCAGATCCTCAAGCTCTCCTGCTCACGCTCTTACCTCAGGGAAGTTGGGCTTCTTGTGGTTGGTGCCCTGATTGCTGTTGGCTGTTTTGTTTTCATTGTGGGGTCCTATGTGCAGATCTTCAGGGCCGTGCTGAGGATGCCCTCTGAGCAGGGACGCCACAAAGCCTTTTCCACGTGCCTCCCTCACCTGGCTGTTCTCTCCCTCTTTGTCAACACTTCTGTCTTTGCCTACTTGAAGCCCCCCTCCGTCTCCTCCCCATCCCTGGATCTGGTGGTGTCAGTGCTGTACTCGGTGGTGCCTCCAGCAGTGAACCCCCTCATCTACAGCCTGAGGAACCAGGAGCTGGAAGATGCTGTGAGGAAGCTGGTGACCGGATGTGTTTCAGCAGATATACGCTGCTTGCTTTACCCTGGAAAGGGTTTCCAGTGTAGGTCATGACAGGCCGTGCCTGTCTTTGCTGCTTTACATTTGTTTTCCTATTTCAATTTGTGATGATGTTGTGTTCATAGAAATGTCAGTTTTCATGTCCTAATTAAGTTGCCACTCGTGTTGTGTGACCCACAGACTTTGTGTCACTCTGGTCTCTGATTGTATTTAAGGGAAATAAATGATCCTGCAGCAACTTCTTCTCTGTGATACGTCCTCACATGTCAGGAATGAAGGGGAATGAAAGCAGCTTTCTGGCTGCTCCAGCTGTGGGATGGCTGCTCTGGGGGAGCCCAAGTGCCGGAGCTGTTGTGCTGGTGTGGGAAGATGGGATGGCATGGGGGGGGGGGCAGCAGAGCTCTCAGGGTGTCCTGGGCAGGGGAGCAGGAGACACAGGGGTCCCTGCAGGGAACTCCCCTGCGATGGCACAGGCTGGGGCTGCCTGGCTGAGAACAGCCCATGGGAAAGGTCTGGGTGGGCAGGAGCTGGAAGGGAGGCAGCAAGGGAGGACAGCAGCATCGAGGGCTGTATGAGCAGGAGCACGGCAGGAGAACAAGGGAAGGGATGATCTGGAATCCTCCATCCAGGTTTCAGATCCCCAGTTCAGGAGTGGGTTTATCAGTGGGCGCTCAGGACAGGCAGAGATAGGAACACGGTGCCTCTGGGGAGAGTCTGGGGGAGCTGGGCTTGTCCATCCTGGAGAAGGGAAGGCTGATGGGGACCTGAGATCTTGGCAAGGGAAGGCTGATGGGGACTGGCTGCCTGTACCGGCAAGGAGGACATGGAGAATACAGAGCCAGGCTCTTCACCGTGGTGCCTGGTGGGAGGACAAAAGGCAGTGGGGGATAGTGACAGAGGAGAGGTTCAGGCAGGACAGAAGGAAACCTTGTTCTCATCGGCTCAGGCAAGGGCTGCATCAGGTCACCCAGAGAGGCTGTGCAGTCTCT
Source organism: Pezoporus flaviventris (assembly GCF_033815535.1). Taxonomy (NCBI): domain Eukaryota; kingdom Metazoa; phylum Chordata; class Aves; order Psittaciformes; family Psittacidae; genus Pezoporus; species Pezoporus flaviventris. Next base: position 1,945,278 of record NW_026892664.1, on the reverse strand, counting down.
GGCCTTGGGAATTTCCAGCTCAGCCTGAATCAAGCCTTGAACCACTTGCTCTGACCCTGCTCCTGGTGGGTTTGACTTGAGACATCCTGGGGTCCCTTCCAACCTCTGTTCACTTCTGATCCTACAATGATGGGCTTATGAAGGGTCACAAAGATGCTCTAAGGGCTGGAACACGTCTCCAATGGAAATAGGCTGAGAGATGTGGGTGCTCAGCCTGGAGAAGAGAAGGTTCCAGGGAGATATCTTAGCAATCTCTCCATATCTGAGCAGGGCCTACAAGAAATGTGGAGAGGGGTTTTTGCAAGGGCCTGCAGTGACAGAACAAGGGGGAATGGCTTTAAGCTGAAAAAAGGGAGATTCAGCTTGGACATTCAGATGAAGTTGTTCCCTTTGAGAGCGGTGGGACACTGGCACAGGGTGCCCAGAGAAGCTGTGGCTGCCCCATCCCTGGCAGTGTTCAAGGCCAGGTTGGATGGAAGTCAGCTTTGCTCTGAAGCAGTGCTTTGTCCACCTCTGATGTTCACAAGGGATGACAGATGAAATCCAACTTCATTGTAAAGTTCACTACTTGTACTCATGACTCAAGTGAGTCTGGGCTGCACAAGAGAGGCTCAGCATGGCTTTAGAGTCATTTGGACTGTGTTATTTATTTACTGGCATAACACTTTTGGGGGGGGGGGCGGGACTATAAAACATTCTTTGTATGACATAAAATCAGAACAATATTGAAACAGGGAGAAGTTCTCAGCTCCTTATAGCTTAGTGCAGAGCAAGGAGGGCTGCAGTGTCCATCAGTCCTTTCCCATTTGCCCTGTGCTTACAACACTTGTGTATGATGCCTTCATACACAAATTGATCTTAAGAACCCCCACAAACACCTGTCCTGTGCTGAAAGCAGGGGAGCACGGTTTCAAAGGGCAGATCACGGGGCTCTCATGGGGAGAAGCAAAGGGCTGTGGGCAGCAGAGCACAGCCAGCAGCCACCTCCAGTGGCAGACCCCAAGAGAGCTGCCTGAACGCACCCTCCCCAGGGCTGGGCTGCACTTTCCCCCCACTCCCTGCCCATCCATATCTCTGCTGCCTGGAGCTGTCCCTGCCAGGAGCTGCTGCTCTGTGCCCACCTCTGCTCCCTCTCAGTGCTCCCAGAGCCCATGCCATGGGCTGTGTGCTCAGCTCTGCCCTGCACACCCCTCCTGGCAGCAGGGCTCTGCCCAGGGCCATCTCTGCCTCTGCAGGAACCTCACACCTGGCACTCAATGGATCCATCAATGGTGAATGGAGAAACATGGTCACCCCCTGAGGAAAGCCTTGAGAGCTTCTTAACTCTTCAGTTAGTTACTGGTGGCAACGAGCAGTGTGTAGGGAGGTGAGAGAGGGTGGAGGGAAGTCAGCAAGAAGCAAGGCGATGGTTCAGGGCTTTTACAAATCCTTACAAGCAGCACAGAGCCCAGCAATGGGGAGCAGTTGGTGTCGGTAGGTGGAGGAGGAGTAGGTGTTCCTGGAGTGTGGCTGCAGGCCCTGGACAGACCAGAGGCTATCTGAGAACTTTCGCTCATGGGAACATGCCTCAGTGTGGCACATGGGGAATGCCCACTGCTGGGGGTGCCTGAACGCTGCTCATCATGCCCCATGAGCCCACCTTCCTGTCTCCCTCTTCTGCACTACCCAAACTTGCCTGGAATGCAGGATCCATCCCTGAGACTGGGGAATGCAGGAACCTCCTGCAGTGAGGAGTCGCTGCTGCAGGGGAAGTGCAAAGCTTCTGTGAGACATTTGTGAGTGTGGGCAGAGAGCGGGGTGTGCGCAGCAGAGAGGGTGCTACGGGCAGGAAGCTGTCCGAGATGAGGTGCCCTGTCCGCAGAGCATGGAGTACCTTGCACCCAAGGACACTACCTTTCCTTTTGGCTCTTGCCAAGAAGTTCTCAATCCAGACCATTGCCTTTTCCCACTGCTCTCCCATGGTGCTTAGTTCTCTATACCGATAGCATCACCCATTCCTCTAGAAGCCTCCTTTAGATCACAGAAGGTTCCCCTTATGGAGACAAGGATGCATCTGGAGGCTTTGATTCAGCTTGGCTCTATTTTAAACATCCATATCAGGGATTTCTTCTGGAAAAAGTGGATGGTTCTCTCCACTTGCAGTGAAGGGTGCTGGGCAGACACAGCTACAATGTGGGTTGTGTTCAGAGCAAACACAGGCCATAGCCTGAAGAGTCAGTTTAAGTAATGGGAAACATCAGCTCACTGTGCTGATGTGTTGGGGTCCTTCAGAAACCCCACTCAAAAGTGAGGAGGTGCAAGCAGCTTTTCATACAACCATGAAATGGTTTGGGTTGGAAGGGAGCTTAAAGCTCGCCCAGTTCTGCCACAGGCAGAAACACCTTCCAGTAGAGCAGGTTGCTGCAATCACCATCCAACCTGTCCTCAATCATTTCTCTTGGTCAATAATGTCTAATGCAGTAGAGCCTCAAAGCTCAGCATGCATAAATCACTTCCTGGACAGAATAGGAAAGCAAAATGGATGTTGGCAGTGTCCTGGCTGTGTGTTTGCTTTTATAAAGGTTGCTAATAGCAGATATTAACTTCCTGATGAGGGGTTTCTATTCTGCATGGATGGATAGGAAATTATTGCCTAGAAGATACTAGTGTTGGTTTGCTCTTTTTAGAGCCATCAGAAAGGAACTTTTCCCCTTAAACCTGTGCCTAAAGTGGTTTCAGGAAACATGGAGAGGGGCTTAGGACAGGTGCCTGCAGGAACAGGCCAAGGGGAATGGCTTTAACCTGCCTGAGGGGAGACTGAGATGAGCTCTTAGGCAGAAGCTCTTCCCTGTGAGGGTGCTGAGGCGCTGGCACAGGGTGCCCAGAGAAGCTGTGGCTGCCCCATCCCTGGCAGTGTTCAAGGCCAGGTTGGACACAGGGGCTTGGAGCAAGCTGCTCCAGTGGAAGGGGTTGGGTTTGGAGCTGGATGAGCTTTAAGGTCCCTTCCAACACAAACCAGGCTGGGATTCTATGATCCAGGCCCATGAAATTGTCCTTAATACACAAACATGCCAACACACTGACCCTCCAACTCACTGGCTTTGGACATGAGCCATCTCTGTCAAGCAAGGCAGCTGTAGAAGTGAACTTTGTTGTTAACAAAGAAGAAAGTTTCTTTCTTGTTATCCCCAGCTAATTAATCTCTGATGGCTTGTTATGAAGAATGAGGGAAGTCACATCCAAGTTTTCTGAGAAGCTTTTGTGGTGATGAGAAAACTTCCTTGGTAAACCCCAGAAGGTCTTGTTAAAGCTGATGACTCCTGGAAGGGTGCTTGGTCCCCAAGGACCAATTCTTGCTTTGGCAAAGTGAGCAGCATCACTTGTGATGGAAATAGCTGTGAGTGCTTGTATTGTGAAAGCCTGGATTTTGGGCCTGCTGGAGGGCTTTCTGTGCCCATGCAAGCTTGGTCCTACTCTCTCTTTAAAGACACATCCCTGTCTTCATGACATGTGCAGATCATGTGGTTCTTGCTAATGGGGTGCTTTGTCCCTTCCTGCTTTTGACCCCTAATAAAGGGAGCTGGAGAGGCTCATTGCATTTCTCTTCACTTTTCAGCTTCCTCAAGGACATCTCATACATTGAATTTCTTGTTATTAGTTGTCTTGGGATGGATTTATTTGTGTCTCTCTTTAGTTCTTTACCTGTTAAAAATGTTCTTAAACTGTTAAACTGAGGCAATTTGAAGTGCACTACATCCATCCTCCATGTCTTCCTGGCTTTCATAAATGTGATTTTCCTACCATTATGAATTTGGGATTGGAGAATAAGCATGGGTCATCTGACTCAACATCTAAAATTCATTGTCTAGTTATGAGATAGTCAGGTCCCTTCTAGGGTGGTTTGGAATAGAAGGATGTTTTATCACATCCTAGGACAGCTGGTGAGAATGCATGTGGTCCAGAGCAGGTCTGAACATCAGAAGGACTTGTGTATGCATGTCAGAATAGCTTTCTCTGGATTAAACTAATTCCAGTCAGGATCTGAAGGCCTCCTGGAGGTCAAACTGCATCAGCTGCCCCCTCAAACCTATTTTCAGTTTGTTTTAATCCAAAAGACAGGACAAGAGGAAATGGCCTCAAGATGCACGAGGGCAGGTTTAGTTGGAGCTGAGGAACAATTCCTGCCCCAAAGGGTGCTCAGGCATTGGAACAGGCTGCCCAGGGCAGGGCTGCAGTCGTCATCCCTGCAAGTGTTTACACACTGTGTAGATGTGTCCCTCAGTGCCATGGCTTAGTGGTGGCCTTGGCAGGGCTGGGAATGGTTGGACTGGATGATCTTGAAGGGCTTTTCCAACCTGGTTGATTCAATGAGTCTAAAAGGAGCCCAGTTCATGCAGCCTGACCCCAGCCTCTGATGGGGATGGAAACACAGTGAGGGGAGAGAGGTCTGTGTGTGTGTTAAAACTTGAACTCTTGAAACTGCTCTTTTTATCTGAACAAATACTAGAGATACAGAAACACACCTTCACTGAGCACGGATGGAGACACAAAACTGTGATTTAGTGACTCAACTTTTATTCATCTAAATTTGAAGAATGTGAAACTACTTCAGAACTCCTAATCCCTCCTCCCAACAGTCTCGGAAGAGTTAATTTAGTTGTCTTTTCAGTTGGACTAAAAGTTTATAAAGGGGGAAAAAATATAAGATAATTGAAGGACTAAGAAACCACTTTTTTTGCATGTTTTCCTAGAAGTGGTGGTGGAAACTGTCACTTAAGTTGCAGGGAAGGAGTCAGATGCAATGAAATGCCACAGGTCAGGTTTGGTCTCCCTTATATAGAAATGTGGTGCCATTTCCTCTGTCCTGAAGTGCACAGGACCTTGGCAAGCACTTGACATGTACATCCTGCAACCTTCAGAAGGGTTGGGTCATTCTGGAGCAACATCTGAAAGCTCAGAGTGAGCCCCAGGGGCATCTCCAGGGTGTTAATAGTCAATGTTCAGGCAACTGAACTCTGTCCCAGATGCCTTTATGCTTCCTGACATGGTTCATCCAATCTGATCCACCTACCCATGCTCATGTGAATGTTTCACTGGGATAATGGTCTAGGACTACGGAATTATGTCTGTGTGGTGCAGACATCATCGTGAAGAAATAACTGGGACAGCTCAGGAACAGACACACGTTACTTCATGACTTCTGGTTGCCCAAAAGAGTGGTAAATGCTCCATCCCTGGCAGTGTTCAAGGCCAGGTTGGACACAGGGGCTTGGAGCAAGCTGCTCTAGCGAAAGGTGACCCTGCCTGTGGTTAACCTTGTTAGGTTAACAAGGCTGTCATATGAATATCATCTTTAATGTTCATGTCAATAGAGGCCCGGTTTTGAATCATCTCCTCAAAAACCAATATCCTTCTCCAAAACATTTAGGCTCATCTAACAGCACCTGAAGCACAGGGCAAAGAGACCCATGTCCAGCTCTTCCTACCAAAAAGGTGCTTGCTATTTGAGGTATCAGAACCACTTATGCAGAGGACCCCTCTCAGTATGAAATGCATTTCCAAAACCTCAAGCCTATTTCTTGTGTTGCTGGAATTCACCATGCTGCCTCCCCGGCATGTTAAACTGAGGTTTCTATTGCCAGCTCACTGAGCAGTTTCCTCCACACAAGACTATGGCAATCTAGAGCTCTATTAGTGAAGTATCATCCAGTCTGGGTAAATGTTTGAGCATTTCAGTTGTCTCTGAAATGGAAACTTTCTTAAACACAAGAGGAAATAAGGACACCAGAGTGGGCTAATTCGTCAAGCAGCGATGAGCCCTACACATGAGACTGCACATCTAGACTCCTGTTTCTACAGAAGCTCAGACCAGATGATCTTTTGAGGCCCAGCCTGGGCTTTCTGTGGCTCTATGATTCTATATGTATAGTCTAAGCCAAAATATCCAACAAAATGGAAGAAAACAAGATATGGTAAAGATTTTGAAGGAAGCCCTCTGATATCCAAGGTGCCAAGCCCTTTAGCATTTAATGATACAGATTCTGGCTCCTTCATTGACTGCAGGTCAAAGCCACGTTGCCCCCACACCTATGACAGTGTATGCTTTCATACTGTTGTTTTTCTGAGCACATGAAAGTTCTGTTCACCATCCATATACTTTCCCAATATAAGTTAATTCTCACTCACAGCAGGTAAGGGAAAGATACTTTCCCCCATCAGTGTGTTTTGGATTTATTGAGACCCAGACAGCTCTCACTTACTATCAGTTCTTTGTTGTTTCATTTATGGAAGCTTCCTACAAAGTTAATTCTAATGTGAAATAGACATTTTGGTTTTCGTGGTGTGCTTGAGCATGAGTAGGGCGTGGACATGGGTTATGGGTGCTTATCTCCAAGTGGAATTCTATTTCTCTCACCATTTAGGTAAAAGGTTATTTCAGATGAATGTAAAACACCACTTAAAATGAATGGGAGGAGATCTTGATGTGCCCGAAATGTCCCTAACACTGGGCTGTCTCAGCACAGTTCATCATCCTCCATTATGAATTATATTGTCTACAACTTTTTCCTTTAAATGAAGTCTCCTATGAAGCTGCAGCCTGGGGAGGGATTCCCTTTAACATTCAAAGGCGCAGCTTGAGATCTTTATTCCCACTAGCTTCTGTTCCTTGAAAGGCACAAACAAATGCAATGAATCTTTTGAAACCTTTTCTGTGACTCTTTTTCAACAAGCAAATGTAAAACTACACTTGCTCTTCCCTCCCACCCCAGCAGCTTTAATAAAGAGCTCACAGGTAAGAGGGAGGAATTTTATTGGAGCTGAGGGACAAGGTCAAGAATCTTGCAAGAAAAATAGATATTTATCAGTGACAAAAGCTATAACTGAATAAAGCTGATTGGTGTTTTCTGTGAGGAAAAGAGGCCTGGGATAATTCAGGGTAATTTCTTCCTACAGGCTGCTAACTACGAAGTGAAATGAAGTATGAGGTTCCTCTCCTTTTAGTTTCCTTCCAAGGAAGGAAATTGGGATTTGGGGGATCTATATCTCATTAAAAACTGTAATTGAGTTTTGTGCAGGAAGCATGGAAGGATCTAAATGAAATCATGGGGATTATTGGGAAAAATTCCATTGTTTTAGTGCCCCATAGGCTTTCTCACTTGAGATGAACTGTTCGTGTCCTGGATGACAGAAAGCTTCTGTGTTGCCAGCAGCTGAAAATCCTCCTCCCGCATTTCACCAGAGACCCCATCACCACCCTGTTTCTCAGGCTGTAGATGAAGGGGTTGAGCATGGGGATGAGCACAGCATAGAAGATGGAGGCCACCTTATCCAGACTCCTGTGGCTAGAAGGAGGTTGTAGGTACATGAAGAATCCTGTCCCAAAGTACATGGAAACAGCCATCAAATGGGAGGCACAGGTGTGGAAGGCTCTGGCCCTCCTCTGTGCTGAGCACATCCTCAGCACAGTGTGGATGATAGACATGTAGGAGAGAAAAATAACCACGATTGCACCCACCGCATTGAAGGTGATGAAGGCAAAGATGAGCATCTCACTGCTGTGCGTGTCGGAGCACACAAGCTTTAGCACAGGGAAAAGCTCGCAGAAGTGGTCAGTGCTGTTGGGACCACAGAAGGAACCTCCAAACGTGCACCAAGTGCAGGTGATGGCAGTGAGGAAGGCAAATAGGTAAGATGATGCTACCAGCTGCCAGCAGACACGGCTGGAGATGATGGTCACATAAAGCAGAGGATGGCAGATAGCAATGTGCCTATCGTAGGCCATCATGGCCAGCAGGTGACACTCACTAATAGCAAAGAAAGCAAAGGTGAGGAGCTGCATCATGCAGCCAGTGAAAGAAATGGTTTTGTCCTCTGATAACAGGTCTGCCAGCATCCTGGGGGAGATGACTGTGGAATAGCAGATGTCAGTGAAGGCAAAATGGGTGAGGAAGAAGTACATGGGGGTGTGGAGGCTGGGAGACACCCGAACCAAGATGATAATGCCAACATTCCCCACCTGAGTGACAATGTAAATCAATAGAAACAAGACAAAAAGAGGGGTCTGCAGACATGGGCTGTCTGTAATTCCCAACAGGATGAAGTCAATCTGGGTGTGATTTCCTCCCATGACCAAGTGTTACCTGTTGAGGCAAAAGGAAGGAAACTAATGAAAAATAGAGATTCAGATTGGGACCATACTAATTCTAATCAGTGACCATTTAAAACATTACATTTTAGTATATTCTACTACATTTTTTTTCACCCAAATTTTATATGCTTTATTGTTTTTAGTTGAGGTATTTCAAAAAGAACAAAGAGCACATTGAAGCAACAAATGCCATTTTTCAGTTTTCTGTGCCGGGACACTCAAGACTATGGGTTTATTCACGGATGTGGGTTTTTCAGATTTTAGAAAAGAATCAGATATGCAATCACTTTAAGTTCAGAGGCAATTTGTGTCAGAGGACACCTCAGAGGAAGCTCATAAGAGTGAATGTAAACCTGAAGCAAGAGAAAGTCACATTCCCAGTGAAATCCCAGCTTACACATGCATGACCTCCAGACATTTTCCCCTGGCTTATAGTTGTCATTCTAATCAACAAATTACATTTATCAAATCATTTGAGATCATTTGCAACAGTAACATTCACATGGATAAATACATGATTTATGACTTTCTGAGCTTCAGCACGCTGAAACATCCTAAACCCATGGGCATTAAGTTCCTTGCTTTAAAAAGGAGTTGATCTTATAACAGGCCAATTCCCAAGGCTCATTTGTTAGCGACGATATACTGCTGACAATCTGCAATATTGCATTTCTTTATAACAGAATAAGATTCATCCTCATTTAACTCTTGAATAAATCAGTGCATCTTGCTTTAGTAGCCTGTGTAAAATAAACACAACCTGCATCAGGCATTGCTCCCTCTTCTTATAAAAGAACCCTCATTGGTAAGGCTGTTTTCTGACACAGCTTTCCCAAAGAGGACACTAGAACACGAAGAAGCAAGCTCACTGCCTCAGTGCAGGCGAGGCTCTGCTTTGTGTTGATGTTACCTCCCGTGCCTTCCCTCTGTCACCGAGTGATGGGAGCCAAGGGTTTATCCCCAGTGCAGCAGAAAACATCTACGTGCCAGCATCAGCTCTGTTAAGCACCTGATGTGAAGAGAGGTGAACTCCTGCCAGACTCCAAGAGCCCAGCTTGGGGTGCTGGGGCTGTAAATACAGTTGCGTGTGCTCTCCTGGGAGGAAGCCTCCAGGGCTGCTCATGCTTTACCAGAGGAAAAGAAAAAGAAGGGAAAGCAAAGGGTGTGAAATCAGCTCTGAAAGGCATTGTGGTGCTTGGGCATTTGAATGACACGGTGTGGATGAGTTATCCCTGATCATAGCTACACAGCAGCAGTGAGGAGCAGCTCATAGGATGCTTTTGATGTACTTATGGATCATTCAAAGGTTTTGTTTTGACATTGGCAATGGAATCAAAAATGGGTTTAGAGACATTTCAGATCTTGTAGAGTGTCCCCAAATGGGACATAAAGCACAAGTGACTCCATCTCTGGAGCTGCTGATGTCCATCTGTAGACACTTGAGAGCCCAGTTTTCCATTCCCAGTGGAGTTATCCACATGCAGTGCCTGGATGTCGAACAGCTGAGCTGGTGCCTCTGGGCTTACACTGTATTCAAAGGTGAGAAATGGGTATTTTCACACAGTGATGAATTGTCCCAGCTTTAACTAATAGGCTTTTATCCCCCTGAGCAGCCTCAGCTGGGGTTCCAACCCCACCCTTTTCCTATTTGTCCCCCATCTCTATCAAAGCTCAGGAAGACTGAGGTTTTTTAGATGAGTTTTGTTTTGAACTTTAGCAGGAGTTCTGCACACCTTTGCAATTCTTTGATGGTGATTTTGGCTTTCTCATTTATCTTCCTAGCATTTTTTGGACCTGTTCCTGAACAAGGGATTGACTTGACCCTTGGCTTGGTCCTGGATCTGCTTTATAATCACCTGCTTGCCTGATGCACTCTAATCTTGGCTGAACTTAACCCAAGCCTTCTTTTCCTGCCCTACTTCTCTTGCTCAGGTACTGTGGGATGGTCCCTGCACACTGTGGTGCTCTTCTTTGGCTCTGTTGATAGAGATTCAAAAGTCAAAGCCCTGTGGCAGTCCCCAGGCTCCTGCAGAGCAGAACCCATCACCCTCTGCGCCCCAACAGCCCAGCCAGTGCTCACTGCTCTGGCAGTCCCTCTCCATCCAGAGCATGTCCCTACATGGGAAATTAGGAGACAGTCTTTTCAGTGAGGTGAGTAGAGTAATAAATTGAACGTTATTTTCAATTGTTATTATCTTTTCCTTAGTGCTTTCTCGTTTACCAAGTACAGCATTAGACTTTCAGTCTTCAGCAGATTGGCAACACTTTGGTTTGGATGTAGCTTTGGCACGATGTTCATCTGCTGGTTTTGTGACAGAGGACACCAGAGCTTCAGTGATACCAAGGACTTTGGCTTCCCCAGCCTCTTTCTTAGGCTTCCAGGCTTGCTTTGGAACCATTTCTAAGTCTTGCTTTCTCCCTGTGACTGGTTTGTGCAACAAGACCACAGACAGTCTGATTTATCTACACTCTTTTATTGACCTTACTGGGTTTGTTTTTTTTCTCCTGTGTGTAGGTCTTTTCCCATTTACACTTGACGTTACCACCAGGCTCCTTGCTAGCCCTGTCAAAAATATCTTCCAAAGCTGCCAGCATCTCCAGGTGATAGCTTCAAACCTACATTATGACCTCATCTTATTTTCAGGGGCTTCTTCTTTTTTCTAGTGAAGTACAGGAATTGTAATGGTATTATTTAATGAAGTAGATTATTTTAAGATGAAAGATGCATTTCTCTCATTTATGTTAGGCCCTGCTTTGTAATTTCTGTCAGCTCTCTTATCTAACTGATAAAGCAAGATAACTTATCCAAAGAGTCTATATATTTTATGGATATATAGGTTCTATATATGTAAGAAGACAGTCTTAAATGCTCAGGTCTATATGGGCCACATACCTAATAGCAAAGGTCTCTGTGCTACCAAGCTCTTTAGCAATTAATGGCATCGATTCTGGCTCACTCGTTCACAAATATTGAAGCCACTTTCCCCAGACCTAAGACAACATCTCCCATCTAGATGCTGTTTGACAGAGCACACACTGTTCACCACCCACATACTTGATAAATATAAGTTGATTTCCACTCAAAACAGGTAAGAGAAAGAGATTTTCCCACACCGGTGTATTATTTTGGCTTCTTTGAGAGGCAGGCAGCTCTCAGTTACCATTGATTCTGTGTTCAGTTTACTCTTTCATCTAGGGAAACTAGCCACATTCCTAACTTTTATAAGAAATCCACAGTTTGGTTTCCTGTTGTGCTTAAGCATGGTCTTGGCATGGACATGGGATGTGGGTGATTATCACCAGCTGGAATTCCATTTATATCACCATCTAAGTAAATGGCACTTCAGATGAATGTAAAACACCATTTAAAATGAATGGGAGGAGCCCTTGATGTGCCCAAATTGTCCTTAACACTGGGTGGTCTCAGCACAGTTCATCATCCTGTATTACAAATTATGTTATCTACATTGTCTTCCTTTAAGTGAAATTGCTCGTGAAGCTGCAAACAGGAGAGGGATTCCCCTTGACATTCAAAGGTGCAGCTTGAGACCTTGATCCTTACCTGCTTCTTCTCTTTGAAAGGCACAAACAAATGCAATGAATCTTTTTAGGCCTTTTCCCTTACTTTTTTCAGCAAGCAAATGTGAAACTACACTTCTTCTTCCCTCCCTCCCCAGCAGCTTTAATAAAGAGCTCAGAGGTAAGAGTGAGGAATTTTATGGGAGCTGAGGGACAAGGGCAAGAATCTTGCAAGAAAAAGACATCTTTATCAGTGACAAAAGCTATAACTGGGTAAAGCTGATTGGTGTTTCCTGTGAGGAAAAGAGGACTGGGATAATTGAGGGTGATTTCTTCCCACAGGCTGGTGACTGAGAAGTGAATTGAAATTTGAGGCTTAGTCTCCTCTTGATTTTCTTCCAAGAACGGTGTGATTTTGGGGGTCTGTTTCTCATTCAATACTGTCATTGACTTTTGTGCAGGAACTGTGGAAGAATCTACATCAAATCATGGGGAGTATTGGAAAAAAATGTTTTAGTGTACCATAGGCTTTCTCAGTTGACATGAACTGTGCCTGTGATAGATGATAGAACTTTCTTATGTTGCCAGTGGTTGAAGAGCCTGCTCCTGCACTTCACCAGAGCCCCCTTCACCTCCCTGTTCCTCAGGCTGTAGGTGAATGGGTTAAGCATGGGGGTGATGACTGTATAGATGATGGAGGCCACCTTATCCAGGCTCCTGTGGCTAGGAGGAGGTTGTAGGTACATGAAGAATCCTGTCCCAAAGTACATAGAAACAGCCACCAAATGGGAGGCACAGGTGTGGAAGGCTCTGGCCCTGCTCTGTGCTGAGCACATCCTCAGCACAGTGCGGATGATAGAGATGTAGGAGAGAAAAATGACCACACTTGCACACACCGCATTGATGGTGATGAAGCCAAAGATGACCATCTCACTGCTGTGGGTGTCAGAGCACATGAGCTTCAGCACAGGAACTTCGTCGCAGAAGAAGTGGTCAATGTGGTTGGGACCACAGAAGGAACCTCCAAACAGGCACCATGTGTAGATGATGGCACTGAGGAAGGCGAATAGGTAGGATGATGCTACCAGTTGCCAGCAGATGCGGTTGGAGATGATGGTCACATAAAGCAGGGGCTGGCAGATAGCAGTGTGCCGGTCGTAGGCCATCATGGCCAGCAGGTGACACTCAATAGTACTAAAAAAAGCAAAGGTGAGGAACTGCATCATGCAGCCAGTGAAAGAAATGGTTTTGTCCTCTGATAACAGGTCTGCCAGCATCCTGGGGAGATGACTGTGGAATAGCAGATGTCAGTGAAGGCAAAGTGGGTGAGGAAGAAGTACATGGGGGTGTGGAGGCTGGGAGACACCCAAACCAAGATGATAATCCCAACATTCCCCACCAAAGTGACAATGTAAATCAATAGAAACAAGACAAAAAGAGGGGTCTGCAGACATGGGCTGTCTGTAATTCCCAAGAGAATGAATTCAGTCTGTGTGTGGTTTCCTCCCATGACCAGGTGGTCCCTGCTGAGGCAAAAGGAAGAGAAACATCAAACTGATCAAAAATGGAGATTCAAATCTGGACCACATCTATCGCCAATCAATGACCACTATACCTGCTACACATTAGATTATTCTAGTATATTTTCTAACCAAAATTATATGCATATATTATGTTTTTCAGATGAGGTAATCAGAAAAGAACAGGTAGTTCATTGAAGCAGTAAATGGCATTTTTATTTTTCTATGCTGGTACAATTAACACTGGCTTTAGACAAGCAGGTGTGTTTTCAGGTTTCAGCAAAGAATCAGATCTTTATTCACTTTCAGTTTGAAGGAAATTTGTGTCAGAAGACACCTCAGAGGATCCTCATAGGATTGCACGTAAACGTGAAGCAAGAGGATTTCTCAGTCTCAGTGAAAGCCCAGCTTACACATGCATGACTTCCAGACACTTTTCTTTGGCTTTTGATTGTCATTCCAGTCACCAAATCACATTTAACAAACTATTTGAGATCACTAACAACAAATAACATTGACTTTGTTAAACTCATGATTTATACCTTCCTGAGCTCCAGCATGATAAAGCATCCTAAACCTATGGGCATTCAGTTTCTTGCTTTAAAAAACAGTTGCTGTTATAACAAGCTGATTCTAAAGGCTGATTTGTTAGTGACTATATTCTGCTGACAGTCTGAACTGTTGCATTTCTGTGTAACAGAGTAAGATTCATCCTCATTTAACTCTTGAATAAATCAATGTATCTGGCTTAAGCTGCCTTTGCAAGAGAAACACAACCTGCATCAGACGTTGCTCCATATTATTATAAAGAAAACCCACATTGGTAAGGTTGCTTTCTGACACAGCTTTACCACAGATTACACAAGGACATGCAGACACAAGCCCACTGCCTAAGTGCAGGTGAGGCTCTGCTTTGTGTTGGTGTTACCTCCTGTGACTTCCTTCTGCCACCGAGTGATGGGTGCCAAGGATTTATCCCCAACGCAGCAGAGAACATCTATGTGCCAGCATCAGCTCTGTTGCACCTGATGTGAAGAGAGGTGAGCTCCTGCCAGACTCCAAGAGCCCAGCTTGTGGTGCTGGGGCTGTAAATACAGTTGCATGTGCTCTCCTGGGAGGAAGCCTCCAGGGCTGCTCATGCTTTCCCAGAGGAAAAGAAAGAGAAGGAAAAGCAAAGGGTATGAAATCAGCTCTGAAAGGCATTGTGGTGCTTGAGCATCTGAGAGACATGGAGTGGGTGAGCCATGCCTGAGCACAGCTGCACAGCAGCAGTAATGAGTAGCTCATAGGATGCTTCCTACATACTTGTGGACCATGCAAATATTTTGGTCTGAACATACTGACACAATGAAAATGGGTTTAGAGACATTCCAGATCTTGCACACAGTCCTCAAAAGGAACATGAAGAAGTGACTCCACCTCTGAAACTGCTGATGTCCTCTGTGGAGGGACAGTTTTCCAGCCCAAATGGGGTTACCCACATGTAGTGCCTGGATGTCCAACAGCTGAGCTGGTGCCTCTGGACTTCCACTGTATTCAAGGGTGAAAAACAGGCATTTTGAGGCAGAGAGGATTTGTCCCAGAATTAACTAATAGGCCTTTATCCCCCTGACCAGCCTCAGCTGGGGCTCCATCCCCACCCTCTTCCTGTTGTTTCCCCAATCTCTATTTAAACTCAGAACAGGCAGATTGAGCTTTACTAGAGGAGTTCTGGTTTCCAGTTTAGTAGGAGTTCAGCACACCTATGCAATCTTTTGGTGGTCATCTAGGATTTCTCATATATCTTCCTCGCAATTTTTTCACCTGATCCTGAACAAGGGATTGACTCGACCTGACTTGGCTTGGTCTTGAATCTGCCTCCTCATCACCAGCTTTCCTGATGCTTTGGAGCTGTGGTTGAACTTGGTCCATGTCTCTGTTCCTGCCCTGCTTCTCTTGCTCAGGTACTGTGAGATGCTCCCTGCACCAGGGTGTTCTCCTTTGGTTCTGTTTAGACAGATAAAGGAGACAAACCCCTGTGGCAGACCCCAGGCTCCTGCACAGTAGAACCCATCACCCTCTGCATCTGACAGCCCAGCCAGAGCTCACTGCTCTGACAGTCATTTTCCATCCAGAACATGTCCCTACATGAGCAAATTAGGAGGTAGTTTTTCAGTGATGAAAAGTAGAGTAACAAATTGATCCTTACATTCAAGTGTTGTTATCTTTTCCTTAGTGCCTTTTCCTTTACCAACTATAACATTAGACTTTCAGTCTTCAGTAGGCTGGCAACACTTTGGTTTGGAAGTATCTTTGGTATGATGTTTATCTGCTGGTTTTGTGACAGAGAACTATCTGACATTGCTTTAACAGGGTCAGGAAATAAACTGTCTACATAGGATCAGCCAACTGTAGAGGCAACATGATGGCCTTAGTTTATTTATCTATTATTTCTCAGTTTTCTGAGAACAAGTCACTTGGCTGCCCAAAGCTTCCCAGCACGTAAGAAAAAGGTGGTTTTATCTTGAATGAAAGGAGTGACTATCCCAGCAACGTCCAATCGGTGGCGGTGTTGCATAAGAAATCCGGATCCATGATTTTCTAGCCACTTATTTCAAATCTTCTGCCTTTTGATACCTAAAGGGACTCCTGTGACCATTTTGCACCTCTTGGAGGTGACCACAGAGAGCAATGGTACCAAGAAGGAACAAAAATCACATAGGAAAAGGAATGGATTTTGTTCAGAAGTAGATGAATACAGCTTTGAAGGGGAAATGGGCATCTACAGAGCCAGCATATGTGGATACTGTCATGTCCTGCTGGCAACAGTAAGAGTCAGCTTCAGGCTGGTAACTTTAGTAAAGAATAAGAATAAATAAAGAATAAAAGAGAACAGATAAAGATTAAAGTATAAATAAAGAATAAAGTATAAATAACGAATAAATACTTATTTCTTAGTGCTGGCCAGGGTCACATCCCTGTTTGGGTTATTTTCCCCTGGATTAAAGAGTGTTTTTCCCACTGGAGATGCCACAGCTCAAGTGACCACAGGTGGAAAATCTCCATCCAGGACTCAGCCAAGCCTTCTCCTTCCTATCAGCCCATCAGCTCCAAATCCATTCCCAGAGGAGCTTGTTTACACAACTGGATCAGGGACATCTCTCACCGTTGAGTGATGAGCTGCTAAAGAAATAGGGAAGTTTTGGGTGTGTGGGGAAACCCGGTGGTGACTGTTTTCCCTGGTGGCATTGCGATTTTATAGCAACCAAGATATGGGGGAGCTGCAATTTGTGCCAGGAATGACTTCTTGCATAGGAAATAAGGACTTTGGGTTGGGTTTCTTCATTACCTTCGATTTTCCTGCTGTTTCAGGGTGTTGGTGTGTTTCCATGTTTGCTTTGGGTTTCTTTAATCCCCATTGCCTCAAACCAAAGTGCAACTCTCCTGCAGCAAACTCTACTGATAACATTCTTGCCTTTGTTTTTAACAAACCACTCTGGGGATAAATTAGAAAACTCCTTAGAGCTTCTCTTAAAGGATTTGAGAAAGGCAGAACTTGAGGAGGAAAACTGAAAGGGTGAAGTTCTACAGCTGCCTGAAAAGAGGCGGCAAAGCCCAATTTGACTGTGATTTAACTCAGCAGCCTGGTTCCAAACACAGACCTGTTGAAGAATTTGCATTTCACTCACTTGGCTCATGCGCAATATCCCACTGCTCCATAACTGCATTAAAAGATCAGTTCATCCATTTAGATCTTGGGTTTCCATCCTTCCTGGGAAAAGCTTTTCATAGGAGCTGCCTCCCCTACCCAGCCCATAAATCACTGAGACCCCAGCTAAAGTGAGGCAAGAAAAATCAGTATCGTGTGTGTTGGTGTTGACATTGAACACAAGATTATATTGTGTTATATATAAATATATAGGTTAGGATACATTTAATATTGTGTTTTGATATATATACACACATACATACGTGTTTATGTGTATAATTTGCAAGTCATAGGAACAGAGACCTCCTAGATGTCCTTTCTGCACAATAACTATGTCCTGCTGGTCATAGTCACATCAGTGACTAGTCATGGTCACATCAGGTTGCTCCTGGCCTCATTCAGGCAGCTTCTGAACATGTCCATGGGTGGAGGCTCCACAGCCTCTGGGACAAATCCTCAGGTTACCCACATCCCTGGATCAGGGTTTTCAAAACCTCACTGTGATTCTTTCTGCAGTTCTCCTCAGAGCATCCTTCATCTCTTTGTTCCTCAAGCTGTAGATGAGGGGGTTGAGCATGGGGGTTACCACCGTGTAGAAAACAGAGACCACTTTGTCAGTGTTCAGGGAGTAACTAGAGCTAGGGCGTAAATACATGAAGATGGTTGTTCCATACAACATGGTCACCACAATCAGGTGGGACATGCAGGTGGAAAAGGCTTTTTGCCTGCCCTCAGCATTACGGACCCTCAGGATGGCAAAGAAGATGAAGACGTAGGAGACCAGAATGGCAGAGATGGTGCTGAGCTCAATGACACCAGCCAAGGAGAAGAGGATCATCTCATTGATGTACGTGCTGGCACAGGACAGAGACAGGAGAGGAGGAACATCACAGAAGAAGTGGTTGATGACATTGGAGCTGCAGAAGGGAAGCCTGATGATGAAGGTCATCTGAATGATGGAGTTCAGGACACCCCCAATATAGCACCCAACCACCAGCCCCACACGTAACCTCTGAGTCATGACAGAGGAGTAGAGCAGGGGGTTACAGAGGGCCACGTACCGGTCATAGGCCATGACAGCCAGCAGGAAAAACTCAGTTGTCACAAAGACGATGCAGAAGAACGCTTGACCCATAGAGCCAGCAAAGGAAATGGTCTTCTTCTCCAATAGGAAGTTGACCAAAGTCCTGGGGGCTACCACAAAGGAGAAGCAGATGTCAACAATGGAGAGGCTGCCCAGGAAGAAGTACATGGATCTGTGGAGCTGTGGGTGCCCTCGGATGGCTACAATTATCCCTGCGTTGCCCAGAAGGGTGACAGTGTAGATGAGCAGCAACAGCACAAAAAGGGCTGCCTTCGTCTCCACTTGGTTACTGAGACCCTTGAGGATGAACTCTGCTGCTGAGGTGTGATTCTGCTCTGCCATTCAGGGCTTTTGTATCTGGCAAGGAAGGAAAAAAGTCTTGAAAATACAGGACAGTGGAAACCATGCCTTTGTTTGAACTGGAATGGGATAACTTGACAATTAGCACCCTGTGCACCGAGGGCATCCCCACTATTCATTTCCAGGGAGCTACAGTGGAATGGACTGCTCTGTGGCCATCTGCTCTAAGCTTGCCCTCTTACACAGCCCAAGGAAAGAGGAGGCCCCTTCTGAAGTGAGGGCATCCCAGCTTCCCCAAACACCTCTGAGCAGATTCATTTGTATCACTCAATCCCATTTTGGTACCTACAGTTTGATGAGACCAATGGCTACAGCAGCAGAGAGGGATCGATGTGACACAAACCAAGCCATCAGCTCTGCCCTTGATCTCCTGTGATTAAGTTTCTCTGAAGACAGCACTGATTTTGGAAGCAGCTTCTGGCTATAACTCATATAAGACGAAAAGCACTGTAGCTTTCCTTGGGTGGTTTTGGAAAAGCCATTGAGATGAAGGAAAAAGAGCCTTTAATTTGCTGGGAATTAAGGAAGGAGAAGGGAAGGGGTGCTGCATGACCCTAAAACTCATTCAGGACATGAAGAGTTTAATATTACAGTCTTGGAAACCTTGGGGAAGTGAAGCCAGGAGACCATGAGCAAAATTTGGGTCTGAAGATGTTATTCCCTTAGTACTATTAAGAGAATATACGATTAGGAGGAATCAACACCATGATGAGACCATTGAGCTCTGCTAAGCCAAACTCACTCAACTCCGGTTGTCTAAGTTAGGCACTAAGTTAAGCTGCTCACCCTCATGAAAAAAAAGTGTGAATTACAGGTTTCTGTCCCTGATAACATGAAGGTTCAGAATAAAACAATTAAATCTTTACAGGATTAAAGATGAGAGTTAAAATCTTACCCCACCAGATGAGTGTCAGGACCGGAAGACTCAGCGAAGATCCATTCTCCATCAACAGAATATTTCTTTGTAGAAATATTCTTTACATTTTAAAGTGAATATCACTATTTCAGGGCCAGTGGTTAGGTTCATCTGTCCTTGTGAGTTTTCTCGTCTCTTATTTTGCAAGGTTCCTTAAACATACCATAAGCACCATGATAAGCAGCAGTGGCTAAATGGGCTACAAGAAAGATGGAGAAGGGCTTTGGACAGGGGCCTGTAGGGACAGGCCAAGGAGAATGGCTTGAACCTGCCAGAGGGGAGACTGAGATGAGCTCTTAGGCAGAAGCTCTTCCCTGGGAAGGTGCTGAGGCACTGGCACAGGGTGCCCAGAGAAGCTGTGGCTGCCCCATCCCTGGCAGTGTTCAAGGTCAGGTTGGACACAGGGGATTGGAGGAAGCTGTTCTAGTGGAAGGTGTCCCTGCCCGTGGCAGGGGTTGGAGCTGGATGAGCTTTAAACTCCCTTCCAACCCAAAGCAGGCTGGGATTCTATAAGTACATCCCAGCAGGAATATTTCATCTCTTTAAAACCAACACAGAGGAGCAAATCTTTACCTGGCACAATTCTGAGCAGCCTCCCCAGTTGCTGCAGTGATTTCTACCAGAGCAGGGCTAACCTGGACCTTTCATGGTATGGTCTCACGTACCTGTGGAAGGGGGTCACCTCTTACAGCTGTAAGTTCTCTTCCACATTAGATGACACTGGATATCTGCATAGCAAATCGAGGGGATTATCTCTTGAAGGCATCTTCCTAGCTTCCACACAAGAATGTCTCTCCTGAATCTCCAAGAGCTTCCAGCCTATTTTCATCAGATGAAGTTCTTCACTTGCACCAGTGTGTTGCCTTTGTATCTCTCCCTGCAGGTCTTTAAAGGCAACAGACACAAACACTTAAGGAATAAGTGTTTGTCACAGTTTTGGCGACAGTTCAGGGCTCTAAGACACGTGAACCTTGGTTGTATATTGCTGGCCCCTGAATGAGAACCCATGAGTCACAACAGCCTAAACTACTAATAAAGGCTTAGCTTTAGATTGGATCTAAGGAGGAAATTCTTTCCTGTTAGTGTGGTGAGGCACTGGAATAGGGTGCCCAGGGAGGTTGTGATTGCTCCATCCCTGGCAGTGTTCAAGACCAGGTTGGATGAGGCCTTGGGTGCCATGGTTTAGTGTGAGGTGTCCCTGCCCATGGCAGGGGGGTTGGAACTTGATGATCTTAAGGTTCTTTCCAACCCTAGCTGTTTTATGATTCTATGATTCTATGCACACAGGTTGATGGAATATCTCTTCTAATTATTGTCACAAAGATGTCTAACCTGTTACAACATTCAGCATAAGAACAGTGACCTCCTAGATGTCCTTTCTGAACAATAACTATGTCCTGCGGTCTTCATGGTAACATCAGGTTGCTCCTGGCCTCATTCACCTTTGAATATCAGGGGGAATCCCTCCCCGGGCTGCAGCTTCACAAGAGATTTCACTTCAAAGAAGGGAATTGTAAGCAATGAATTCATAACTGAGAATGATGAACTGTGCTGAGACCATCCAGTGGTAAGGAGAATTTGGGCACATCAAGGGCTCATCCCATTCATATTAAAGGGTGTTGTACATTCATCTTAAATCCTATTTACTTAAATGGTGAGATAAATAGAAATAAGCTGGAAATAAGCACCCACATGCCATGTCCATGACCAGCTCATGCTAAAGCACACAAGGAAAAACCAGATTGTCTATGTCACTTATAAAGTAAGCCTGTTGATGGTGACTTAGGTCGGGGAAAAGTGTCTTCTACTTGTGGTCAACAAAGGAGCCACAATCAATGCAATTAAATGATGAAAAGTTAGGAAGGACAGAGGCCTTTGAAATCAGACCAGAAAATAACACTTGAATGTAATGTTTGATTTCTCACTCTAATTTCCCTCACTGAATAGACTATCTCCTAAGTTGCCCATGTACGGATAGAATCTGGGTGGAGAGGGACTGGCAGAACAGTGAGCACTGGCTGGGCTGTTGGGTGCAGAGGGTGACAGATTCTAGTCTGCAGGAGCCTGGAGACTGCCACAGGGGTTTGTCTCCTAAATCTGTCTAAACAGAACCAAAAGAGAACACCATGGGGTGCAGGACCCATTCCACAGTATCTGAGCAAGAGCAGTAGGGCAGGAACAGAGACCTGGGCCAAGGTCAGCCAAGATTCCAGGGTGTCAAGCAAGTAAGGGATTATGAGGCAGGTCCAAGACCAAGCCAAACCAAGCCAACACAGGTCAAATAAATCCCCCGATCACGGTCAGGTTGAGCAATTGCTAGGAAGATACATGAGCAAGCTTTGGTCACCATCAAAGGATTCCATAGATGTGCACAACTCCTGCGAAAATGGAAACAAAACCTCAAAAATAGCCCAACTTCCCTGGGCTGAGCTTAAATAGAGGTGGGGGGCAAATGGGTGGAGGGTGGGGATGACGCCCCAGCTGAGGCTGCTTAGGGGGATAAAGGCCTATTAGCTCACCCTGGGACAATTCATCACTGCCTCAAATGCCCATTTCTCATCCTTCAATACAGTGGAAGCCCTAAGGCACCAGCTCAGGTGTTGGCCATCCAGGCACTATATGTGGATAATCCCACTGGGGCTGGAAAAATGGGCACTCAAGTGTTCACAGAGGGATATCAGCAGCTCCAGAGAAGGAGTCACTTGTGGTTCCTGTTGCATTTAGGGACCCTCTACAAGATCTGAAATGTCTCTAAACCCATTCTTATTCTGTTGGCAACGAGAGATAGAATGCTTGGCATAATCCACAAGTATGTCAGAAGCATCCCAAGAGCTGCTCATCACTGGTGCTGCTGTGTAGCTGTGCTCAAAGACAGCTCATGCACTCCATGACTCTCAGGTGCCCAAGCACCACAATGCCTTTCAGAGGTGATTTCACACCCTTTGCTTTTTGCTTCTCTTTGTTTTCCTCTGGGAAAGCATGAGCAGCCGTGGAGGCTTCCTCCCAGCAGAGCACATGCAACTGTATTTACAGCCCCAGCACCACAAGCTGGGCTCTTGGAGTCTGGCAGGAGCTCCCCTCTCTTCACATCAGGTGCTTAACAGAGCTGATGCCGGCACGTAGGCGTTCTCTGCTGCGTTGGGGACTAACCTGTGGCTCCCATTACTCGGTGGCAGAAGGAAGTCACAGGAGGTAACACCAACACAAAGCAGAGTCTCACCTGCATTGAGGCAGTGGGCTTGCTTCTGCATGTCCTCGGGTTGCCTTTGGGAAAGCTGCATTGGAAAACAGCCTTACCAATGTGGGTTTTCTTTATAATAAGAGGGAGCATTGGCTTATGCAGGTTGTTTTCTTTTACATAGGCAGCTAAAGCAAGATGAACTGAATTACTCAAGAGTTAAATGAGGATGAATCTTATTTTGTCATAAAGAAATGCAGCATTTCAGGTTGTCAACAGAATATGGTCACTAACAAATCAGCCTTTGGAATCAGCCTCTTATAACACCAACTCTTTTCTAAGGCAAGCAACATAATGCCCATAGGTTGAGGGTGCTTCAGCATGCTGGAACTCAGAAAGGTAGAAATCATGACTTTAGCAATGTGAATTTTATCCTTTTTGAATTATAGATAACACTTCGATATATGCGATTTTAAGACTGGCATTAGAATTAAAAGCCAAGGGAAAATATCTGGAGGTCATTAATGTGTAAGCTACGATTTCAATGGGAATGTGACTTTCTCTTGCTCAAGGTTTATGTGTGCTCCTATGAGGTTCCTCTAAACTGTCTTCTGACGCAAACTGCCTCCAATCTGAAAGTGAGTAAAGATCTGATTCTTCACTCAAACCTGAAAAATCAGGTGCTTGAATAAATCCATAGTTTATGTTTCTCAGCATAGAAGAACAAAAATGGCAGTTTTTGCTTCATCGCACTCTCTGTTCTTTTCCAAATACCTCAAATGTAAAACAAAATCATATAATTTGGGTTTAAAAAATACAATACAAAATATTAATTCCACCAAAACATGGCAGTTAAACTGGTGATCGATTGTAGTTAAATATGGTCCAAAAGTGAATTTCTGTTTGCAATGATTTTGATGTTTTCCTTCCTTTTGCCTTGGTAGGTAACACCTGGTCATGGAAGGAAATCACACGCAGACTAAATTTGTCTTCTTGGGAATTACAGACAGACCATGTGCGCAGACCCCTCTTTTTGTCTTGTTTCTCCTGATTTATATTGTCACTTTGGTGGGGAACTTTGGCATTATCATCTTGGTGCGGGTGTCTCCCAGCCTCCACACCCCCATGTACTTCTTCCTCACCCATTTTGCCTTCACTGACATCTGCTATTCCACAGTCTTCTGCCCCAGGATGCTGGCAGACCTGTTATCAGAGGACAAAACCATTTCTTTCACTGGCTGCATGATGCAGTTCCTCACCTTTGCTTTCTTTGCCACTACTGAGTGTCACCTCCTGGCCATGATGGCCTATGATCGCCATGTTGCTATCTGCCAGCCCCTGCTTTATGTGACCATCATCTCCAGCCGTGTCTGCTGGCAGCTGGTAGCATCATCCTACCTATTCGCCTTCCTCACTGCCATCGTCTACACATGGTGCATGTTTGGAGGTTCCTTCTGTGGTCCCAACCGCATTGACCACTTCTTCTGTGACAAAGTTCCTGTAGTAAAGCTCCTGTGCTCTGACACCCACAGCAGCGAGATGCTCATCTTTGCCTTCGTCACCATCAACGTGGTGGGCACGAGCATGGTCATTTTACTCTCCTACATCTCTATCATCCGCACCATGCTGAGGATGTGCTCAGCACAGAGCAGGGCCAGAGCCTTCCACACCTGTGCCTCCCATTTGATGGCTGTTTCTCTATTCTTTGGGACAGGATTCTTCATGTACCTACAACCTTCTTCTAGCCATGGGAGCCTGGATAAGGTGGCCTCCGTCTTCTACACCGTGGTCACCCCAGTGCTCAACCCATTCACCTACAGCCTGAGGAACAAGGAGGTGAAGGGGGCTCTGCTGAAGTGTGGGAGGAGGATGTTCAACCACTGGCAACAAGCAAGACTTGTATCATGCAGGACATGAATACTCTACATCAAGTGAGAACGCCTAAACTAATGGGATTTTCCACTAATCCTCATGACTTTATGTAGGTTCTTTCACAGTTCCTGCACAGTAGTCAGAGTATTTAATGAGAAATAGAACCCCCATCGCATCTTCCTTGGAAGGAAACCAAGAGGAGCAGGAACCTCAAACTTCATTTCACTTCTCAGCCACTAGCGTGTAGGAAGAGATTACCTTGAATTATCCCAGGCTTCTTTTTCCTCACAGGAAACACCCATCAGCTTTATTCAATCCTCACTTTTGTCACTGATAAATATCCACTTTTTTTGCAAGATTCTTGACCTTGTCCCTCAGCTCCAATATGTGTAATATGTGTTGATGTGTGTAAATATATATATGTGTGACAGAGAAATACAAATAAAACGTATAAAACTGGTATTACAAATAAAATGACACAGATAGAGAATCACAGAATTGTTTAGGTTGGAAAAGACCTTTAAGATCATCCAGTCCAACCATTCCCCAGCACTGCCAAGGCCACCACTAACCCATGGTACTAAGGGCCTTGTCTACATGGTTTAGGACACTTATAGGAATGGTGAGCCCAGCTCTGCCCCGGGCAGCCTATTCCAATGCCTGAGCACCCTAATCTCCTAATTTGCCCATGCAGGGACATGTTCTGAATGGAGAGCGTGTGCCAGAGCAGTGAGCCCTGGCTGGGCTGTTGGGTGCAGCCAGAGAAAAGTTCTAATTTCATAGAATAGTCAGGGTTGGAAAGGACCTTAAGATCATCCAGTTCCAACCCCCTTACCATGGGCAGGGACACCTCACGCTAAACCATGCCACCCAAGAATGGTTTGCAGAAACCTGGCCAGTACCACAGGGGTTTCTCTCTTTAATCTCTTGAAACAGAGCCAAAGGGGAACACCATGGGGTGCAGGGACCACCCCACAGTACCTGAGCAAGAGAAGCAGGGCAGGAACAGAGACCTGGGCCAAGTTCAGCCAAGACTCCAAATCATCAGGCAAGTTGGTGATGACAAGATAGGTACAAGAGCAGGCCAAGTCAGATCAAATCAGGCCCTGAACCATGGTCAGGTCCAGCAATTGCTAGGGAAGTCTATGAGCAAACCTAGGTCTTCATCAAAGGATTCCACAGGTGTGCACACCTCCTGCCAAACTGGGAACTGGAACTCCTCTTATGAAGTTCAACCTCCCTGGGCTGAGATTAAATAGAGAAGGGGGACAAATGGGCAGAGGGTGGGGATGGAGCCCCAGCTGAGGCTGCTCAGGGGGATAAAGGCCTGTTACTTCACCCTGGGATAATTGATCATTGCCTCAAAATGCCCATTTCTCATCCTTGAATACAGTGGAAGCCCAGAGTCACCAGCTCAGCAGGTCTTCATCAAAGGATTCCACATAAAGGATGTGCTCAGCACAGAGCAGGGCCAGAGCCTTCCACACCTGCACCTCCCATTTGATGGTTGTTGACTTAGTCTATGAGACAACGTTTTTCATGTACCTACAACAGCTATCTAGCCACAGGAGACTGGATAAGGTGGCCTCCATCTTCTACACCATGATCACCCCCATGCTCAACCCATTCATCTACAGCCTGAGGAACAAGGACGTGAAGGCGGCTCTGGTCAAGTGCACAAGGAGGTTCTTCAACCACTGGCTACACAAAAGAGCTCTGTCATCCAGGACATGAACAGTTCATCTTAACTGAGGAAGACTGCGATGCACTAAAACAATGAGATTTTCCCTATTCCACATGACTTTATTTATGCTCTTCCACAGATCCTGCACAGAAGTCAATGACAGTATGTAATGAGAAAGAGACCCAGCCATCACATGCTCCTTGGAAGGAAATCAAGAGGAGAAGGAACCTCAAACTTCAATTCAGTTTGTAGGCACCAGTCTGTAGGGAGAAATTACCCTCAATTATCCCAGGCTCCTTTTCCTCACAGGAAACACCAATCAGCTTTATTCATTTATAACTTTTGTCACTCGTAATTATCTATTTTTCTTACAAGATTGTTGACCTTGTTCTCTGCTCCAATAAAATTCCTCACTCTTACCTGTGAGCTGTTTATTAAAGCTGCTGGGGTGGGAGGGAAGAGCAAGTGTAGTTTTACATTTCCTTGCTGAAAAAGAGTCGGAGAAAAGGTTTCAAAAGATTCATAGCATTTGTTTGTGCCTTTCAAAGAGAAGAAGTTGATGGGAATCAAGCTCTCAAGTTGCACTTTTGAATACCAGGGTGAATCCCTCCCCAGGCTGCAGCTTTACAATAGATTATACATAAAGGAAAAAATTGTAGACAATATCATTCATAACACATGATGATGAACTGTGCTGAGACCACCCAGTGTAAAGGAAAATTTGGGCACATCAGGTCTCCTCCCATTCATTTTGAGGGGTATTTTATACTCATTTGACATGACCTTTTACCTAAATGGTGAGAGAAATGGAATTCCAGCTCGAGATCAGCACCCACATCCCATATCCATGCCCAGCTCATGCTCAAGCGCACTGGGAAACACCAAACAGTGGATTTCATATAAGAATTAAGCCTGTGGGAAGTTTCTGTTGATGAAAGACAATCTTGAACACAGAATCAATGGTAATTGAGAGCTATCCGGGTCTCAAAGAAGCCAAAACACACTGATGGGGGAAAAATTCTTTAGCTGATGTGAGTAGGAATTAACTTCTATTTGGAAAGTATGTTTATAATGAACACACTGTTTATGTGCTCTGAAAAACAACAGTATTAAGAGAACACATTGTCTTACGTGTGGGGGAACGTGTTGGCAGGACAGAGACTTTTGATCGGACAGCTTCCTTCAAAACCTTCACCACACCTTGTTTTCTACCATTTTGTTGGCTATTTTGGCTTAGACTATACATATAGAATCATAGAGCCACAGAAAGCCCAAGCTGGACCTCAAAATATTATCTGATCTGAGCTTTTGTGGAAACAGGAGTCTAGATGAGCAGTGTCATGTGGAGGGCTCATCACTGTCTGATGAATTACCCCACTCTGGTGTCCTTATTTCCTCTTGGGTTTAAGAAAGTTTCCAAAGCAGAGACAACTAAAATAGTCAAAGGTTTACCTACACTTGGTGCTACCTTTCCAAGGGAAGTCTTGAATGCCATGGTCCTGTGTATGGTGGATCCGACTCAGTGAACTGGCAATAGGAACCTCAGTCTAACGTGCAGGGGAAGCACAATTGTGAATTCCAGCAATATAAGAAACAGGCTTGAGGTTTTGGAACTACATTTTATACTGAGAGCTTCATTGCATGATTCTGCTTCAATCTTTGCAGAGAAGGGATCTACAAAACGCAGAAAGCCCTGGCTGTAGACACAAACTTCTCACATCAAATACATGACAGAGGTCCTCTCATTAAGTACTTCTGATACCTCAAAAAGAAATCACCTTTTGGCAGGAAGAGCTGGACATGGGCCTCTTTACCCTGTTCTGCAGGTGCTGTTAGACCAGCCTGAATATTTTGGAGGAGAATATTGGATTCTCTGGAGATGATTCAAAACCTGGACTACATTGAAATGAGCATAAAAGACGATATTATTCAACAGCCTTATCTACCTAACAATTAGTTAACAAATCTCATCTTTAGATACCATATCTAGCTTTATCCATAGATAATAGAGAAGATAGAGATCTCAGAGCAGTGCCTAATTAGGTGAGGTTAATGCCAGTTTTTCTCTTAAAATAAATGTACTTCATTCATTATTTTGAGTTCATTTCCTGCACTTGTACAGAAAAAAATTCGTTGCCCTTTAATGATAGGGGAGAAAGACCCTGAAAATGAGAAGAGGTCGTAAGGCAGGTTTTAAGCCATCAACTGGGAGATGCTGATGGCCATGGAAGAGCATTTTCACAGGGCTATCAAGGAGCCCAGAACTAATGTTCAGTGCCCATCTGATAAGACAAAAAAAGAGGGGGGGGGGAAATAAAGGCAATAAAATAGAGCAGATAAATTAGATTGTGGTGTTGTGTACAAGCCAGTCATAGGAAGAAAGACAGACTTGGAAATGGTTCCAAACCAGATCTTTAAGGTGAAGGAATAGGGTGGGGAAACAAAAGTCCTTGGTGTCAACTGAAGCTCTGGAGACCTTTGTCACAAAACCAGCAGCTAAACATCCTGCCAAAGCTACTTCCACCTGACAAAGTCCCTCAGGGCATTCTTCACTTCCCTGTTCCTGAGGCTGTAGATCAGGGGGTTCAGCATGGGCACCACCAGCGAGTAGAACACAGCAAAGACCTTATCCGTGCTCAGGCTGCTGCCAGACCCCGGTCGGAAGTTCAGGGCGAGGATGGACCCGTGGAAGATGGTGACTCCAGCCAGGTGAGAGGTGCACGTGGAGAAGGCTTTGTACCGGCCCCGAGCAGAGTTGATCCTTGAGACAGCAGCGAGGATGAAGGCATAGGAGACCAGGACGGCCAAGATGGTCACCATCTCCACCAGCCCACCAAGGACAAATATCAGACACCTATTGACACGTGTGTCGGAGCAGGAGAGAGCTAGAACAGGCATGAGGTCACAGTAGAAGTGGTTGACCTTGGCTGGCTGGCATAAAGGCAGGCTGAAGGCGAACTCTGTGTGCACCCAGGAATGCAGCAGGCCAAGCACATAGGAACTGGCCACCAGCAGCATGCAGAGCTGGTGGGACATGATGGACAAGTACAGCAAGGGCTTGCAGATGGCCATGTAGCGGTCGTACGCCATCGCAGCCAGGAGGAAGCACTCGGTGGTGCCAAAGGCTATGAAGAAGTAAAGCTGGGTTGCGCAGCCGATGACAGAGATTGTTTGCTTCTCCATCAGAAAGTTCATTAACGTCCTCGGTGCCACCACTGATGAGTAGCAAGCATCGAGGAGAGATAAGTTGCTAAGGAAAAAGTACATGGGGGACTGCAGCTGAGCGCTGCTCCTGATGAGCACAACCATGCCCAGGTTCCCCACCAGCGTGATGAAGTAAATGAGGAGGAAGAGGATGAACAAAGGTGCTTGTAGTTGGGGGTTGTCCGTCAGTCCCACAAGAGTCAGCTCCGTCACTTGCTTGCTTTGATTTTTCTCAGCCATCTTCTCCTAAAGCACTGCAAGATGTATTCACAGTGCCATAATAAACAGTTAATGGAGACACTCAGCACCTAAAAAGCCCATCGATCCCCAAGGTCTGGATGGCAAACCCTCTCCTTATCAGAGATCTGCTTCATTTGCATCAACATCCATCAAAAAACAGTTAGCAAAGCAATGAATGTTTTATTCTGGTAGCAGTCACTCTACCAAGTGTTCCCTATTCCATTCATTCTAATATACATCTCCCTGATGTATACTCATGGTATATATCACATTCCAGGGTAACCCTCCCAAGTTCTGACAAAGAAAGTGTAAAAGAAGGGGTTCAGTGCTTCCTGTAATGAATTAGTGACATCAATAATGAAAATTTCACGCTAGACCGTGTCTTTAGAGGTGACACGGTCTAGTGTGAGACGTCCCTGCCCAAGCCTGAGAGGTTGGAACTAGCTGAACTTCAGGTGCTTTCCAACCCAAACCAGTCTGTGATTCTGTAATTCTAGGACTTAGAATCATAGAATCAACTGGGTTGGAAAAGACCTTTCAGATCATCAAATCCAACCTTTGAAGTAGAATAGAACATTTGGCATCTTAGGGAGCCTTCCCCGTAGAGGTTTTCCTTAAAGGTGATTTTGCTTGCACACTGCAGAGATAAAACAGGAAAACCCCATTTATTCTTCAGTAACTTTTCATCTGTTTTGCTATTTCAGGGTTATTCTTCTATTTGGTATATAGAAATGGTGAAGTGCCATCATGAGGGAGAAAACCATTAAAACCAAAAAATGGCACAACAAATCTTTTCCTTTTTATCAACTTTTCCTACACCTCCTCTTTCTAAAATCCATATTTAAGAGTTCTATGAAAATACACCATGGCATCCTGCCTTTTAATCACAGCATCAGGGAGGGATATGGAGCAGCCTCCACAGGGGTCCACAAGGAACCACTGTAACATAAACACTTGGAAGAGACCAAGAAAAGAGACAGGAAAACTGCTGGGAATAGCAGATCAATATTAGCCTAAGATCATGGAAAGCACTGTGCTGCTCATGGGGTGTGCGTCACTGTCAGCAAATCTCTGCAGTGCAATGAGCACAGCTTTCCTATCAGCAGTCACTGTAAAACTGGTATCAAAGAGCCTGGCTTATATTCAGAAAGGAAAATCAGATAAACCATTTATCCCTATGGAAGAAGCACATGGGGTTTAGCTCTATGTACAACCTGCAGCATGACAGAATTAATCAGGATGGGATCACCGGCATTGCAGTGATAAAGGATTTATTATAACTGGTATTTTAGCTGCTATCTACTGCTATTAAAAAATAACCAAACCATTATAACTGGTACAACACCCTTCACAAAATCCACGTGCTCTGTGATCTTCCTTCTTCTGTTGTTCTCTTGCTCTGCCATGAAATAAACAGCTCCTTATGGTATGTCTAATAAAGATACAACCCAAAACAATCAAATTCCTCTCTACAGACCTCATCTCTAAAGGATGAAACCATTCTCCTGCCCTCCTGCTTCCTGCAAGGAATTATGTATTGTATTGCACAAGGAGACACTGGCACAGGGTGCCCAGAGAAGCTGTGGCTGCCCCATCCCTGGCAGTGTTCAGGGCCAGGTTGGACACAGGGGCTTGGAGCAAGCTGCTCCAGTGGAAGGGGTCCCTGCTCTTGGCAGGGGTTAGAACTGGATGAGCTTTAAGCACCCTTCCAACACAAGCAATTCCGGGATTCTATGATACTATATAACCCCTTAAAATTATAAACTACCTTCTAACTCCAGCGATAAAACAAATCCTGATGTCCCCCTGTCCTTACCAGTGACAGCTTGGTTCTTCTTCCTTGCTTCACATTAAGTTACGACAGATGACGAGTTCACTTATATGCTCTGTCTGTCCCCCCTGCTGGTGTAACTGCTTTATAACCCTTATCTCTAATCCACTGAGACCTCCGAGGTGCTTTGGCTGAGAGGTGTTTTGCAGAACTTCCTTTGGGAGAAGTGCAATTATTATTATATTGCTCTGTCATACATATATGTGTGTGCATGGGGGGGGTGCATAGAAGGATGACAGAGGAATATGAAAATAAAATAAAAAATAAAGTTAAATTAAAAAATGAACTAAAAAATAAGATTAATAAGAATTAAAAATTATAAAAATAAATGAAAACTTCAAAACTAAACATAAAAAGCAAACAAAAATGTATATTAAAATAAATTAACTTACCTAAATTAAAGAATAGACTAGAATAATAAATTAAAATAAAATAATATGAAATAGTAAAATAAATAAAAACTAAACTAAAAACTAAACTAAACCAAACCAAATTGAAATAAAGCTGGTCTTCCTGCATGGATCCTTCTCCTTGGAGAGGGGCTTTGGATCAAGGGCTGTAGGGACAGGCCAAGGGGAACGGCTTGAACCTGCCCGAGGGGAGACTGAGATGAGCTCTTAGGCAGAAGCTCTTCCCTTTGAGGGTGCTGAGGCACTGGCACAGGGTGCCCAGAGAAGCTGTGGCTGCCCCATCCCTGGCAGTGCTCAAGGCCAGGTTAGACACAGGGGCTTGGAGCAAGCTGCTCTAGTGGAAGGTGTCCCTGCCCGTGGCAGGAGTTGGAGCTGGATGAGCTTTAAGGTCCCTTCCAGCCCAAACTACTCTGGATTCCAGGTTTCGTCTCATAATCCTAGATATTCATATAAATACAAGCATGAACACAGATTTCCATTGCTGGGACACAAACAGGCATTTCTGGGCTCTGATTCATGCGATTTGCTTTAGAGACTGGAGTTACAACAGAGTGAATTACACATAAAGGTGCCTGGTTCTTATGGTTGGGAGGAAATACCCACTTGCTGGAAGAGTTACTTTAGCACGAACATAGTTTATCCCAACTTTAAAGTTGTTTACTTGTATTTTTTACCTGGGTTTGCTTCTTTGACAGAGAGCCCTTCAGCTTTAAGAGCTGGGAAATCCAACACTGATGATCCAATCACTGCTGAAACAATCGATATTGACCCAACTTGTGATTAAGTTCTTTACATTTGCACACCGTCTGCAAAAGAACAGCAAAGACAAGGCTCAAATTGCCCAAAGGCTTCCAGGTAAATTAGCACCAACACTGTGAGATTTCAAAGGACCAAACACCTTCAGCTTGACCTGAAATTTCACTTGTAGGAACCAAGTTTTGGGTGGGAAAGCTTTATTTAAGAGTGCCACAAGCCTTATCATGAGAAAGTACAGTGGAGACTTGTGTGATTGAGTTATTAACTGATTCTATGATGTCCTGTGGTCCTTTGGGTCTATTCCATTCTCACCCATCCTGGTAGGCACTGGATTTCAGAGACACTCCAGAAGAAGAGAGTTTCTGGCTCTTCTTTTGAGTTCACCTCTGAACCTTGGCAACCTGGAAACCCATGCCCAGGGTAGTCCATGCTGTCTCTGTAGTGACTGAACAGAGCAATGTGATGAACAGGATGAATCAAGGTGTCCGGAGGAGCTGTTTGTGCACATTGACCATTGGTGATGAATGAGGTTGGGCTTCATCTCACCCACCTTCATCTAGGCAGGTGTTACATGACAAATCAGTGTCAGATACCTTATAAATGAGAGAGAAATTACAGAGTAATCACCTCAATACACCTTCACAGAGACCTCAGCGCTGCAATGAGTCCTGCTCAATAACAGCAACAAGGAAACACCCTCCTGGTCACCAGCTTCCTCCATTCACTGCTGTCCTGGGTTCAGCAGTAGCAGTCATGTTTTTTCCTTTGTGTTAACTGGTGCAGTGCTGTGTTTTGACTTCTAGTTTGAGAACAGTGTTGGTGAAGCCGATGTTTTCGGTTGTTGCTAAGTGATTTTTACCCTGACCAAGGACTCTGTGAGGCTCATGCTCTGCCAGGGAGGAGGGGAAGCTGTGAGGAAGCAGAGACGGGGCGCCTGACCCGGGCTAGCCGGGGAGGTATTCCATACCACAGCACGTCATGCCCGGGGTGGGGGGTAACTGGGAGTTACCCGGAAGGACAGGGGCTTCCGGGTGGAACTCGCTTTCTTGGCCGGTGGTATCGTATTCTCTTCTCTTGTTATTTTCCCTTATCATTGTTTTAGCTGATAGTAGCGGTGGTGATTTGTTGCTGGACTGTTCTTGTCTCAACCCGTAGGAGTTGCACTCTCTCGATCCTCCTCCCCGTTCCTCCGGGAGCGGGGAAGGGGAGAGCCCCGGTGCAGGGGGGGGGGGGGGGAGACGGACACGGACCTTGATTGTTGTCAGCTCGGCACCACTCACTGGGAGTGAGTGAACAAGTTACCTGACTGGGTTTAAACCACGACAGTTCTTTTGGCGCCCAACGTGGGGCACGAGGGGTTGAGATAAGAACAGATCTGACTGGATTGATAGTCACTCGTCACAATGCTGATTTATTGGCTCTCAAGGTTTTTCCTCTTGATCTCACAGTTTCAGTATACCATATCTTACGTCCATCCGGTATTGGCTGTATTAGTGTTTTTGAAGTGTGGGGCTTGGCCTAAGGTTTTTATCCCATTGTACTTTATGGTAATGACTTGTAATACAATAGAATCATTGATCATGAAACTGATCTGGCTTATGTTCCCAGTGTGGTCACCACCTTTATACTTTGGGAGGGATATGATGGAGGTGCTTAGCAATTACACATCTTTTTTCTCCTTCTCAGGTGCTCAACCTGTGAAGGAGACATCCTTTTACCCTCCCAGTCGTCCCCCCAGACCATTTACATTTGAGAGTTTTGAATTTTTTGAATGGCTTTTTAATGCTGTTGAGACTTGTTTGCTGATGGTGATGGGAATCACCATGCTAACACGCATACAGAGTGTGTTTTGCCCACTACTGATTTCAAGAGTTAAGCAGATTCAGGTTTGGGTCTTGTCTGGGGTCAAACGACGATGTAGGAGGACCGAGAGATTTTCCCAGAGGCTGGACAGCCATGAGTGGCAGGGTGTGTGGGATAGTATGGGCAAGTATCTAGGTCAGTGGGCCCCTCCAGTATTTTGGAATTTCACTACCGAACAACTGCAAAATCCAGAAGAATTAGTAAAACACTTAAATGAGGTGTGTGGTCATTCTGGCCATACCAGAGATGGACAAATCACGGCAACGTGCTGGGGCTTGGCCTATGCTTACAGGGCCTTGTTCAACACTATCCAGCACCTTCAAAAGGAAAAGAATGTCGGCGGATTTGAGGGCAAAGTGACAGTTGCTACTCAAACTTTGGCTGCAATGAACTGCGCAGCTACCCCAGTGGCAAGTACAGCAGCTGCTCAAACTTCAACTGCAACAGACAGCGCGGTTACCCCAGCTCCAAGCACGGTAGCTACACCACCCCCAGCAACAAGTACAGTCGCTACTCAATCCACAGTGATAATCACTGCAGCCAAACCAGAGGACCAATTCGTACCAATATCAGTTGCCCCTGTACGCAAGAGAACAAGCAAAAAGGAGGCAAAAAGGGTGAAGCGAGATGAAGAACCAATGAATTCACCACCCGGTCCAGAATCTGATCAGGAGTCATCATCACATGACGAAGAAGAAGAAGAAGAGGTAACTTCTCGACCTCGGACCTCAACCGAGCTGCGGAATATGCGAAAAGATTTTACCCGTCAACCAGGGGAGCACATCATCACCTGGTTACTCCGATGCTGGGACAATGGGGCCGATGGTCACGAACTAGAAGGTACAGAAGCCAAGCAGCTGGGATCACTTGCTAGAGAAGGGGGAATTGACAAAGCAATTGCAAGAGGGAAAAAGTCCCTCAGCCTTTGGAGGAGGCTCTTGGCAGCTGTGAAAGAAAGGTTTCCGTACAAGGACGATGTTACGAGTCCTTCGGCCAAGTGGACTACTATAGACAAAGGCATCCAGCCTCTGAGGGAATCGGCC
The DNA here is from genome assembly GCF_033815535.1 of Pezoporus flaviventris. Classification (NCBI taxonomy): domain Eukaryota; kingdom Metazoa; phylum Chordata; class Aves; order Psittaciformes; family Psittacidae; genus Pezoporus; species Pezoporus flaviventris. Next base: position 1,909,982 of record NW_026892664.1, on the reverse strand, counting down.
ATCGTAGAGATGATCTATCACATCAAGCCGAATAACGGGGATACACCTATAGATCCAGATGAAGTTGAACGTACACGACCCATGTGGCGAAAACTTACACGGAATGCACCGTCATCATATGCCCATTCATTGGCAACAGTGACCTGGAATGACATAGTACCACTAACAGTGGATTAAATGGTTCATAAACTCCGAGAGTTCGAAGACAATCTCACTCCTTCCATCATCTCAGCTGTGAAAAAACTGTCCCAGGACCTCGACAAATTGAGGGACGATGTATCTGATTTATCCAGCTCCTCACGTGTACCAACACACGTCTCAGCTATTAACAAAAGACGTCCTATTGTTAGAGAGAGGAGATATAGAAGGTATACGCCACGGGGTACCCTATGGTTTTACCTGCTGGATCACGAAGAAGACATGACAAAGTGGGATGGAAAACCTACTTCAGCTTTGGAGGAACGGGTGAGTGAACTGAAGAGGGGAGCAAGGGCCAAGACTGATCGTCCCATGAGAGCTACAGCTTCAGTCTCTGGTGAGCAGTTTCCCAGATGGAGTGGAAGAGCTGATTTTACTCCAGCTCCTGTGATAATGAAGAATAATCCCTTTCAACACGACTTAAGTGTCCAATGCTGTGACGACCATTAGAGGGGCCCTGCCTCCAGCCAGGTGGAGGTAGGGGACAATCGGATTTACTGGACTGTGTGGATCAGATGGCCTGGCACATCAGTCCCACACAAGTATAAGGCTCTAGTAGATACCGGTGCACAGTGTACCCTGATGCCATCAAGCTGTCAAGGGGTGGAACCCATCTATATTTCTGGAGTAACAGGAGGATCCCAAGAGTTGACTGTGCTGGAGGCTGAAATCAGCCTGACTGGGAGGGAGTGGCAAAAGCACCCTATTGTGACTGGTCCAGAGGCTCCATGCATCCTCAGCATAGACTACCTCAAGAGAGGGTACTTCAAAGACCCAAAAGGGTAGCAATGGGCTTTTGGTATTGCTGCTTTGGAGACTGAGGAAATTGAGCAGCTGTCCACCTTGCCTGGTCTCTCAGAAGATCCCTCTGCTGTGGGGTTGCTGAAAGTTGAAGAGCAACAAGTGCCAATTGCGACCACAACAGTGCACCGGCGGCAATATCGCACCAACCGAGACTCCCTGATTCCCATCCATCAGCTGATCCGTAGACTGGAGAGTCAGGGGGTGATCAGCAGGACCCGCTCACCCTTTAATAGCCCCATATGGCCAGTGCAAAAGTCTAATGGAGAATGGAGACTAACAGTAGACTATCGTGGCCTGAATGAAGTCACACCACCATTGAGTGCTGCCGTACCGGACATGCTAGAACTTCAGTATGAACTAAAGTCAAAGGCAGCCAAGTGGTATGCCACGATTGATATTGCCAATGCATTTTTCTCCATTCCTTTGGCAGCAGAGTGCAGGCCACAGTTTGCTTTTACTTGGAGGGGTGTCCAGTTCACTTGGAACCGACTGCCCCAGGGGTGGAAACACAGCCCTACCATTTGCCACGGACTGATCCAGACTGCACTGGAACAGGGGCAAGCTCCAGAACACCTGCAATACATTGATGACATTATTGTGTGGGGCGATACAGCGGAAGAAGTCTTTGAGAAAGGGAGGAAAATAATCCAAATCCTGCTGAAAGCCGGTTTTGCCATAAAACGGAGTAAGGTCAAGGGACCTGCACAGGAGATTCAATTTTTGGGAATAAAATGGCAAGATGGACGTAGACAGATCCCCACAGATGTGATCAACAAGATAACAGCAATGTCTCCACCAACTAATAAGAAAGAAACGCAAGCTTTCTTGGGTGCAGTGGGGTTCTGGAGAATGCACATCCCAAATTACAGTTCGATTGTAAGCCCTCTCTATCATGTGACCCGGAAGAAGAATGATTTTAAATGGGGCCCTGAGCAGCAACAAGCCTTTGAGCAAATTAAACGCGAGATAGTTCATGCAGTAGCCCTTGGACCAGTCCGGACCGGACCAGATGTAAAAAATGTGCTGTACACTGCAGCTGGGGAGAACGGTCCTACCTGGAGCCTCTGGCAGAAAGCTCCAGGGGAGACTCGAGGTCGACCCCTCGGCTTTTGGAGTCGGGGATACAAAGGATCTGAGGCCAGCTATACCCCAACTGAGAAAGAGATACTGGCAGCCTATGAAGGGGTTCGAGCTGCTTCGGAAGTGATTGGCACTGAAGCACAGCTCCTCCTGGCACCCCGGCTGCCCGTGCTGGGCTGGATGTTCAAAGGCAGGGTCTCCTTTACACATCATGCAACTGATGCTACATGGAGTAAATGGGCTGCACTAATTACACAGGGAACTCGAAGAGGAAATCTCAGTTGTCCAGGCATTCTAGAAGTCATCATGGACTGGCCAGATGGCAAAGATTTTGGAATGTCACCAAAGGAGGAGGTGTTGCGCGCTGAAGAGGCCCCACCATATAATAAACTGTCAGAAAGTGAAAAGCAGTATGCCTTGTTTACTGATGGGTTCTGCCGTATTGTGGGAAAGCATCGGAGATGGCAGGCAGCTGTATGGAGTCCTGGACGACAAGTTGCAGAAACTGCTGATGGAGAGGGTGAATCGAGTCAGTTTGCCGAGGTGAAAGCCATCCAGCTGGCCCTGGACATTGCTGAACGAGAAAAGTGGCCAGTACTTTACCTCTATACTGACTCATGGATGGTGGCAAATGCCCTGTGGGGGTGGTTGAAGCAATGGAAGCAGAGCAACTGGCAACGCAGAGGTAAACCCATCTGGGCTGCTGCACTGTGGAAAGATATTGCTGCCAGGGTGCAGAACCTGGTGGTGAAGGTACGTCATGTAGATGCCCATGTACCCAAGAGTCGGGCCACTGAGGAACACCAGAACAACCAACAAGTGGATAAAGCGGCTAAGATTGAAGTGGCTCAGATGGACTTAGATTGGCAACATAAAGGTGAATTATTTTTGGCCCGATGGGCCCATGACACTTCAGGCCATCAGGGCAGAGATGCAACATATAGATGGGCCCGTGACCGAGGGGTGGACTTAACAATGGACACTATTGCCCAGGTTATTCATGAGTGTGAAACGTGTGCTGCAATTAAACAAGCCAAGCGGTTAAAGCCTCTTTGGTATGGAGGACGATGGTTGAAGTATAAATATGGGGAGGCCTGGCAGATTGACTATATCACACTGCCACCAACCCGCCAAGGCAAGCGCCATGTGCTTACCATGGTGGAAGCAACCACCGGGTGGCTGGAAACACATGCTGTGCCCCATGCCACTGCCCGGAACACTATCCTGGGCCTTGAGAAACAGATTTTGTGGCAACACGGCACCCCAGAGAGAATTGAGTCAGACAATGGGACTCATTTCCGGAATAACCTTATAGATATTTGGGCCAAAGAGCATGGCATTGAGTGGGTATATCACATCCCCTACCATGCACCAGGCTCTGGGAAAATCGAACGGTACAATGGGCTGTTAAAAACTACACTGAGAGCAATGGGTGGGGGAACTTTCAAGCATTGGGATACACACTTACCAAAGGCCACCTGGTTGGTCAACACCAGAGGATCTGCCAACAGGGCTGGCCCAGCCCAGTCAGAACTTTTACATCTTGTAGAGGGGGACAAAGTTCCCATGGTGCATATGAAGAATTTGCTGGGGAAGACAGTCTGGGTAATTCCTGCTTCAGGTAAAGGCAAACCCACTCGTGGGATTGCTTTTGCTCAGGGACCTGGATATACTTGGTGGGTAATGCGGGAAGATGGGGAAGTCCGATGTATACCTCAAGGGGATTTGATTTTAGGGGAAAACAGCCAGTGAACTCAATGGTATGCTGTTGCCTGCTGTGTAATGCTTTTATAGCCCGCTGTGTAATGCTTTTATAGCCCATCAACTAGATGTCTCCAGGTCACCAGCGACTGGCCCTGACTTCCCTCCAGCCATCATCCCAACAGAGAATGAACTTTGAACATCATGGACCGAATGGACTCGGCAGCATTATAGGGATTGGTCCATGCACTAAGAAAATGATCTTTTCCTCTTGGTCTGTACGTATATGGATGTATATATATGGGAGAGCGATGGTGTATTGAAAATGTGGGATCTGAGCACGACATGAATGGTATGGAATAAGGGGTGGATAATGTCCTGGGTTCAGCAGTAGCAGTCATGTTTGTTTTTTTTCCTTTGTGGTAGCTGGTGCAGTGCTGTGTTTTGACTTCCAGCCTGGGAACAGTGTTGGTGAAGTCGATGTTTTCAGTTGTTGCTAAGTGATGTTTACCCTGACCAAGGACTTTGTGAGGCTCATGCTCTGCCAGGGAGGAGGGGAAGCTGTGAGGAAGCAGAGACGGGGCACCTGACCCGGGCTAGCCAGGGAGGTATTCCATACCACAGCACGTCATGGCCGGGGTGGGGGGTGACTGGGAGTTACCCGGAAGGACACGGGCTTCCGGGTGGAACTCGTTTTCTTGGCTGGTGGTATTGTATTCTCTTCCCTTGTTATTTTCCCTTATCATTGTTGTAGTTGAAAGTAGCGGTGGTGATTTGTGTACATTGGTTGCTGGACTGTTCTTGTCTCAACCCGTGGGAGTTGCATTTTTTCGATCCTCCTCCCCGTTCCTCCGGGAGTGGGGGAGAACCCCGGTGCGGGGGGACACGGACCTCGATTGTTGTAAGCTCGGCACCACTCACTGGGAGTGAGTGAACAAGTTACCTGACTGGGTTTAAACCACGACACCATTGCAGGGGGGGTTGGAACTTGATGATCTTAAGGTCCTTTCCAACTCGAACTATTCTATGATTCTATGATTCTATGACTCCTCTATGACTCCTCTATAAAACCTCTATGACTCCTCTATGCTTCTTTATTGACTGCTCTGACATCTTATTGACTTCTCTACAACTGCTCTATGCCTTCTCTAAGACTCCTCTATGACTCTATGACACTATGACTCCTCTAAGACTTCTCTATGACTCTATGATACTATGACATCTCTATGACTCCTGTATGAGTCCTATATTCCTCCTCTATGACTCCTCTATGACTCCTTCATGACTCCTCTGACTCCTCTATGACTCTGCTATTACTCATCTATGAACACTCTACAACTCCTCTATGACTCCTCTATTACTGCTCTATGACTCTTCTTTGACTCCTCTATGACTCCTCTATTACTGCTCTATGACTCTTCTTTGACTCCTCTATGACTCCTCTATGACTCTTCTATGACTCCTCTTGAACCAACCTACGACACCCCTACGATGCCTCTATGACTCCACTGTGACTCCACTGACTCCTCTATGACTCCTCTATGACTCCTTTATTACTCCTCTATGACTCCTCTATGACTCCACTATGACTCTACTATGACTACCCTGTGACTCCTCTATGAATCCTCTATAACACTATGACTCCTCTATGACTTTGCTATAACTCTATGACTACTCTATGACTCCTCTACCACTCCTCTATATCTCTATGACTATGATTTGTCTATGACAGATATTTGAATGCTCTATGACTCCTCTATGACTTGTCTATGACTCGTCTATGACTCGTCTATAACTCCTCTATAACTCTATGACTATGATTTGTCTATGACAGATATTTGAATGTTCTGACTCCTCTATGACTCGTCTATAACTCCTCTATAACTCTATGACTATGATTCCTCTATGACAGATATTTGAATGCTCTATGACTCCTCTATGACTTGTCTATGACTCGTCTATAACTCCTCTATAACTATGACTACTCTATGATTCCTCTATGACAGATATTTGAATGCTCTATGACTCCTCTATGACTTGTCTATGACTCATCTATAACTCCTCTTGGACACCTCTATGACAACTCTGTGACGCTTCTATGACGCCTGTATGATGCCTCTATGAAGCTTTTATGACTCCTCTGTGACTCCACTGTGACTAGATTGTGACCATGACTACTCTATGACTCTTCTTTGACTCCTCTATGACTGCTCTATGACTCCTCTATGACTCCTCTTGAACGCCTCTATGATGCCTCTATGACACCTTTATGACGCCTCTATGACTCCACTGTGTCTGTATTGTGACTCCACTGAGACTCCACTGGGACTCCTCTATGACTCCTCAATGACTCTTATATGACTCCCCTATGACTCTTCTATGAATCCTCTATAAATCTATGACTCCTCTCTGACTCCTCTATGTCTCCTCTATGACCTCTCTATGACTCCACTATGACTCCTCTATGACCCTTGTATGACTCCTCTATGGCTCCTCTATGACTCTGTATGACACTATGACTCCTTTATGACACCTCTACGACTCTTCTATGACTCCTCTTGGACGTCTCTATGACGCTGCTATAATGCCTCTGTGAAGCCTCTATGACTCCACTGTGACTCCTCTGTGTCTCCACTGTGACCCCTGCATGACTCCTCTATGACTCCTCTATGACTCTTCTAAGACTATTCTATGACTCCTCTCTGACAATTCCTCATTGACCCCTCTTTGACTCCTCTATGACTTCTCTATGACACTATGACTTCTCTATGACTCCTCTATGACTCCTCTATGACTCCTCTATGACTCTTCTATGACTCTTCTATGACTCCCCTGTGACGCCGCTGTGATTTCTCCATGAATCCTCTCTGACACTTGAACAACACCTCTATGATTCCACCATGACTCCTCTATGACTCCTCTATGACTCTTCTAAGACTCCTCTAGGACTCCTCTCTGACTCCTCTCTGACCCCTCGTTGAGCTCTCTGTGACCCCTCTATGACACATCTATGACTAATCTATGACGCCTCAATGTCGCCTCAAAGATGCCTCTATGACATCACTATGACGCCTCTATGACTCCACTATGATTCTTGTATGACTCCCCAGTACTCCTTTGTGACTCCTCTGTAACTCTATGACTCCTCTGTGACTCCTCTGTGACTCCTCTCTAACTCCTCTTTGACTCCTCTATGACCCATCTAAGACTCCCCTATGACTCCATTATGACTCTTCTAAGACTCATCTAGGACTCCTCTAGGACTCCTCTAGGACTTCTCTATAATACATCCATGATTCTATGACTCCTCTATGACTCGTGAATGACTCGTCTATGATTCCTTTTGGATGCCTCTGATGCATCTATGAAGCCTCTATGACTCCTCTCTGACCCCTCATTGACCTCTCTGACTATTCTATGACACTATGACTCCTCTATGACTTCTCTGTGACTCCTCTGTGACTTCTCTATGATTCCACTATGACTCCTCTTTGAGTCCACTATGACTTCTCTAGGACTCCTCTAGGACTGCTCTATGACTCCTCTATGACTCCTCTATGACTCCTTTATGACGCGTCTATGACTCCTCTTGGATGCCTCTATGATGCCTCTATGACGCCTGGATTACTCCTCTATGACTCCTCTATGACAGTATGATTCCTCTATGATGCTACGACTCCTCTATGACTCTAAGACACCTCTATGACTACTCTATGACTCTAAGACACCTCTATGATTCGTCTATGACTCTTCTATGACTCCACCTTGACTCCACCGGGACTCCACTGTGAGCCCTGTATGACTCCTCTGACTCCTCTATGATTCCTCTATGACTTCTCTCTGACTCCTCTATGACTCCTCTATGACTCCTCTATGACACTATGAATCCTCTATGACAATATGACTTCTCTATGACTCCTCTATGACTCTATGAACACTCTATTGATTTATGAGCCTTCTATGACTCTCTGATTCCTCCTTGACTCCATGACTCCTCTATGACAGCTAAATGACACTATGTCATAATGACTCCTCTCCGAATCCTTTATGACTCCACTATGACTCATCTAAGACTCCGCCATGACTCCGCCATGACTCCTCTACGAGTCTTCTATGAGTTCTCTGAGTACTCTATGACTTCACTATGACTTTTCTGTGACTCCTCTATGACTTTTCTATGAATCTATGACTCCTCTATGACACTATGACTACTCTATGACTCTCTGACTCCTCTCTAACTCGACTCTGACTCCTCTATGACACCTCTATGACTCCTCTATGACCGCTCATTGACCCCTCTATGTCTCATCTATTATTCCTCTAAGGCGTCTCTATGACGCCTCTGTGACGCCCCTATGACTCCACTATGATTCCTTTATGACTCCTCTATGACTCCTCTATAACAATATGACTCCTCAATGACTCATCTACTCCTCTCTGACTCCTCTCTGACGCCTATATTACGCCTCTTTGATGACTCTATGACTTCACTATGATTCATTCATGTCTCTCCTATGACTCCTCTATGACTCCTCTATGACTCCTCTGTGACTCCTCTTTGATTCCTCTATGATTACACTATGTCTCCTCTTTGACTCCACTATGACTCTTCTTTGACTCCTCTAGGACTCCTGTAGGACTTTTCTATAACTCTATGACTCCCCTGTGACTCCTCTGGGACTCCTCTGTGACTCCTGTTTGACTCCACTATGACTCCTCTTTGACTCCTCTAAGACTCCTCTATGACTCCTAAGACTGTTCTGTAACTCTATGATTCCTCTGTGACACCTTTACGACTCCTCTATGACTGAACTGTGATTCTTGTTTGACTCCACTATGGCTACACTTTGACTCCAATATGACTCCACTATGACTCCTCTAGGACTCCTCTTGGACTCCTCTAGGACATCTGTATGACATATCCATGACACTGTGACTCCTCCATGACATCTCTGTGACTACTCTTGGACGCCTCTATGACACCTCTATAACTATAATGTGATTGCACTGTGACTCCACTGTGACCCCTGTATGACAACTCTATGAATCCTCTATGACTCTTCTCTGACTCCTCTCTGACCCCTCATTGACTCCTCTTTCACTCCTCTATGACTTCTCTATGACACTATGACTCCTCAAGGACTCCTCCATGACTCCTCTGTGACACTTCTCTGACTCCTTAATGACTCCTCTATGATTCCACTATGACTCATCTTTGACTCTATGACTCCTCTGTGACTCGTCTATGACTCCCCTAGAACTCCTCTAACACTCCTCTATGAGTCATCTATGATTCCGTTAGGACTATTCTAGGATTCCTCTAGGACTCCCCTATGACACCTCTATGACTCCACTAAAACTTTACTATGACTCTTCTATGACTCCTCTAGGACTCCGCTATGACTCCTCTATGACACTTCTAGGACTCCACTATGACTCCAGTCTGACTCCACTATGACTACTCTATGACTCCTCTGTGGCACCTATATGACTGCCCTTAGACTCTTCTATGACTCCTCTAGAACTCCTCTATGACTCCGCTAGGACTCCTCTACGACATCTCTATGACTCCACTATGACTCCTCTATGATTCGGCTATGACTTTGCTATGACTCAATGACTCCTCTGTGACTCCTATACGACACTATGACTCCTCTATGAATCCTCTTTGAGTCCTCTGTCTCCTCTATGATACCCCTATGACTCTATGATACTATGACTACTCTCTGACTCCCCTATGACACCTCCATTACTCCTCTATGACTCCTCCATGACTCCCCTATGACTCCTGTAGGACTCCTTATTGACTGCTCTGACACCTTATTGACTCCTCTGCGACTCCTCTATGACTCCTCTATGACTCCTGTATGAATCCTCTATGACTTCATGGAACAATGACTACTCTATGACTCCTCTATGACCTCGCTATGAATGCTCTGTGACACATCTATGAATCTATGACTCCCCTATGACTCCTCTATGACACATCTATGAATGCTCTATGACACATCTATGAATCCATGACTCCCCTATGACTCCTCTATGACTCTTCTACGAGTTCTCTACGATTCCTCTATGACTCTATGACACTATGACTCCTCTATGAATCCTCTATGACTACTCTATGACTCCTCTATGACTCCTCTATGACCCCCCTATGACTCCTCTTTGACTCTATTACTCCTCTATGACTCCACTATGATTGCTCTATGACCATCCTAAGATGCCCCTATGACTCCTCCATGACCCCTCTAAGACTCCTCTATGAATCCTCCATGACTCGTCTAAGACTCCTCTATGAACACCCAATAACACCTCCATGACTCCTCTAGGACTCCTCTAAGACTCCACTAGGACTTTTCTAGGATTCCTCTAGCACTCCTCTAGGACACCTCTCTGATGCCTCTCTGACTCCTCTCTGACTCCTCTAAGACACTATGACTCCTCTAAGACACTATGACTCATCTATGAATCCTCTTTGAGTCCTCTGTCTCCTCTATGACACCCCTATAACTCTGTGATACTATGTCTACTCTCCAACTCCTCTATGACTCCTCTATGACTCCTCTGTGACTCCTCCACGACTCCTCTATGACTCCTGTAGGACTCCTTATTGACTGCTCTGACACCTTATTGACTCTCTGACTCCTCTATGACTTCTCTATGATTCCTCTATGACTTCTCTATGACTCCTCTATCACTCCTCTATCACTCCTGTATGAATCCTCTATGACTTTAGGCAATGACTCCTCTATGACACTTCTATGAATGCTCTACAACACATCTATGAATCTATGACTCCCTTATGACTTCTCTATGAATCCTCTGACACCTCTATGACTAATCTACAATTCCTCTTCCACTCCTCTACTTCTCTGTGAGTAATCTGCGACTCCTCTACGACTCCTCTATGACTCCTCTCTGACTCCAATATGACTCCTCTAAGACTCCTCTAAGAATCCTCTATGACTCCTCTAAGACACCCCTATGACTTCTCTACGACCTATCTATGACTCCTCTATGACCACAGAATGACCATTCTATGACTCTGCTACGACCCCTCAATGACTCCTGCATGAAACCTCTCTGACTTTATGACACAATGACTCCTCTATGACACATCTATGAATCTATGATGCCTCCAACTCCTCCATGACTCCTCTATGACTCCTCCATGACTCCTCTATGACTCCTCCATGACCCCTCTATGACTCCTCCATGACCCCTCTATGACTCCTCCATGAAAGCTATACGACTCCTCTATTACTCCACTATGACTCCTTCCTGATTCCTCCAAGGCTCCTCTATGACACATCTATGACTCTATGACTCCTCTGTGAATCTCTGACTCTTTTCTGACTCCTCTCTTACTCCTCTCTGACTCCTCTATGATTCCTCTTTGACTATTCTATGACTCCTGTATGAATCCAATATGACTCCTCTATGATTTCATTATGACTCCACCACGACTCATCTATGAATCCTCCTTAACTCCTCCATAACGCCTCTATGACACATCTGTGACTCTGTGACACCTCTATGACTCTCTGACTCCTCTCTGACTCCTCTCTGAATCCTCTATGATTCCTCTATGACTCCACTTTGACCATTCTATGACTCCTCTATGACTCCACTATGACTCCACTATAACTCCACTATAAATCCTCACTTTGACCATTCTATGACTCCTCTAGGACTCCTCTATGAGTCCCCTAGGACTCTTCTATGACTCAAGTATGACTCCTCTATGACTCATCTACAACTCCTCCATGACTCCCCTATGACTCCTCTATGAGTCCCCTATGACACGCCTATGACTCCGCTATGACTTCTCTATGACTCTTCCATGACTCCTCCATGACTATTCCATGACTTCTCTATGACTCCATTATGATTCCAATATAACTCCTCTATGACTCCTCTATGACTCTTCCATGACTCTTATATGACTCCTCTATGACACCTCTATGACTACTCTATGACTCCTCTATGTCTCCACTATGACTTCTCCGACTACTCTATGACTCTTCCATGACTCCTCTCTGATTCCTCTATGACACATGTATGAATATATGACTTATTTATGACTCCTCCATGACCCCTCTATGACTCCTCTATGACCACTAAATGAAACTTCTATGACTTCTCTACGACCTGTCTATGACTCCGCTATTCCCTTATGACACAATGGCTCCTCTATAACTCCTCTATGACACCTCCATGATTCCTCCATGACTCTTCTATGACTTCTCTATGACTCTCTATGACTCCCCTGTGAATGCTGTATGACTCCTCTATGACTCCTTTATGACTCCTCTATGACTGATATTTGACTGCTCTATGACTCCTTTATGACTCCTCTATGACTGATATTTGACTGCTCTATGACTCCTCTATGACTCCTTTATGACTCCTCTATGACTGATATTTGACTGCTCTATGACTCCTCTATGACACCCCTATGACTCTATGACTCTTCTATGACCCCTCTTTGACTCTAGGACAGTATGACTCCTCTATGACTCCTCTATGACTCCTCTATGACTTCTCTATGACCCCTCTATGAGTCCTCTGTGAGTCCTCTATGACTCCTCTGACTCCTCTATGACTCCTCTATGACTCTTCTATGACTCTTTTATGACTCCCCTATGATTCCTGAATGTCTCCTCTATAACTCTATGAAACCTTTATGACTCCTCTATGACACATCTATGATGCTTCTATGATGCATCTATGACCCCTCTGACTCCACTATGACTATTATGACTCCTCTGAGTCATCAATGAGCCCCCGACTCTTCTATGACTCCTCTATGACTCCTCTATAGCACTATGACTCCTCTATGACTCCTCTACGACTCCTCAATGAGTCCCCTATGACACCTCCATGACTCTATGACTCCTCTCCGAATCCTCTATGAGTCTTGGACAGGATGACTTTTCTATGACACCTCTATGATGCCTCTGTGACGCCTCTATGACCCATCTATGACCCGTCTATGACTCCTCTATGACTCCTCTATGAAACCTCTATGAAACCTCTGTGACTCCTCTATGACTCTATGACTTCTCTATGACTGCCCTATGACTCTCTGATTCCTCTGTGACTCCTCTCTGACTTTTCTAGGAAACCTCTATGACACCTCTGTGACTCCTCTATGTCACTATGACTCCTCTATGACTCGTCCATGACTCCTCTATGACTACATTGTTACTGCTGTATGACTGCTCTATGACTTCTCGATGACATCTCTGTGACTTTTGACATCAAGACTCCTCTCAGACTCCTGTATGACTCCTTCATGACTCCTCTATGACTCCTCCATGAATCCTCCATGACACCTCTATGACTCCTCTATGACTTCTCCATGACCCCTCTGTGACTCCTCTATGACCACTCAATGACCCATCTATGAGTCCTCTATGACCCCTCCATGACTCCTCTACGACTGCTCTATGACCTCTCTATGACTCATCCAGGACTCCTGTATGACTTCTCTAGGACTCCTCTATGACACCTCTATGACTCCTCTATGACTCCCCTACGACTCCTCTATGACTCCACTATGACACCTCTATGATGCCACTATGATGCCTCTATGACCCCTCTATGACCCCCATTGTGACTCTACTATGACTCCTAAGATTGCTCTATGTGCCGTCTGTTAGCCATCTGACTCCTCTATGCCTCCTCTACAACACTATGACTCTTCTACGACTCCCCTACAATATTACTGACCACCTTTACAGCAGTGAAGATAAAGGAAACAACCTGCTTGGATACATCATTCAAGAATTAAGAAGCACCAGAGCTACAGAAGACATGGCGGATCGAACCTTCAGGACCCTTACGTATTGTCGTGGTTTAAACCCAGTCAGGTAACTTGTTCACTCACTCCCAGTGAGTGGTGCCGAGCTGACAACAATCAAGGTCCGTGTCCGTCTCCCCCCACCCCTGCACCGGGGCTCTCCCCTTCCCCGCTCCCGGAGGAACGGGGAGGAGGATCGAGAGAGTGCAACTCCTACGGGTTGAGACAAGAACAGTCCAGCAACAAATCACCACCGCTACTATCAGCTAAAACAATGATAAGGGAAAATAACAAGGGAAGAGAATACGATACCACCGGCCAAGAAAACGAGTTCCACCCGGAAGCTCCTGTCCTTCCGGGTAACTCCCAGTTACCCCCCACCCCGGGCATGACGTGCTGTGGTACGGAATACCTCCCCGGCTAGCCCGGGTCAGGCGCCCCGTCTCTGCTTCCTCACAGCTTCCCCTCCTCCCTGGCAGAGCATGAGCCTCACAGAGTCCTTGGTCAGGGTAAACATCACTTAGCAACAACCGAAAACATCGGCTTCACCAACACTGTTCTCAAACTAGAAGTCAAAACACAGCACTGCACCAGTTAACACAAACGAAAAACATGACTGCTACTGCTGAACCCAGGACATTATCCACCCCTTATTCCATACCATTCACGTCGTGCTCAGATCCCACATTTTCAATACACCATCGCTCTCCCACATATATACATCCATATACATACAGACCAAGAGGAAAAAATCATTTTCTTAGTGCATGGACCAATCCCTATAATGCTGCCGAGTCCATTCGGTCCATGATGTTCCAAGTTCATTCTCTGTTGGGATGATGGCTGGAGGGAAGTCAGGGCCAGTCGCTGGTGACCTGGAGACATCTAGTTGATGGGCTATAAAAGCATTACACAGCAGGCAACAGCATACCATTGAGTTCACTGGCTGTTTTCCCCTAAAATCAAATCCCCTTGAGGTATACATCGGACTTCCCCATCTTCCCGCATTACCCACCAAGTATATCCAGGTCCCTGAGCAAAAGCAATCCCACGAGTGGGTTTGCCTTTACCTGAAGCAGGAATAACCCAGACTGTCTTCCCCAGCAAATTCTTCATATGCACCACGGGAACTTTGTCCCCCTCTACAATATGTAAAAGTTCTGACTGGGCTGGGCCAGCCCTGTTGGCAGATCCTCTGGTGTTGGCCAACCAGGTGGCCTTTGGTAAATGTGTATCCCAATGCTTGAAAGTTCCCCCACCCATTGCTCTCAGTGTAGTTTTTAACAGCCCATTGTACCGTTCGATTTTCCCAGAGGCTGGTGCGTGGTAGGGGATGTGATATACCCACTCAATGCCATGCTCTTTGGCCCAAATATCTATAAGGTTATTCCGGAAATGAGTCCCATTGTCTGACTCAATTCTCTCTGGGGTGCCGTGTCGCCACAAAATCTGTTTCTCAAGGCCCAGGATAGTGTTCCGGGCAGTGGCATGGGGCACAGCGTATGTTTCCAGCCACCCGGTGGTTGCTTCCACCATGGTAAGCACATGGCGCTTGCCTTGGCGGGTTGGTGGCAGTGTGATATAGTCAATCTGCCAGGCCTCCCCATATTTATACTTCAACCACCATCCTCCATACCAAAGAGGCTTTAACCGCTTGGCTTGTTTAATTGCAGCACATGTTTCACACTCATGAATAACCTGGGCAATAGCGTCCATTGTTAAGTCCACCCCTCGGTCACTGGCCCATCTGTATGTTGCATCTCTGCCCTGATGGCCTGAAGTGTCATGGGCCCACCGGGCCAAAAATAATTCACCTTTATGTTGCCAATCTAAGTCCATCTGAGCCACTTCAATCTTAGCCGCTTTATCCACTTGTTGGTTGTTCTGGTGTTCCTCAGTGGCCCGACTCTTGGGTACATGGGCATCTACATGACGTACCTTCACCACCAGGTTCTGCACCCTGGCAGCAATATCTTTCCACAGTGCAGCAGCCCAGATGGGTTTACCTCTGCGTTGCCAGTTGCTCTGCTTCCATTGCTTCAACCACACCCACAGGGCATCTGCCACCATCCATGAGTCAGTATAGAGGTAAAGTACTGGCCACTTTTCTCGTTCAGCAATGTCCAGGGCCAGCTGGATGGCTTTCACCTCGGCAAACTGACTCGATTCACCCTCTCCTTCAGCAGTTTCTGCAACTTGTCGTCCAGGACTCCATACAGCTGCCTTCCATCTCCGATGCTTTCCCACAATACGGCAAGAGCCATCAGTAAAACAAGGCATACTGCTTTTCACTTTCTGACAGTTTATTATATGGTGGGGCCTCTTCAGCGTGCACCACCTCCTCCTTTGGTGACATTCCAAAATCTTTGCCCTCTGGCCAGTCCATGATGACTTCTAGAATGCCTGGACTACTGAGATTTCCTATTCGAGTTCGTTGTGTAATTAGCGCAGCCCATTTACTCCATGTAGCATCAGTTGCATGATGTGTAGAGGAGACCCTGCCTTTGAACATCCAGCCCAGCGCGGGCAACCGGGGTGCCAGGAGGAGCTGTGCTTCAGTGCCAATCACTTCCGAAGCAGCTCGAACCCCTTCATAGGCTGCCAGTATCTCTTTCTCAGTTGGGGTATAGCTGGCCTCAGATCCTTTGTAACCCCGACTCCAAAAGCTGAGGGGTCGACCTCGAGTCTCCCCTGGAGCTTTCTGCCAGAGGCTCCAGGTAGGACCGTTCTCCCCAGCTGCAGTGTACAGTACATTTTTACATCTGGCCCGGTCCGGACTGGTCCAAGGGCTACTGCATGAACTATCTCGCGTTTAATTTGCTCAAAGGCTTGTTGTTGCTCAGGGCCCCATTTAAAATCATTCTTCTACCGAGTCACATGATAGAGAGGGCTTACAATTGAACTGTAATTTGGGATGTGCATTCTCCAGATCCCCACAGCACCCAAGAAAGCTTGCGTTTCTTTCTTATTAGTTGGTGGAGACATTGCTGTTATCTTGTTGATCACATCTGTGGGGATCTGTCTACATCCATCTTGCCATTTTATTCCCAAAAATTGAATCTCCTTTGCAGGTCCCTTGACCTTACAGATGAAGGGACAATGTCAGATGAATTCCAGCTTCTGTGCCTGTAGTCAGCTGTGCAAACACACACTAGCACTGAATAACTGCTGCTTTCAATAATGTGCCTAAAACCAGAGGTCCTAACATACATATACTTGTAATTAAGGCTTTTAGGTGCACGTCCAACCCTTCAGTGTTTGCTCATGCAAAAGAGAAAACTCAATGAGACAATGCTTTTACTGGGAAGACTGATGACAATGAATCTAATCAAACTGTGTTAGGCTGTAGCAGATGGTGACCCTACATGCATTTGTCTTCAGCCTCTACCTCCAGTTCTGCCACATGAAATTCAAATTAAAGAGTCTTAATATATGAGCAATTTCATGTGACACTGAGATTGAGATTTCCCATTCACAGAAGTTAGGGAATGCAAGGAAGTGTTCAAGGCCGACTTGGACGGGACATGGAGCAATCTGCTCTAGTAGGTGCTCCTCTTCTGGACAGGGGGTTGGAACTAGATGAGCTTTAAGGTTGTTTCCAAACCATTCCGTCATTCTCCGATAGAAGAGCACAACCAAAATCAGCACAACAGATCTTCTCAATACAAAATTTACTCTGCTTTTCTCTTTTGTGTGTGCAGCTGTGTTTTGGAACAGAGAGCAATGCCAGCATCATGGAAGCCCTTCTCTTAGCCCATGATCAAGACCCCACACTGCAGCTATGAAAGAGCCACTGGGATCCATGTCTCCAGTTGCTTCACCATGGAAGAGAGGAACAACAGTTCAGTCACCAGCTTCATCCTCCTGGGGCTTACCACTGACAGAAGGCTGCAGCTTCTCTTGTTCATGGTGTTCACCTTTGCCTACATCACCACCCTGTTGTGGTTCAAACCTAGCCAGACAGCTTGTTCACTCACTCCCCCCACTTCTTTCATTCTCCCTACTCCTGGGGGGGGATGGAGAGGAGAATCAAAAAGAATGCAACTCCCCCAGGTTGAGATAAGAACAGTTTAGTAACTAAGGTATAATACAGATCACTACTGCTACCACCAATAATAACAATGATAAAGGAAATAACAAGGGAAGAGAATACATCACCTCACCACCAGCCAACCAGTAACTAGCCCCCCCCCAGCCCAACCAAGCACCGACCCATACCTCCTCCAACCCTGCAGTCCCCCTGCATGCAGACTACTAGCCCTTCCAGGTAACTCCCAGTTACATCCTGGCCATGACATGCTGCGGTATGGAATACCTCTTTGGCTAGCTTGGGTCAGGTGTCCTGTCTCTGCTTCCTCCTGGCTTCCCCTCCTCCCTGGCAGAGCATGAGGCTCACAAAGTCCTTGGACAAACCAAAACATCAGTGTTATCAGCTCTGTTCCCAGGCCGAAAGTCAAAACACAGCACTGCACCAGCTACCAAGAAGGAGAAAAATGACTGCTACTGCTGAGCCCAGGACACACCCTTGTGAGCAACATCACCCTCATAGTGGTGATATGCCATAGCTCACGCCTCCATACCCCAATGGACTTTTTCACTGGCAATTTGTCCTTCCTGGACCTCTGGTATTCCTGTGTCTACACCCCCAAGATACTTCTGAACTGCATCTCTGAGGACAAGAGCACCTCATTTGCTGGGTGTGCTGCTCAGTTCTTTGTCTCCGGTGGCTTGGCCTGCACCGAGAGCTACCTGCTGGCAGCCATGGCCTATGACAGGTACGTGGCCATCTCCAACCCACTGCTCCATGCTGCAGCCATGACCAAGAAGCTCTGCATAGGGCTGGTGGCCACCTCCTACCTCAGTGGCTTTGCCAACTCTACCCTCATTGCCAGCTACACGTTCACTCCCAGCTTTTGTGACTCCAACGTCATCGATGACTTCTTCTGCGACCTGCTCCACTGGCAAAGCTCTCCTGTGATGTGACAGACAGCTACCAGTCCCTCCTCTACTTCATCCTGACCTTCAACACCATCCTCCCTTCTGCACTCATCCTCATGTCCTACGTCTCCATCTCGGTTGTTATCCTGAGGATGTGCTCAACCGAGGGGCAGTGCAAAGCCTTCTCCACCTCTGCCACCCATCTCACCACCATCACCCTTTACTATGGCTCCATCCTCTTCATTTACACTCGGCCCAGCTCCTCCTATGTGCTGGAGAGGGACAAGGTGGTCTCTGTGCTTTACATGGTGGTGACTCTCATGCTGAACCCCTTCATCTTCAGCCTGAGGAACCAGGAGGTGAAGGAGGCACTGAAGACACTGCTGAAGAGACAGACAGCTTCCTAACAGAAGAAACCCAGGGGTTATGTCCCTAATGATGCACACAGCAAGAAGCGCACAGACCTTGTCTTGCCTGTGCCTTCCTTTGTTACTTATCACAGTCCATGCAGGAGCATAAGCTCTCCTGATCTTGAAGTGCATCGTGAGGGACAGGAGATTGTAAGCAGCGAGGAGAAGCAGACAGGCCAACCCAATATGGGTGATAAGCAGCTTCTGGTTTATTTGTGACGCAGTTCACACATATATAGGAGTGGTATTCAGCCACTCCTTCTTGGCATAACAGTATTGGTTAGCCCCCACGGCTTCCTCCACATTCTCCTCCCAGGTCCAGTCTCCGGCCACCTGTGGGGGCCACCCCCTGCCTTGCTTGCACAGTCCTCCAGAACTCTATGGTTCTGCTCTTAGAGTCATTCTGCAGCAGGAGATGGCACTGTGCGGACAGACCTCCTCTCCTTCCCACCTCTCCCCATATGAAATATATATCTGCTATAAAATGGGATGTTAGCAGCAGTTGGGATTGTTGCACATCACCTTTGCACTGTGCTTTATCTGAATTAAACATTCATTACTCATGCCCAAAAAAGTAGCGCAGCGGGAGCTACATGTGTCAGAGAATCATGGACAGCTTTGGGCTCGAAAGTACAGTAAGATCATCCAGTCCCAACCCCCAGTGACGGGCAGGGACACCTTCCACTACAGCAGCTTGCTCCAAGCCCCTGTGTCCAACCTGCCCTTGAACACTGCCAGGAATGGAGCACTTACCACTGCTTTGGGCAACCAGAAGTCATGAAGTAACGTGTGCCTGTTCCTGAGCTGTCCCAGTTATTTCTTCACGATGATGCCAGCACCACAGACACACGATTCCATAGTCCTAGACTATTATCCCAATGAAATATACACATGAGCACAGGTAGAGCAGGTCAGATTAGATGAACCCATGTCAGGAAGCATAAAGGCAATTGGGACTGACTTCAGTTGCCTGAACATTAACACCATGGAGGGGCCCCTCGGTCTCCCTCTGAGCATTCAGATGTTGCTCCAAAGCAGCCAAACCCTTCGGAAAGTGGCATGATGTACATGTCGAGGGCATGGCAATGTCCTGGGCCCTTCAGGACAGAGCAAATGGCACCACATATCTATATGAGGGCAACCAAACCTGACCTGGAGCATTTCACTGCATCTGTCTCCTTCCCTGAAACTTAACTGGTAGTTTCCACCACCACTTACAGGAAAACATGCAGAAAAAGGGGTTTCTTAGTTCTTCAATTATCTTTTCCTTTTCCTTTATAAAGTTTTAGTCCAACTGAAAGGAAAACTAAAACAAAGCTTTCAAGAATGTTGGGAGGAAGGATTATGAGATCTGCAGTAGTTTCATCTTCTTCAAATTTAGGTAAATAAAAGTTGAGTCATTAAATCAGAGTTTTGTGTCCCCACCTGTTCTCAGTGAAGGTGTGTTTCTGTACCTCCTTTTAGACTCATTAAATCAACCAGGTTGGAAAATTCTTCAGGCTCACCCAGTCCAACCCTTACCCCAGCACTGCCAAGGCCACCACTGACCCATGGCACTGAGGGCCACATCTACACAGTGTGTGAACACTTGTAGGGATGATGACTGCAGCCCTGCCCTGGGCAGCCTGTTCCAATGCCTGAGCACCCTTTGGGGCAGGAATTGTTCCTCAGCTCCATCTAAACCTGCCCTTGTGCAGCTTGAGGCCGTTTCCTCTTGTCCTGTCTTTTGGATTAAAACAAACTGAAAATAGGTTTGAGGGGGCAGCTGATGCAGTTTGACCTCTAGGAGGCCTTCACATCCTGACTGGAATTCATTTAATCCAGAGAAAGCTATTCAGAGATGCACATACCATGGAGAGAGGGTGCATGGTACAAATCCTTCTGATGTTCAGACCTGCTCTGAACCACATCCATCCTCACCAGCTGTCCTAGGAGGTAATAAAACATCCTCTTATTCCCATCCGTTCTAGAAGGGTCCTGACTATCTCGAAACTAGGCAAGGAATTTTTGATGTTGAGTCAGGTGACCCCATTGCCATGTTTATTCTCCAATCCCAAATTCATAATGGTAGGAAAATCACATTTATGAAAGCCAGACAGACATGGAGGATGGATGTAGTGGGCTACAACTTGCCTCAGTTTAACAGTTTAAGGACATTTTTAACAGGTAAAGAACTAAAGAGAGACACAAATAAATCCATCCCAAGACAACTAATAACAAGAAATTCAATGTATGAAGTGTCCTTGAAGAGGCTGAAAAGTGAAGAGAAATGCAATGAGCTTCCCCAGCTCCCTTTATTAGGGGTCAAAAGCAGGAAGGGACAAAGCACCCCATTAGCAAGAACCACATTATCTGCACATGTCATGAAGACAGGGATGTGTCTTTAAAGAGAGAGTAGGACCAAGCTTGTATGGGCACAGAAAGCCCTCCAGCAGGCCCGAGATCCAGGCTTTCACAATACAAGCACTCACAGCTATTTCCATCACAAGTGATGCTGCTCACTTTGCCAAAGCAAGAAGTGGTCCCTGGGGACCAAGCACCCTTCCAGGAGTCATCAGCTTTAACAAGACCTTCTGGGGTTTACCAAGGAAGTTTCCTCATCACCACAAAAGCTTCTCAGAAAACTTGATGTGACTTCCCTCACTCTTCATAACAAGCCATCAGAGATTAATTAGCTGTGGATAACAAGAAAGAAACTTTCCTCTTTGTTAACAGCAAAGTTCACTTCTACAGCTGCCTTGCTTGACAGGGATGGCTCATGCCCAAAGCCAAGGAGTTGGAGGGTCAGTGTGTTGGCATGTTTGTGTATTAAGGACAATTTCATGGGCCTGGATCATAGAATCCAACCTGGTTTGTGTTGAAAGGGCCCTTAAAGCTCCTCCAGCTCCAACCCCTGCCACGGGCAGGGACCCCTTCCACTGGAGCAGCTTGCTCCAAGCCCCTGTGTCCAACCTGGCCTTGAACACTGCCAGGGATGGGGCAACCACAGCTTCTCTGGGCACCCTGTGCCAGCGCCTCAGCACCCTCCCAAGGAAGAGCTTCTGCCTAAGAGCTAAACTCAGTCTCCCCTCATGCAGGTTAAAGCCATTCCCCTTGGCCTGTCCCTGCAGGCGCCTGTCCCTGCTGGCACCTGTCCTAAGCCCCTCTCCATGTTTCCTGAAACCCCTTTAGGCACAGGTTTATGGGGAAAAATTCCTTTCTTATGGCTCTAAAAAGAGCAAAACAACACTAGTATCTTCTAGGCAATAATTTCCTATCCATCCATGCAGAATAGAAACCCCTCATCAGGAAGTTACTATCTGCTATTAGCAACCTTTATAAAAGCAAACACACAGCCAGGACACTGCCAACATTCATTTTGCTTTCCTATTCTGTCCAGGAAGTGATTTATGCGTGCTGAGCTTTGAGGCTCTACTGCATTAGACATTATTGACCAACAGAAATGATTGAGGACAGGTTGGATGGTGATTGCAGCAACCTGCTCTACTGGAAGTTGTTTCTGCCTGTGGCAGGGGGCTGGAACTGGGTGAGTTTTAAGCTCCCTTCCAACCCAAACCATTCCATGGTTGTATGCAAAGCTGCTTTCACCTCCTCACTTTTGAGTGGGGTTTCTGAAGGACCCCAACACATCAGCACAGTGAGCTGATGTTTCCCATTAGACTTAAACTGACTCTTCAGGCTATGGCCTGTGTTTGCTCTGAACACAACCCACATTGTAGCTGTGTCTGCCCACCACCCTTCACTGCAAAGGCAGCAGAACCATCCACTTTTTCCAGAAGAAACCTCCAATATGGATGTTTAAAATAGATCCAAGCTGAATCAAAGCCCCCAGATGCATCCTTGTCTCCATAAGGGGAACCTTCTGTGACTAATTCAGATGTGGAAACCTACTATTAGATACTATTGCTCCTTTGACCAATGTGACTCAACCATCAAACCCTGGCATGAGAAATCATGAGTAAGCTGCAGCTGGGACGGAAAATAAGCTTGGCCTGGATAGGCAGACATAAGGAAATGAAGAAGTGATAGGGTAGTTCCGGACAACACTGAGAGTCTTTGAGCCATGAAACACGTTGGGCACATCTGCATACAACATATGGCCAGAAGCATGGAGCATCTGTGTCGTCAGCACCAAGTGACATTGAAGGAAATGCCAACACTGCTCAGGCAGTGCCTTGAAAGGCTGTTCCTGGACCAAGTTGCGTGACTGCTTATCACAGGGGATGAAGTTCCGCTGTGCTCCTAGGTCATCATGGTTGCAGCTTTCCACGGTGCAGGCCAATCCAGAAGAGCAAAATGGCCAGCTACATCCTAGGGAGGAAATAAGTACATTTCCTATGAAGAAATAAGGAGATGGGCACATGAAGCTGAGAGCTGGTCTTCATAATGTTCCCCACCACCATGGTGATGGAGATGAGTAAAACAGTCCCAAAGAGCAGCTTCTACACGTTGGGGAAGCCCAAGAGGACAAACGTGGTCACACTCAAGGGGTTTCCTCCAACCGCTCTCTTGGCAGCAGGAGACAAAGAAACATGGGAAGAGGTTCAATCACTTCTCCCAGCTCACAGGAACACACAGGGCATGAGGTTAATGCAGGATTTGGGGTTTCCTTTAGGACTGCACCCAATTCCTGGGAGAGAAAACCATGATGGTTGAAGGTCCTAAATAATATACTGAAAATAATACCTTGATAAAATAATAGGCAACAGTTCCTATATGGAAAAAAATAATCTTAAAGCTTAAATCCTAAAACTGTGGCTGCTCTGTTATGGAAAGAATTGGTCCTGCAAAACATAAGCATCTTCCCATGAGCATCCAAATTCTTTTTAACAAGGAGGCTTGTTTGGGATGATTTCTTTGCTGTCTGTGGGAGTTGCTCTTATTTAAGGACAAGTAAATACAATAATATCATGCCTTAATCTGCCACAAGTATTAGTGTTGCATTAAATAGGTAAGAAATCAAATTGGAGTGATTTTCTGACTCTGTAGTGATGTCTGAGTCGATTAAAGTGAGACCAGAATCCCTGAATGCAATTCCATGTACTTGTAGCTTCAAGGGAAAAACCACCCCTTCTCATCTGAATTATTCTTGCATGTATTTCTTCCTCTGTTCTTCCTTATATTTAAAGAACATGTGTGTATATATAGATGTACACGAGATGACTGCTGTTCATGTTAACCTGAAATATGCAGGCCTTAAAAAGATGAGGAGATAACCTTCAAATAAACATGTTGCCTGTTGAGAAATGAGCATTCCTCCTCCTTCCCCTACCACTTCACTCTTTCCATCAGCCCCTTTTCAAGCAAGAGGACCATTTCTTCAGCACAATTCATCTTCTCCCTCCACCCTTCCCAAAGCAGCTTTTACCTCCCCATTCCCCAGCCTGTGGTCAGATATTCATTGCAGAAAGTCCACCAGTGCTCTTCTCATGTTGCTGGTGGGCGCCTTTGCTGCAAGGACACATTGATGGCTCATTTCACCTCGGTGGACACCACAAGAGCCTTCTCCCTCTCTGATAAGCTGCCCCCCCAGCCTGTCTTAGTGCTTAGAGCAAGTCCTCCTCATAGGTAGGACTCAGCATTTTCTCTTTTTGAAGTCTGTCTGATTCCACGTGCCCATTTTGGACCCAAAACTGGCCTTTCAAACAACGTTTTGCATTATATGCCTCCAAATTTATATAACCTCAGGGTGGCTTTTTACTGCTTGCAAAAGGAGGAAATGAAACCAAGACTGGGACTTGTTCCTTGTAGAAAAAAGCAGCTGACAGGAGCCAGGGCTTTAACACCTTCAAATGGGTTCAGAAGATCCAGCTGAAGTTGTCTACACCCACCTCAGGCAGGAGGATGAAGACAGTTGCTGTTTCCCATTGCTAAGGGCTCACACACTCAATGGCCATTTCCTCATTGTCCTGGGTTCATCAGTAGCTGTCATTTTTCCCCTTCCTGGTAGCTGGTGCAGTGCAGTGTTTTGACTTTCGGCCTGGGAACAGAGCTGATAGTAATGTTTTGGTTTGGCCAAGGACTTTGTGAGCCTCATGCTCTGCCAGGGAGGAGGGGAAGCCAGGAGGAAGCAGAGACAGGACACCTGACCCAAACTGACCAAAGAGGTATTCCATACCACAGCTCGTCATGCACAGGATGTAACTGGAATTAGCTGGAAGGGCTGGGAGACTGCAGGGTTGGAGGAGGTATTGGTCAGAGCTTGGTCAGGCGTGGGGGGCGAGTTATCGGTTGGCTGGTGGTGAGGTGTTGTATTCTCTTCCCTTGTTATTTCCTTTATCATTATTATCATTGGTGGTAGCAGTAGTGATCTGTGTTATACCTTATTTACTACACTGTTCTTATCTCAACCCGTGGGAGTTGCATTCTTTTTGACTCTCCTTTCCGTCCCTCCGGGAGCAGGGGGAGGGAAAGAAGTGGGGGGAAGTGAGTGAACGAGTTGCCTGACTGGGTTTAAACCACAACACTCATTCTCATTCTCCTCCTTCCCCTTGTGTAGTACTTACATAAGTAAGTTGCAGATACATAAAGAGTAGACATCTCAAACACACACCTTGCATCTAACACCACTGAAACCAGCCATTCTCGATACCACAGCTTGTCTAAACAAAGGGCAAAACATCACCCATCCCACATCAAATACCCACATCTTATCACACACAGAAGCATGCCAGAAGCCAGCCTCCTCATTGCCTGTTCATCATGACCCAGCAGGAAGATGCATTGCAATGCTGGCTGCTGCTTCTGCTTCCTAGAACCTCACTTGGTGTTTGCTCTGCTCTCCTGGTCAGATGATAACACCATTGAAGGCAGTGGCAGCCCTTAGATACAGCAAACCACTGGCTTCCTTAAACACACACAACAAGGACCAAAAAGCTTTTGGGTTTGATAGCAGCAGCTCCAATGTGAAGCCACAATGAGCAGAGCGATAGGGTTGTAGCCACAGACTTGTGTTTTTAACACACTAAGAGCTCATGTTCCTATTTAAACACTTGGTGATGGTGAAGGAGAGAGCAGCTGGACATAAAGTCATTGAATATTGTTGTAGAAGGCACCAGAGAGACCTTATTGTGGCCTTTCAATACCTTAAGAGGGGCTATGAGAAATCTGGAGAGGGGCTTTGAACAAGGGACTGTAGGGAGAGGCCAAGGGGAATGGCTTTAACCTGCCTGAGGGGAGATTGAGATGAGCTCTTGGGCAGAAGCTCTTCCCTGTAAGGGTGCTGAATTGCTGGCACATGGTGCCCAGGGAAGCTGTGGCTGCCCCATCCCTGGCAGTGTTCAAGGCCAGGTTGGACACAGGGGATTGGAGCAAGCTGCTCTAGTGGAAGGGGTCCCTGCCTGTGGCAGGGGTTGGAGCTGGAGGAACTTTAAGTTCCTTTCCAATACAAACCAGGCTGGGATTCTGTGATGGGCTTGGGAGCATCCATCAGAGCCACCAGCGACAGGGGCAACCCTAAAGCACCCTTCAGAAGGGCCTTTTTCCCCTGGTGCTGCCCATTTCAGTCCTTTACCACATTCCTCATCTGTTCCTCCCCATCTCCTTCCTTCCCCTTTTGGGCACCGCTCCCTCAAGCTCTCCTTTGTCTCTTGTGCTTCCAGCACAATGCGTGGAAGAAGGTGAATGTCATCATCAAGGAGAGCACAAGGACTGGGGCTGCCTCAGGCCCCACTGAGGTGAAGATCCAAATTCCCCAGGAAGCCCTGTCCATGCAGAGGAAAGACAGGAGGGTGACCATGAGCAGCCAGCACAGAGGTACCAAGGCCAAGTCACGCCTGAGCAACCTGAGTGCCTTGGGTGATGTGAGCATTGATGTTTGCATGGACAAGAAGTAGAGGACAGCATTTACCTCGTCGTTAGCAAGGTCACCACGATCTTCTGTTCGCTCCTTTGCACCCAAACTTGTGAGCTATGGTTTGAGTACAAGGAATTGAAGATGGGTGGAAAGCTGGTTCACTGCACATGGTGCTTGGCATTGGTGAGGGACCCTGGTACCAGCTCCCGTTGGCGAGGTTCCCCTCATCTCCCTGCCATGATAATGTCAACCATGGCCCTTGTGAAGCTGTAACTGCTTCAAAAATGCTCCAAAAGTGGATGTGAAAGCTGGGCTTGTTCTGTGGTTTGCTCTAAGGGAGCCCAAAGCCCTGTTGCTTGCTCAAGCTGAGGTCATCTCCTCTGGGTACATTTCTTCTCCAAACTAATCAACACAGAGAAGAGATAATGACCTGCTTTGGGCTTTGTCACCTCCTGGGGCACAAAGAGATTCACAGTCCCACATCCCCACATCACTTGAAATAGGAAGGGGGTTTGCTGATGCTGGTTCATTCCCAGGCACCCTGCACAGCTCCAGGCACATTCATCTTCACATCCATCTCCGAGAGCAACAGGAGGGCAGCAGAGACAGAGCTGAGATGTAAGTGAGGGGCAGCATCTTTCAGCCCATCATTCTCCTGTGGTTCTCTCTTGCTAACAAGCAGCAGCTCCTGTCTTCATCTCCTGCCCTACTGCTGGGTCCTGGGCTTCTTGATGATGCTCTGGGCTTCCCAGGGAGCTGCTTGTGCTGTGTGCTCTCCACGCTGCTGCTGAGAAGGCAGGTTTGGAGATCACCCTGGTGGAGAACACCCTCAGGAGGTTTCCTCACCTCTGAGCACAAAGGTTTCCTGGATGAGCACCAGAAGCTTTCCTGTACAGGACATTCAGGGTGCTCCCCATTGCTGAGATGAGGCAGCTCCAAAAGATGATTTTTTTTCCCCCAAAGCATGTGTTCAAGAAAAGATTTCTTGAACCCTATTTCTACTGAAGATTCAAGGAACAGGTTAAAGAACCATGAAAAGGTTTTAGATCTGACAGAGTGTGTCAGGAGGGAGGGGAAACCAATCTCAACCTCTGTATAAGAATGCACAGGTTAATAGTATGGTTCTGGTTGATGGCAAATCAGAGGTGATGCATCTGGAGCCCCTTGCCATGGACAGGATCACTTTTCACTAGAGCAGGCTGCTCCAAACCCCAGGCAACCTGCACTTTCCATAGGTCAGGAACTCATTCGTGTTTCCAGTTAGGAAGAAGCCCGAACAAAGAGGGAAAGAGCGGGTGGTTGGCCAATGTCCATGAGAGGATGAAGGATGAGCTCTGCACTGTGAAAGCACCACGTTTCTCTGCATTCCAGGTTGAGCCAGGTGGACTCCAAGCCCCAGGCTCAGCAGGAATGCAGTCAAGGAAGTGCAGCACTAAGGTAAAGATACTTGGGTGTGCTACCTCCCCACTGCTTTCCACAGGGGTCATTGATCACCATCTCAAGGGGAGCCAGAGGAGCACACACCACGTTGTGCCATGGTGTTTAACTGCTTGAGCACCTCTTTGTTCTACCTGTGCTGGCACACGACTTTCACCAACCTGTTCCTTATTGAGCTGTGCCTGAACTCTCCTTTTCCATCCTGCAGGACTGTCTCTGAGCAGCTCCCACCACACAGAGGCTTTTCCACCTGGGACATCCCTGCCTCTTGGAGAAGAAACCCCCAGCCAGGAGCTCACACACAAAGCACCATCCAGCCCATGGCACAAAGCAATTGCTCTCAAGTGACCGAGTTCAGTCTGGTGGGATTCACAGAGGACCCAGTGACTCAGGTCTACTTGTTCCTGCTCTTCCTGCTCACCTACCTTGTCACCATTGTGGGCAACCTGGGCATCACCATCTTAATCAGGGCCAGCCCCCACCTCCACTCCCCCATGTATTATTTCCTGGGCAATCTGGCCTTTGTAGACCTCTGTTCTTCCACCATCATCACCCCCAAATTGTTGGTTGACTTGATGTCAGAGAAGAAGAGCATTGCTTATGCTGGGTGTGTGGCTCAGGTCTTCCTCTTTCAGCTTCTTGGGATAACTGAATGCTTCCTCCTGGTTTCGATGGCCTATGACCGTTACGTGGCCATTTGCCATCCCCTGCTGTACCCCCTTGTCATGTCCCCAAAGTGCTGTTTCCAGCTGGTGACTGCCTCGTACCTCGTGGGGCTGACCAATGGTGTGGGACAGACCATCAGCATGTCCACCCTGTCCTTCTGCAGCTCCAGCGTCATCGACCTCTTCTTTTGTGACATTTCCCCTCTCATCTCACTCTCCACCTCTGACACTACCCTCAGCCGCATCATCCTGACCACTGCAGCATCTCTCTTTGGTGTGTCCAGCAGCCTGATTATCCTGCTCTCCTACATGGCCATCATCCCCACCATCCTGAGCATCAATTCAGCCGAGGGCAAGCGCAAAGCCTTCTCCACCTGCACCTCCCACCTCACCACTGTCAGCATCTTCTATGGGGCATGCTTTTTTATGTATTTATTCCCCAGCTCAGACAGCTCAAGGGCAGCAGATAAATGGGCTGTGGTGCTCTACACCGTGGTGACTCCCATGCTGAACTCCTTGATCTACAGCCTGAGGAATAATGAGGTGAAGGAGGCTTTGAGGAGGCTCACAAAAATAAGATGATCTTGAATGGTGCAAGCTTAAGGCCAGACAGAATGGAGATGTGGGGTAGATGCTCAGGTATTGGTTAAGTATGGACAACATGTTGGGGGTCTTCTGCACACAGAATGCACTGATTGATATGATTGAGAATACAAATAATTTCACTCTCTGAATTTTGGTAATTATATTTAGTAGTGAATTTCACCTAATTAGTTAATTTGTACTTTATTTCACCTAACGAAGACACAGGTAGACAACTACAAGCATGCTCTCCTCTTCATCTCAGGAAAAGGGGGGACCTGATCGCTGCCTACACCTGCCTGAAAGGAGGATGGATCCAGGAGGGGGCTAGGCTCTGCTCCCAGGGAAGAAGGGATGGGACAAGAGGAAACGGCCTCAAGCTGCACCAGGTCATGTTTAGATGGAGCTGAGGAATAATTCCTGCCCCAGAGGGTGCTCAGGCATTGGAACAGGCTGCCCAGGGCAGGGCTGCAGTCACCAGCCCTGCAAGTGTTCACAAACCCTATAGACAAGGCCCTCAGTGCCATGGGTTAGGGGTGGCCTTGACAGAGCAAGGGAACACTTGGAGTGCATGAACTTAAAGCTCTTTTCTTTTTTGCTCTCCCTTTTGCTTGGCAGATGAGAATAAACTGTGAATTCTACCGTTCCACTGGATCAAACTTCATTTCATAACGGTGTTGTTAAATCATTAAGGGCCTTAAGAAAAGGACAAAACCACCTTCAGCAAGAAAAACAGAAATGATAGCAAATAAGTGTGATGCCATGCAGTCAGTATTATTAGGTTTTGATGGACAAAATGATTTCCAGCACCATTGACCTCATTTCATTTTAGACAGCAAAGAATTTAAGTGAAATAAGGTACTTGTGTGACCTCTGTTATGACCGAATGCGTTTTGAAAGCGTTTTAAGAAGTGATAGTGATGAATCCACACCAAAGGGCAGAAACTTTCAAGGAATCCCCATCCACTGCTCCACACCTTTGCTTTCCATTCCCCTGTTGGCAGCAATAGAAGCTGTTGCAGAATGGCTCTGAGAGCAAGGCCATGAATCCTTGGAGGCCTTGTGCGAGCAAAGCAAAGTGTAGGCCTCACATGTACGTGACTTAAGCTGAAGGACACACTGTCCTTGAGCTCTGGGGAAAGTACCGAGAACTGAATTGCAGCTGTTGTAATGAGGAAGATCCTTGAAAACAGAAACCGGATGTGGGAGGAGAATGTAAATGAAACCGTTTAGAACTAACCAATGCTGTTGTGACTAGTAGGCATAATTAACACTATGAGGATATAAGCGATGTGTGACACGAGTAAAGTAGAAGCTTGCTTATCACTCATATTGGGTTGTCGCGTCTTGCTTCTCCTCGCCATCAGCAGAAGCCATGGTCTCCATGGCAGCCTGATCACAACAGAGCACAGGAGCTGTGGTGCTGTTCAGCAGCCTCCAGATCTGATATGTGGCAGCCCCTGGCAGCCTGGAGCGATGGCATTGCCTGCCCTGATGTCTCTCCTGTTGCTTTCCTTCACAAAGAGCTGAATGGTGATGGGCAAACACAGTATACATAAAACACCCCAAAATACATCACTGTGTGCATTACCTCAGCCCATGGAGCTGCAGCCTCTGCAAGGACCGTAGTGAAACCTGGAGCCATGGCTGAGCCTTAGGACTATCCTAAGGACCCACATTAACCTAGGCTGGAGGGAGAAGGTCCATGGCTGGATTCGGTTAAGTCAGGATCTAAGTGGTTTTCTCATTTCTTAACAACACACAACTAACAGGCACCCAGGGTCAATCAGCTGAATCCTGCTTTGTTCCCAGAGCTTCCTGATAATTCCCTGGTTATTATTTAACCCAGGGGTTATCATTTGACCAGGAGCCAGAGCAAACACCACATGAGGTTCCAGGAAGCAGAAGCAGCAGCCAGCATTGCAATGCATCTTCCTGGTGGGTCATGATGAGCAGGCAATGACGTGGCTGGCTTCTGGCATTCCTGCTGAAGAGCTCCTAATGGCTTTAGCTCTCCACTCAAGTGGAGCTGCTTTCACTGTAGTTAAATCTGGTTTAAAGGCAACTGATAAATGCTGGGTAGGAGCTACCTCCCCTTTTTGGGTACTTAGTGATTGGATTTAGGAATCACTTTGAATGTCCTTAGGGAAGCACTTGTCTCCTTACATTTGAATGCACCATGTCACCTCTATGTGTTTACTGGGTCCATCAGCTCCCTTTATTGCTGAGGGAGATTTGGTGGGCTTCATGCCTCTCACTGCAAGGCGGACACCTCCCTTGCTCCAGCTGAAGAGATCTGAATGAGCTCTGCTGATTGCATTGGACAGTCTCATCAGCTGTAATGGGACCTTGGCTCATAAATAGATAAGGAGAAATTTTCATGTTTGGTTTGTACTGTAAGTCATGTCTAATAGAGGGTGAGTGCTGTCCTCTTTGGAGATGTCTGGTATGGTTCCCTTAGCTGGTAAGGTAAAAATGTCATGAAACAAGGGGAACATGTTTTTTCCCTATTGATTGGAAAGGATTTCAAGCCTTGGGTTTTGAATGTGTGGGTTCTACACTGAGGATGTGATTCCTCTCCAGTGTGTGGTATCTAGATGTCTAAGAAGAACCAGGAACACGGAGTACCAAGCTTTTCTCTCCAGGGTAGCTGGAAACTGAGTTAATTCCCTTCATTACAAGGGGTAATGGGTTAAAACTTAAACAGGGGAAGTTTAGGTTGGATATAAGAAGGAAATTCTTTCCTGTTAGGGTGGTGAGGCCCTGGAATAGGTTGCACAGGGAGGTTGTGAATGCTCCATCCCTGGCAGTGTTCAAGGCCATGTTGGACAAGGCATTGGGTGATACGATTTAGCGTAAGGTGTCCCTGCCCACGGCAGGGGGGTTGGAACTAGATGATCTTAAGGTCCTTTCCAACCCTAACGATTCTATGATTCTATGTAGAAATGAAAAGGTGAAATTCACTTTGGTTTTACTCCCTTTAAAACTGTTGGCCATGTTATCTTTATTTTCTTTTTGAAAAAGAATTGGGAGGTATTAGAATGGCTTCTTTTAGACACTGTTGTTACTTGGAGGAACCCTTCTGAGGTCCTGGTGGAAGAAGCAAGGAGATTTTCGTCAAGTACTGGTGAGTTCATCTCTGTGTCTGCCTTTACCACTATTGATGGCTTGGAAAGAGATGTTGGTGGCTTGAGATGAGCTCTTAGGCAGAAGCTCTTCCCTGGGAGGGTGCTGAGGCGCTGGCACAGGGTGCCCAGAGAAGCTGTGGGCCAGTTTTAGGTCCAAAATGGGCAGGTGGAATCAGACAGACTTCAAAAAGAGAAAATGCTGAGTCCTGCCTATGAGGAGGACTTGCTCTAAGCACTAAGACAGGCTGGGGAGCACCTTATCAGAGAGGGACAAGGCTCTTGTGGTGTCCACTGAGTTGAAATGAGCCATCCATGTGTCCTTGCAGCAAAGGCACCCACCAGCAACATGAGAAGAGCATTGGTGGTGAGTCAAGGGACTGTGCAATGAACCTCTGAGCACAGGCTGGGGAATGGGGAAATAAAAGCTGCTTTGGGAAGGGTGGAGGGAGAAGATGAATTGTGCTGAAGAAATGGTCCTCTTGCTTGAAAAGGGGCTGATGGAAAGAGGAGAGTGGGAGGGGAAGGAGGAGGAATGCTCATTTCTCATCAGGCAATATAGTTATTTTAAGGTCATCCCCTCATCTTTTTAAGGTCTGCATACTTCAGGTTAACATGAACAGCAGTCATCTCGTGTACATCTATATATACATACGTGTTCTTTAAATAGAAGTAAGCACAGAGGAAGAAATATATGGAAGAATAATTCAGATGAGAAGGGGTTGGTTTTTCCCTTTAAGCTACAAGTACATGGAATTGCATTCAGGGATTCTGGTCTCACTTTAGTGGACTCAAACATCACTAGAGTCAGAAAATAACTCCAATTTGATTTCTTATCTATTTAATGCAACACTAATTCTTGTGGCAGATTAAGGCATGATATTATTGTATTTACTTGTCCTTAAATAAGAACAACTCCCACAGACAGCAAAGAAATCATCCCAAACAAGACTCCTCCTTAAAAAGAATTTGGATGCCCATGGGAAGATGCTTATGTTTTGCAGGACCAATTCTTTCCATAACAGGCCAGCCACAGCTTTAGGATTTAAGCTCTAAGATTATGTTTTTCCATATAGGAACTATTGCCTATTCTTTTATCAAGGTATTATTTTTAATATATTATTTAGGACCTTCAACCATCATGGTTTTCTCTCCCAGGAATTGGGTGCAGTCCTAAAGGAAACCCCAAATCCTGCATTAACCTCATGCCCTGTGTGTTCCTGTGAGCTGGGAGAAGTGATTCAACCTCTTCCCATGTTTCTTTGTCTCCTGTTGCCAAGAGAGTGGCTGGAGGAAACCACTTGAGTGTGACCACGTTTGTGCTCTTGGGCTTCCCCAATGTGTAGAAGCTGCTCTTTGGGACTGTTATACTCATCTCCATCAGCATGGTGGTGGGGAACCTTATGACCACCAGCTCTCAGCTTCATGTGCCCATCTCCTTATTTCCTCATGGGAAATGTATTTATTTCCTCCGTAGGATGTAGCTGGGCATTTTGCTCTTCTGGATTGGCCTGCTCCATGGAAGGCTGCCAGCATGCTGACCTAGGAGCAAGGTGAATTTTCATCCCATGTGATAAGCAGTCACCCAACTTGGTTCGGGAACAGACTTTCAAGGCACTGTCTGAGCAGGGTTGGCTTTTCCTTGAATGCCATCTGGTGCTGATGACACAGATGCGCCATGCTTCTGGCCATATGTTGTATGCAGATGTGCCCAAATTCTTTCATGGCTCAAAGATTCTCAGTGTTGTCCGCAACTACCCTATCACTTCTTCATTTCCTTATGTCTGTCCATCCAGGCCAAGCTTATTTTCCATCC
This sequence comes from Pezoporus flaviventris, assembly GCF_033815535.1. NCBI lineage: Eukaryota > Metazoa > Chordata > Aves > Psittaciformes > Psittacidae > Pezoporus > Pezoporus flaviventris. The sequence continues at coordinate 1,875,623 of NW_026892664.1, read as the reverse complement.
CAGCTGCAGCTTACTCATGATTTCTCATTTCAGGATCTGAGGGTTGAGTCACATTGGTCCAAGGAGTCATCTTGTCTAACTGTAGGCTTTCACATCTGAATTAGACACAGAAGGTTCCTCTTATAGAGACAAGGATGCATCTGGGGTCTTTGATTCAGCTTGGATCTATTTTAAGCTTCCATATCAGGGAAGCTGGTCATTTTGCTCTTCTGGATTGGCCTGCACCATGGAAAGCTGCCACCATGCTGACCTAGGAGCAAAGTGAAATTTCATCCCCTGTGATAAGCAGTCACCCAACTTGGTGCGGGAACAGCCTTTCAAGGCACTGTCTGAGCAGGGTTGGATTTTCCTTGGATTTCATCTGGTGCTGATGACACAGATGCTCCATGCTTCTGGCCATATGTTGTATCCAGGCATGTCCAACCTATTTCATGGCTCAAAGACTCTCAGTGTTGTCCGGAACTACCCTATCACTTCTTCATTTCCTTATGTCTGTCCATCCAGGCCAAGCTTATTTTCCATCCCAGCTGCAGCTTACTCATGATTTCTCATTCCAGGGTTTGATGGTTGAGTCACATTGGTCAAAGGAGCAGTAGTGTCTAATTGTAGGTTTCCACATCTGAATTAGTCACAGAAGGTTCCCCTTACGGAGACAAGGATGCATCGGGGGCCTTGATTCAGCTTGGCTCTATTTTAAACATGCATATCAGGGATTTCTTCTGGAAAAAGTGGATGGTTCTCTGCATTTGCAGTGAAGAGTGATGGGCAGACACAGCTACAATGTGGGTTGTGTTCAGAGCAGACAGAGGCCATCGCCTGAGGAGTAAGTTTAAGTCTAATGGGAAACATCAGCTCACTGTGCTGATGTGTTGGGGTCCTTCAGGAACCCCACTCAAAAGTGAGGAGGTGAAAGCAGCTTTTCATACAACCATGGAATGGTTTGGTTTGGAAGGCAGCTTAAAGCTCATGAAATTCCAGCTCCCTGCCACAGGCAGGGACACCTTCCACTAGACCATGTTGCTGCAATCACCATCCAACCTGTCCTCAATCATTTCTCTTGGTCAATAATGTCTAATTCAGTAGAGCCTCAAAGCTCAGCACGCATAAATCACTTCCTGGACAGAATAGGAAAGCAAAATGGATGTCGGCAGCGTTCTGGCTGTGTGTTTGCTTTTATAAAGGTTGCTAATAGCAGATACTAAATTCCTGATGAGGGGTTTCTATTCCGCATGGATGGATAGGAAATTATTGCCTAGAAGATATTAGTGTTGTTTTCCTCTCTTTAGAGCCATAAGAAAGGAACTTTTCCCCTTAAACCTGTGCCTAAAGGGGTTTCAGGAAACACGGAGAGGGGCTTAGGACAGGTGCCTGTAGGAACAGGCCAAGGGGAATGGCTTTAACCTGCCCGAGGGGAGACTGAGATGAGCTCTTAGGCAGAAGCTCTTCCCTGTGAGGGTGCTGAGGCGCTGGCACAGGGTGCTCAGAGAAGCTGTGGCTGCCCCATCGCTGGCAGTGTTCAAGGCCAGGTTGGACACAGGGGCTTGGAGCAAGCTGCTCCAGTGGAAGGTGTCCCTGCCTGTGGCAGGGGTTGGAGCTGGATGAGCTTTAAGGGCCCTTCCAACACCAACCAGGCTGGGATTTTATGATCCAGGCCCATGAAACTGTCCTTAATACACAAGCATGCCAACACACTGACCCTCCAACTCATTGGCTCTGGGCATGAGCCATCTCTGTCAAGCAAGGCAGCTGTAGAAGTGAACTTTGTTGTTAACAAAGAAGAAAGTTTCTTTCCTGTTATCCCCAGCTAATTAATCTCTGATGGCTTGTTATGAAGAATGAGGGAAGTCGCATCCATTCTTCTGAAAAGCTTTCGTGGTGATGAGGAAACTTCCTTGGTAAACCCCAGAAGGTCTTGTTAAAGCTGATGACTCCTGGAAGGGTGGTTGGTCCCCAGGGACCACTTCTTGCTTTGGCAAAATGAGCAGCATCACTTGTGATGGAAATAGCTGTGTGTGCTTGTATTGTGAAAGCCTGGATCTCGGGCCTGCTGGAGGGCTTTCTGTGCCCATCCAAGCTTGGTCCTGCTCTCTCTGTAAAGACACATCCCTGTCTTCATGACATGTGCAGATCATGTGGTTCTTGCTAATGGGGTGCTTTGTCCCTTCCTGCTTTTGACCCCTAATAAAGGGAGCTGGGGAAGCTCATTGCATTTCTCTTCACTTTTGGACCTGCTCAAGGACACCTCATACTTTAAACTTCTTGTCATTATTTGCCTTGGGATAGATTTGCTTGTGTTTCTTAAGCTGTGAGGCAAGTTGCAGTCTACTATCCATCCTCCATGCCTGACTGGCCTTCATAAATGTGGTTTTCCTACCATTATGAATTTGGGATTGGAGAATAAGCATGGGAATGGGGTCACCTGACTCAACATCTAAAATCCATTGCCTAGTTATGAGCCAGTCAGGTCCCTTCTAGAATGGATAGAAATAAGAGGATGTTTTATCACATCCTAGGACAGCTGGTGAGGATGGATGTTGTCCAGAGCAGGTCTGAACATCAGAAGCACTTGTACCATGCACTCTCTCTCCATGGTATATGCATCTCAGAATAGCTTTCTCTGGATTAAACTAATTCCAGTCAGGATCTGAAGGCCTCCTGGAGGTCAAACTAGATCAGCTGCCCCCCTCAAACTTATTTTCAGTTTGTTTTAAACCAAAAGACAGGAGATGAGAAAATGGCCTCAAGCTGCACCAGGGCAGGTTTAGATGGAGCTGGGGAACAATTCCTGCCCCAAAGGGTGCTCAGGCATTGGAACAGGCTGCCCAGGGCAGGGCTGCAGGCACTGGCCCTGCAAGTGTTCACACACTGTGGAGACAAGGCCTCAGTGCCATGGGTTACTGGTGGCCTTGGCTGTGCTGGGGAATGGTTGGACTGGATGAGCTTGAAGGGCTTTTCCAACCTGGTTGATTCAATGCATCTAAAAGGAGCCCAGTTCATGCAGCGTGACCCTAGCCTCTGATGGGGATGGAAGCACAGTGAGGGGAGAGAGCTCTTTGCGTGTTTGTGTCTTCAAACTTGAACTCTTGAAACTGCTCTCTTATCAACAAATACTAGAGATACAGAAACACACCTTCACTGAGCACAGATGGAGACACAAAACTCTGATTTAATGACTCAACTTTTACTTTTACTGGATGATCTTAAGGTACTTTCAAACCCAAAGCACTCTATCGTTCTCTGACACATGGAGCTTTAGCTGAGCTACTGATATGGGCATAAGTAATGAATGTTTAATTCAGATAAATCACAGTGTGAAGGTGATGTGCAACCAACTCAGCTACTGCTATAATCTCATTTTATAGCAAATATCAGTGGTATATGGGGAGAGGTGGGAAGCAGAGGAAGTCTGTCAGCACAGTGACACCTCATGTCCACCGTGAAGCACTTCAGGATCGGGAGAGCTTATGCTCCTTCATGGACTGTGAAAAGTGACAAAGGAAGGCACAAGCAAGACAAGGTCTGTGCACTTCTTGCTGTGTGCATCATTAGGGACATAACCCCTGGGTTTCTTCTGTTAGGAAGCTGTCTGTCTCTTCATCAGTGTCTTCAGTGCCTCCTTCACCTCCTGGCTCCTCAGGGTGTAGATGAAGGGGTTCAGCATGGGAGTCACCACCGTGTAAAGCACAGATACCACCCTGTCCCTCTCCAGCACATAGGAGGAGCTGGGCCGAGTGTAAATCAAGAGGATGGAAGCATAATTAAGGGTGATGGTGGTGAGGTGGGTGGCAGAGGTGGAGAAAGCTTTGCCCTGCCCCTCAGTTGAGCACATCCTCAGGATAACAATTGGGATGGAGACGTAGGACCTGAGGATGAGTGCAGAAGGGAGGATGGTGTTGAAGGTCAGGATGAAGTAGGGGAGGGACTGGGAACTCTATCACACCACAGGAGAGCTTCACCAGTGGAGCAGGTCGCAGAAGAAGTCATTGAGGTTGGAGTCTCAAAAGCTGAGGGTGAACATGTAGCTGGCAATGAGGGTAGTGCTGGCAAAGCCGCTGAGGTAGGAGGTGACCACCAGTCCTATGCAGAGCTTCTTGGACATGGCAGCAACATAGAGCAGTGGGTTGGAGATGGCCACGTACCTGTCATAGGCCATCGCTGCCAGCAGGTAGCTCTCGGTGCAGGCCAAGCCACCGGAGACAAAGAACTGAGCAGCACACCCAGCAAATGAGGTGCTCTTCACAGTATCACAGTATCACAGTATGCTAGAGATTGGAAGGGACCTCGAAAGATCATCTAGTCCAATCCCCCTGCCGGAGCAGGAACACCTAGATAATGTTACACAGGAATGTTTCCAGGCGGGTTTTGAATGTCTCCAGGGAAGGACACTCCACAACCTCCCTGGGCAGCCTGTTCCAGTGTTCCGTCACCCTCACTGAGAAGAAGTTTCTTCTCAAGTTTAAGTGGAACCTCTTGTGTTCCAGTTTGTACCCATTACCCTTTGTCCTATCATTGTTTGCCACTGAGTAGAGCCTGGCTCCATCCTCGTGACACTCCCCCTTTATATATTTATAGACACCAATAAGGTCACCCCTCAGTCTCCTCTTCTCCAAACTATAGAGACCCAGCTCCCTCAGTCTTTCCTCATAAGGGAGGTGCTCCACTCCCTTAATCATCTTCGTTGCCCTGTGCTGGACTCTCTCCAGCAGCTCCCTGTCCTTCTTGAACTGAGGGGCCCAGAACTGGACACAATATTCCAGATGCGGTCTCACCAGGGCAGAGTAGAGGGGAAGGAGGACCTCTCTCGACCTACTAACCACCCCCCTTCTAATACACCCCAGGATGCCATTGGCCTTCTTAGCCACAAGGGCACAGTGTTGGCTCATGGTCATCCTGTCGTCCACTAGGACCCCCAGGTCCCTCTCCCCTACACTGCTCTCTAACAGGTCGTTCCCCAACCTATACTGGAACCTGGGGTTGTTCCTGCCCAGATGCAGGACTCAACACTTTCCCTTGTTATATTTCATCAAGTTACTCCCTGCCCAACTCTCCAGCCTGTCCAGGTCTCGCTGGATAGCAGCACAGCCTTCTGGCGTGTCAGCCACTCCTCCCAGCTTAGTGTCATCAGCAAACTTGCTGATAGTACACTCGATTCCCTCATCTAAATCATTCATGAATATATTAAATAATACCGGTCCCAGTACTGACCCTTGAGGCACTCCACTAGTTACAGGCCTCCAACTAGACTCAGCCCCATAGACTACAACTCTCTGGCTTCTCTCCTTCAGCCAGTTCGCAGTCCACCTCACTACGTGATCATCCAGTCCACACTTCCTCATTTTAGCCGTGAGGATGCTGTGGGAGACTGTGTCAAATGCTTTGCTGAAGTCAAGGTAGACCACATCCACCGCTCTGCCATCATCCATCCACCGTGTTATTTCCTCATAAAAGGCTAAGAGATTGGTCAAACATGATTTTCCCCTGGTGAAGCCATGTTGACTGCCCCTCATAACCTTCTTATCCTTGATATGCCTTAAGATGGTACCAAGGATAAGGTGTTCCATCACTTTCCCAGGGATGGAGGTGAGGCTGACCGGTCTATAGTTACCCGGGTCCTCCTTCTTGCCCTTTTTGAAGACTGCAGTGACATTTGCTTTCCTCCAGTCCTCAGGCACCTCTCCCGTTTCCCAAGACTTGGTAAAGATGATGGAGAGTGGTCTAGCAATGACTTCCGCCAGTTCCCTCAGCACCCGCGGGTGCATCCCATCTGGACCCATGGATTTATGGATGTCCAGATTGCTCAACTGATCTCTAACCCATTCCTCATCGACTAAGGCAAACCGCTCCGTCGACCTGACTTCATCTAAGGTCTCAGGGGTACAGGGCTCTTCAGGACTGCCCGCAGCAGAGTAGACAAAGAAGGCATTCAGTAACTCTGCCATCTCTGTATCTTCTGTCACCAGGGCACCCATCCCGTTCATCAGCGGGCCTACATTGCCTCTGGTGTTAGTTTTGTCTGCCATGTATTTGAAAAAGCTCTTTTTGCTGTCCTTGACTCTTCTCGCCAGGTTTAATTCTAAGGATGCCTTAGTCCTCCTAGCTGTCTTCCTACATCCTCTAGCAGCAGCTTTATATTCCTCCCAAGTGGCCAGCCCCTCCTTCCATGACCTGTAAACTCTCCTCTTCCACTTGAGCATACCCAGCAATTCCCTATTTAGCCACGCAGGTCTCTTGGCCCTCTTCCTTGACTTCCTACGTGTCGGGATGCTCCGATCTTGAGCACGGAAAAAGCAGTCCTTGAATGTCAACCAACTATCTTGGGCCCCTTTACCTTCAAGCAGCCTTGCCCATGGGATTTCCCCTAGCAATTGCTTGAAAAGGCCAAAGTTTGCCCTGCTAAAGTCCAGGGTTGCAATTCTACTTGGTATTCTACTAGTCCTACCACACAAGATCCTGAACTCCACCATCTCGTGGTCGCTGCAACCAAGGCAGCCCTCAACCCTTACTGCTTCAACCAGATCCTCCTTGTTAGTGAGGATGAGATCCAGCAGCGCTCCTCTCCTGGTTGGCTCATCCACCATTTGCAGGAGGAAGTTATCATCCATACACTGGAGGAACCTCCTGGACTGTGGCTGGGTTGCTGAGTGGTCCTTCCAGCAAACATCAGGGAAATTAAAATCCCCCACGAAGACCACAGCCTGTGACTGTGAGGCCGCTCTCAGCTGCCTGTAGAAGGCCTCGTCAACTTCCTCACCCTGATCTGGTGGTCTGTAACAGACACCTACAACAGTATCCCCCCTGCCAGCCTGCCCCTTAATTCTCACCCACAGACTCTCAACTCGCTCGTCATCTGTCCCTGGACAGAACTCAGTGCATTGTAGTTCCTCCCGCACACAAAGAGCAACCCCACCACCCCGCCTGGCTGGCCTGTCTTTCCTGAAAAGGACATAGCCCTCCATGACTATATTCCAGTCATGTGAGCTGTCCCACCAAGTCTCTGTAATTGCCACCAGATCATAGTCTCCTGACTTAACACAGGTTTCCAACTCCTCCTGCTTATTTCCCATGCTGCGCGCATTGGTTTACAGGCATTTCAGGGAGCGAGCTGAGCACACCGATTTCACCCTAGGATTGTAGGAGGCCTCCCAGTCTTCATTAATTCTGGAGCGCTGCCCCACTGGGGCAAGCCCAGCTACAAGCCCATCCCCCTTCGAATCTAGTTTAAAGCTCTCCAAATGAGCCCTGCTAATTCGTGTCCCAGCATCCTTTTGCCTCCGTGAGACAAACCTTTCTCACTTGTCATTGTCCAGACTGGTGCCCTATAAAACCAGCCGTTATCAAAGAATCCAAAGCCCTGCCGGTAGCACCAGTCTCAAAGCCAATTGTTCATGAACTGAATCTTCCCATTCCTTCCCACATCATCAGTGGAAGATGGAAGGAGTGAGGAGAAGATCACTTGAGCCCCAGACTCTTTCACCATCCGCCCCAAGGCCCTGTAGTCTTTCTTCATTCCCCTCAGACTGCGGGAAGCAGCTTCCCCCTCACCTGTCTGGAAGACCAGCAGCGGGTAGTAGTCTGTCGGGTGCACCAGGTTGGGGAGCGCCCTAGTGATATCCCTGATCCGGGCTCCAGGCAGACTACACACTTCCCTATGATGAGGGTCAACTCTGCATATTGGGCCCTCTGTTCCTCTCAGAAGGGAATCCCCTACTACAATGACCCTTCTTTCTTTCTTAACAGAGGTAGTCTTGAGGTGCAAAGTCGACCCCCTTTTCCTATGTGGCCTTGTGGGCTGGCCTTGCCCCACATTCTCACCTACCTCTCCTTCAAGATCCAGGGCCTCGAACCTATTACGGAGGGACACCTGGGGAAGCAGGGCAGGAAGGGGGGAGGGTTTCCCACGACGTCGAACAGGAACTCGCTTCCAACCCTCGTCGTCTTTTTGGTCCCCTACCTCTGCGCAACAGCTACAGGGCAGGGGCTGTCTCGGGCCATCCCCCTCTGTGTGAGAAGGCAGGGGGTCCTTCCCCTTTTGGGGGGTATCTCCCTGGAACCGTTCCGACTGGCCCGCCAGGGAGTTACTCCACCAGTCGATCTCCCTTTCACACTCCCTGATGGTCCTCAGTGTCTCAACCTCCTCAAGTCTTGCCACCAGGCTAAGCAGATCTTCTACCTGGTCACACCTCACGCAGGTGGAATGCTGTCCTCCCTCCCCCGGCAGCAGCAGGCTCTGGCACTCCCTGCACCCAGAGACCTGAACAGCCACGGTTTGGGACGGGGTCTCTGTCTGAGTTGCTGTAGTCACCTTACTGCAAGCTCTCTTTCTGGAGGCGACCATATTGGTCCGCAGTCTGGGACACCAGCAACAGGGTCAGCAACACGACCCGTTCGTTCCTCCCTACGCCCGCTGGGCAGCGACCGGTCACTGCCCTCTCAAAGGCTTTTTCAAGGCAAGCAGCAGGGGAGTGGTCACCATCACCGTGGGAACGCCCCCCGCCACGTCAGCCTCTCTCTCGCAAGGGCTGCTGGGCCTTCGGGGATCGGGAGATGTCGGGAATCGCGATGTCTCTGCGCTATCCCCTCTGATTTTCCTAATCTCCGTTGACCCTCGCAGTCGCTGAAGCATGCCGGCTGTGGCTCTAGCTAGGCTAGCTCCGATCAGCTGACTGAATGCTAGTAGTGAGTTTAAGCCGCTTTTAAATCTCCCGCCGTCACCGTGGGAACGCCCCCCGCCACGTCAGCCTCTCTCTCGCAAGGGCTGCTGGGCCTTCGGGGATCGGGAGATGTCGGGAATCGCGATGTCTCTGCGCTATCCCCTCTGATTTTCCTAATCTCCGTTGACCCTCGCGGTCGCTGAAGCGTGCCGGCTGTGGCTCTAGCTAGGCTAGCTCCGATCAGCTGAATGAATGTCTCTTGTCCTCAGAGATGCAGTTTAGAAGGATCTTGGGGGTGTAGACAAAGGAATACCAGAGGTCCAGGAAGGACAAATTGCCAGTGAAAAAGTACATTGGGGTATGGAGGCGTGAGCTACGGTATATCACCACTATGAGGGTGATGTTGCTCATGAGGGTGGTGATGCAGGCTAAGGTGAACACCATGAACAAGAGAAGCTGCAGCTTTGTGTCAGTGGTGAGCCCCAGGAGGATGAAGCTGGTGACTGAACTGTGTTTCCTCTCTTCCATGGTGAAGCAACTGGAGGCATGGATCCTAGTGGCTATTTCATAGCTGCAGTGTGGGGTCCTGATCATGGGTTAAGAGAAGGGCTTCTGTGGTGCTGGCATTGCTCTCTGTATCATAGCACAGCTGTACACACGAAAGAGAAAAGCAGAGTAAATTTTACATTGAGTGTGATAGGGGGCCTGAATTAATAACCCAGTGTTAAACCTATGTTATTCTTCTAATAATCTTCAATCTCTTCAGTTAACAATAAGTATTTGTCTAAAAGTGCAGCTGGTGTTTAATGTAAACTTGTGTGAGAAATAAAAGAACATCAGAGAAGGGGAACTGGTGGTCAAAGCTTCTGCTTGCAACACCATACACGCAGTGAAGATCTGGCTGAGACTGGAACTACAGTTTGAACCTAAGCCAAGGGACTAGTAAGCATGGGTACAAGACAAAGGCGAAAAGCTCAAGAGTGAGGAAGACTTGTTTACTTTATCTCGAGACCCCTGCCAACGACCACCAGGAGGTGCTGCGCAGGGGTGAAGGAAGCTTTAGCTCATTATACTATGAAGCAGGAAAAGGATATCAATATGTATAGGCATATCATGTAACCTACTGCATATGTAACACTATAGAGAATAAATGTAGAGGGAAAATGATGCTGGGGTGCGCATGCCTTTGGAGGAACTATCCCCCATGTACCTCAGCTGAATAAAGCATACCTACTTCACAACTTTAACGAGTTGTGGAGTCAATCTGCACATCAAGAGAATCTGCACTGCTATGGTTTGGTCGTGCTGTTCTATTGTAGAATGATGGAATGGTTTGGAAAGGACCCTAAAGCTCATCCAGTTCCAACCCCCTGTCCAAGGCAGGGCACTTTCTATTAGAGCATGTTGCTCCAAACCCCATCCAAGCTGGCCTTGAAGGCATTCTTGCATTCCCTGACTTCTATGAACATGAGATCTCAATCTGGGTGTCACATTAAATTGCTCATACATTAAGACTCTCTAAATTGAATTTCACATGGAGAAACTGGAGATAGAGGCTGATTACAAAAGCTCATCCAATTCCTACCCCCTGCCCAAGAGAGGGGCACCTACTAGAGCAGATTGCTTCAAGTCCCATCCAAGTCAGACTTGAACACTTCCTTGCATTCCCTGGCTTCTATGAATAGGAAATGTCAGTCTCTTTGTCACATTTAATTGCTTGTACATTAAGACTCTTTAATTTGAATTTCATGTAATGGAATTGGAGGTAGAGGCTGAAGACAAATGCATGTAGGGTCACTATCTGCTACAGCCCAACACAGTTTGATTAGATTCATTGTCATCAGTCCTACCACTAAAAGCTTTGTTTCATTGAGTTTTCTCTTTTGCATGAGCAAACACTGAAGGGTTGGAGGTGCCCCTAAAAGCCTTAATTACAAGTGTATGTATGTTAGGACCTCCGGTTTTAGGCACATTATTGAAAGCAGAAGTTATTCAGTGCTAGTGTGTGTTTGCACAGCTGAGTACAGGCACAGAAGCTGGAATTCATCTCACCCAACATCGCCAGCCTAAAAATGAATGACTTCAGCTCTTCCGTAGCCAATGGAAGTGATAGACTCTTCCACAGGAAGACCAGAAAATGAGCTGTGGCTTGCTGCTTCTTTGTAACTTCATCTATGCTCCAGGCTTGAAGGATCCTCTCTCAATTGCCTCTTGTGCTGGCTGCTCCTCAATGGGCTTGATGATTTTCTTATCTGGCCTCATATGTTGATTCTAATGTTTGTTGTCGGGTACCACAAGGGGTGAGCAGAGGGATGAGGAGACAAAGAAAAGAAAGATGACTCCCCTTTGTTGCAGAATGAGAGCAGGACCATAGAGCCCTGGAGGACTGTGTGAGCAAGGCAGGGGGTGGCCCCCACAGGTAACCGGAAACCGGACATGGGAGGAGAATGTGGAGGAAGCTGTGTGGGGCTAACCAATACTGTTGTGCCAAGGAGGAGTGGCTGAATACCACTCCTATATATGTGTGAACTGCGTCATAAATAAAGTAGAAGTTGCTTATCACCCATATTGGGTTGGCCTGTCTGCTTCTCCTCGCCGCTTACAAATGGCGCCCGAACAGGGACGCGGACTACAGGGCCCTGGTCAGTGGGGACCCGGATACAGGGCCCCGACTAGCGGGGACCCGGATTACAGGGCCCCGACTAGCGGGGACCTGGATTACAGGGCCCCGGTTAACGCAGACCCGGATTACAGGGCCCTGGTTAGTGGGGGCCAGGAACACAGGGCCCTGAATACCAGGGACCCGGAACGGCGAGTGAGCGGCGCCAGCGGCAGCGGCCAGGGAGCGCGGGCAATGCTGCTGCGGTGGCGTGACGGACCCGGGTGCTTGGACTGACTGAGAGAAGTCCGCCGCTGGGGCGAACCAGACACTGCTGCGTCGGGAGGCCGATCCGGAGACCGAGGTTACAGGACGATCCAGAAGAAGACGATCCGGAAAAGGCTGGCCATGAAAATGGACCGAGAGGTAGCCCTGGACTTATTACAGTGCTTTTTATAAAAGCAGGGAATTGAGCCCTGGACTTAGTACAGTGCTTTTTATAAAAGAGGGGAATTGAGCCCTGAACTTATTACAGTGCAGACTCACTGGACCTAGAGACGCTCAGTTGTAACAATGGGTAACCAAGTATGCGATCATTATTGGGGAATTTTCTGCAATGGGCATCTTTGCATATCCTGTGTTTACTACACAGCAGGGGGCTAAAGAGTGGGAAGCTCTTGATCTCAAAATAGTTAAGGAGGCCTGACAAACAGTGACCACGTATGCGTTAAAATCCTCTTACACTCAAGCTGTATATGTTATGATTTTTCTTGCAATTGACAGGGGGAGCCCGTACAGTTTCTCTGTGATACTCATGTACTAGAAGTTGGTAAATATAAGTATGTCCAAGTTTCTATCAACCCTTGGAGACCTCTATAGATACTGCTGGCCACTTCTTCCAGCACAGCCTGGCCACCTGTGTCGGAATGAGTGTGCATTTTGGTCAGTATAAAAGCCCAAGCCTCATACGATGTGGGGGAGGCAGAGCCTCTGCGGGGACTCCTGCTAAGGTTGAGCCTGCCACCTCACACTGCATCGATGCTTCTCGGAGCTGGTTTGCTGTTAGTCTCCACAGGGTCCTTGTGCCACGTTCTGTACGTGGGACTGTAGTGGGAGTAATGATGGCTTTTGCAGGGTCTAAAAAAAAAAAAAAAGAAAAAAAAAAAAAAGAAAAAGCGGGGGGAGAGAGTAATGATGCTGCACTTAACCTGTCTACTTCTCAAGAACTGAAGAACTGATAACCTGGGGGAGGGGGTATATTTGTGTCCTCCTGCCTACAGGTCCATGGTGACTGCCTGCAAAGTTTGTGAAGCCTTGCCATGAGCTGGACAGACGAATGGATAAACCTGATGCCTCAGCTACAGGAGCTGACCGTGATTACCCCAAGCAGAATGAGATAGAGGAAGAGAAAGAACAAATAACTGCAAAACATCACTTGGGGGCAAATGAAAAGTAACATCCTGAATATGTGTGCTTGTAAAATAGCTATTATTAGAGGTTGTGATTTTGTGTATAAAACCACCTGTATTTACTAGCTAGTTGCTAATAAGGAACTGCACCTTGTATAGATTTGTCACTTGTAAAAGAGATGTTAGAGTATGGAAATTTGCAGTAGCTGCTAAAAAATGCTAAGGCAAAAGCTAGAAAAATTTTAATACAATGGTAGTGTTATAAAGCAGGTGATGGAACAAATTTAAGAGAGGGGGAGAATTCCACTGGTAAGAAATTTCTTTGGCTAGTCCCTCACTGCCATCAGCATCTTCAACATGCTGCTGCACCCTGTAATAGTTACTCTGCTAATGTAAATTTGTGTGTGCCTTGCTGTAGTAGCGACTTGTTACTGGATGAAGCAGGTGAAACTGTGCATTGACAACAAGGTGCAAGGACTGAGGCTGACCAAATGCCTTCTGCCACAATCAAGGGCAAGACTGGGTTGGCTTCTGTGTTTGCCACCAAGAAGAGCCTTTAGCTCCGCTGTTGGCTGCAACCCAGCAGGCGTGGAGCAGTGGGGACACATGCCATGCCAGACCTTGATGTGAAGGATCAGAGAGCTATACAGCCTGTTACCAGAGAGCCATACAGCAGAAAAAAGGGGCAGGGCCAGGCAGCCTCTAGTTGGCATATGTTGGAAATATAATCTAGCCCAGATCCCCTGCTCAAGTAGGGTCACCCAAACCATATATAAAACATAAAGGGGGAAGATGTGGAGACAGTGTTCTCACGGGAGAATGCATAAGTGGTACATAAACTTTGAATAGTCCTGAAAGATACAGCAAGGCCATGGGAGGCCCGAAGAAGCTTAAGCAAGCAAGATAAGAGGCTGGAATTCACCAAGTTAATGAGAACTGTGGACTGTTGGCAAGCTTTCAAGGTTGAGTTCTCACACCTGTGTTTAACCAATTATACGTTAGTCACTAAGGGTCTTCAAAACATGTATCCAATCATAATATGCCAAATCACTGTAAGTGCTTCAGCCGGGGCCTTGGCTCAACTAAGCAGACTGGGTTGCTGAGTTGCTAAGCAGACAATTCTACATCGAAGGCAATTTCTGATTTATTTTAATGTTGACTCTGTAAGACATGCAACACTGCAGAACCTTTTGTTGTTGGAACAGGGACATGGATGTGAAGAGTTTGATGGAATGTATATTATGCTAATTCGATACACGCATAGCTGAGAACCCTGGCTCAGCTTACCCAGCAACAGTAAATGAGCAATATCCTAAGAATAACTAGATGGTTTAAAAGTATTGCACTTATGTATCATTGATTAGGTTAATCATCGTAGCTATTAGACTTGCTTATAGTTGTGTGATAAAACAGGTGAACAGAATAACCCACAATGCCTTGCTTGCACAAAGAAAAAGGGGGGAATTGTTGCAGAATGACTCTAAGAGCAGGACCATAGAGTTCTGGAGGACTGTGCAAGCAAGGCAGGGGATGGCCCCCACAGGTGGCCGGAGACCGGACCTGGGAGGAGAGTGTGGAGGAAGCTGTGGGGGGCTAACCAATACTGTTGTGCCAAGAAGGAGTGGCTGAATTCCACTCCTATATATGTGTGAACTGCGTCACAAATAAACGAGAAGTTGCTTATCACCCATATTGGGTTGGCCTGTCTGCTTCTCCTCGCCGCTTACAAGGTTTTTTACAACCCTACTTCAATTCACAGCAGGGCAGAGGCTCAGATATGACTTGTCCCCATTTAGCACAAGGGCTCTGATATCAAGAGACTGACAGAGCTTTATTTCTTAGAATCCCAGCCTGGATTCAATTACAGAGAGCTTACATGAAGAGGAAGTGGGGAGAAGTTACTGCTGGTTCCCATTTCACTGGGGATATCCCTGATGCAGTAAGGGGAGTCAGAATTCCAGACTGGTTTGAATTGAAGGGACCTTAAAGCTCATCCAGCTCCAACCCCTGCTATGGACAGGGGACACCTTCCACTAGAGCAGCTTGCTCCAAGCCCCTGTGTCCAACCTGGCCTTGAAAGCTGCCAGGGATGGGGCAGCCACAGCTTCTCTGGGCACCCTGTGCCAGCTCCTCAGCACCCTCACAGGAAGAAACTTCTGCCTAAGAGCTCATCTCAATATCCCCTCTGTCATTTCACGTGACCAAACCTTGTGGGCTGGAGTTGAAATACCTGGAAATATCAGTTAATATTTCCTTAAAACCAGAAATAAAATCAGAAATCATTTGTTAATATAAAACATGAGCTCAGATACCAGCTGGTTTGATGTCAGCAGGGCAAAGCCACCACCTTCTCCCTTTCTGCTCTCTGAAGCCTGAAATAAAGTTTATTGTTATGTTTAATAGCATATAAATAATAAAATATATTAATTTCAAGTAATATTTATGTAACATTCACATTGGACAACAACTTTCTTTCCAATACACAGTCACTGTCAGGTCTCAGGCTGCAGCCAGAGAAAGTCCTGTCCATCCCAGCACAAAATGTAGCCTTGGTTTAAGGAGAAGCGTGTTTTCCAGGTGTCAGGCTTCCAAGTATGCTTAGTCCCTGCTTTGTGAAGGTTCTATATCCACCCATCCTCATCAAGGTGCTATATCCAACCATCCACTTCAAGGTGCAATATCCAGCCATCCTTGAACGTGCAATATCCAGCTACCTTCTTCTCCTCACAAGGGCAGGGTAGCCCTCTCCTTTCAGCTGACTAGGAACCATGAATGGACAAAGAAGAGAGGACTCTACTTTTTGCTTTCCTCATGGCATTCTTCATATCCACATTTCTTAGGCTGTAGCTGAGTGGGTTCAGCATGGGGACAGCCACAGAGCACAGCATGGAGATCACCCCGTCATGCTTCGAGGAATGGCTGGAGATGCGGATCAGGTACCGGAAGAGGGAGCTGCCATTGTACAAAGCAATGGAGATGAAGTGAGAGGCACAGGTGAAGAAAGCTTTGTGTTGACCAACCACAGACTGCATTCGCATGACAGTAGAAAGGACGGACAAGTAGGAGATGAGGATGAAGACCGCAGTGCTCAGTACCTTGAACCCCACCACGGCAGCAACCATCACCTCAATGGGAGGGGTGTCAGAGCAGGAGAGGGCTAGCAGTGGTGGTCCATCACAGAAGAAGTGACTGATCGTCTTGGAACAGCAGAGCGGGAGACAAGATATGGAAACCGTGTGTATGGTAGAGCAGGATCACGCCAGCTAAGTAGGCACCAGCCAACATCCCAATGCAAAGCCTTTGGGACATGACCATGGAGTAGGATAAGGGGGTTACAAATGGCCATGTAGCGATCATAAGCCTTAGCAGCCAGCACGTAGCACTTGGTGGTGGCACAGGTTGCAAAGGAGAGGAGCTGGGTGGCACACCTAATGAAGGAAATCACCTTCTGCTCCACTAGAACATTGAGCAAGGCTTGAGGGATGATGGTAGAGGAGTAGCAGACATCCAGGAGAGACAAGTGGCTTAGGAAGAAGTACATGGGGGCGTGTAGGTAGGAATCCATTCTGATTAATGCAGTTACTCCCAGGTTTCCTATGAAGGTAACAACATAGATGGCAAGGAATAAGACAAAGCACATCACCCGCAGGTCTTCCCTGTTTGTGAAGCCCAGGAGAATAAACTCAGAGGGGGACATATAATTATCTTCAACCATAGTAAACCTATAAGCAGTTTGCGTGATTTATGTCTTTAAATTGAAATGCTGAATAGGCCCAAATCCCTCAATAATGTTAAGAATGTGAGGTTTTATCTATCAATCAGTTACACCACTTTAAGTCAATAGAAAGTTTGTAGTTTTTATATACACACACATGCTGCTACTTAGAAGGAAAAAATAAAAGCACAACTTCCTTTTCATTTTGATGCAGCTGCCTTTACTTTTCAATCAGAAATGCTTCCATTACTGTGCTCCCAAAGATGAGAGGGGGCTGCAGGGCCTTCAAGGAAAGGACAGAAGTCACCTCCTTGCTCCCCAAAAGCCCTAGTAGGGAATGACCTTGGTTATTCCTGCCTAGCACTTAATGTTCTGTAACAAACGGTGGGTTTCCTACCCCATGCAGGTTACCAGGATGGATCCACCAGTAACCCAGGAACCTGGTTACTGTATAGGCATCCTCACCCATTTAATTGAGCATCAGAGAGCACCTAAATAAGCCCAGCTGCTCCCCTGGGATTATTTAGGTGGTGATGGGTGTGATTTACATACATCAACAACAAGGAATTAAATCCTTCATCTTCATGGGATAAACCTGTTTTGAGATCTGATGTGTTTTCCTTTGCTTTCATTACAAAATCTGGGATGGCTTTGTCAGGAGTAAAGATGTGCAATGCGGACGCTTTCTGAGAGGGATCTGTGGATCTAGAGGAAAGAACTGATGGAGAAGGGAATCATTTAAAACACCATGAATTCGCACTTCAAATTGTGTACGAATAGCACAGGCTATTTAATGAAAAAAAAAACATTTAAAAGGCAGAATGAATTTGATATCCTCAACAACAGAAGGACATGGAGCAAGTGCAGAGGAGGAGAAGAGGACACAAGGATGATCAGGGGCTAGAGCACCTCCCATACAGAGCCAGGCTGAGAACATTGGGGCTGTTCAGCCTGGAGAAGAGAAGCTGCGTGGAGACCTCAGAGCAGCTTCCAGTGTCTGAATGGTGCTACGAGGATGCTGGAGAGGGACTCTTCATCAGAGACTGGAGTGACAGGAAAAGGGGTGATGGGTTCAAAATGAAACAGGGGGAGTTCAGGTTACAGATAACAAAGAAGCTCTTCCCTGTGAGGGTGCTGAGGCACTGGTACAGGGTGCCCAGAGAAGCTGTGGCTGCCCCATCCCTGGCAGTGTTCAAGGCCAGGCTGGACAAAGTCTTGGATGACATGGTGTAATGTATAGTGCCCCTGACCATGACAGGGGGTTGGAACCAAGCTCCTTTCCAACCCAAACCACTCTATGATTCTACAATAATCTACATTTCATACAACCTGAAGCCTCAGCCAAAAACTGCATTAGGAAAAGTGGGGTTTAAAACATCATTTCTAAATGTGAGGGTGTCGTGGTTTAAACCCAGTCAGGCAATTCGTTCGCTCACTTCCCCCCTTTTTTGCCCTCCCCCTGCTCCCGGAGGGACGGAGAGGAGAATCAAAAAGAATGCAACTCCCACGGGTTGAAATAAGAACAGTTTAGTAACTAAGGTATAACACAAATCACTACTGCTACCACCAATGATAATAATGATAAAGGAAATAACAAGGGAAGAGAATACAACACCTCAGCACCAGCCAACCGATAACTTGCCCCCCTCAGCCCGACCAAGCACCGACCGATACCTCCTCCAACCGTGCCGTCTCCCAGCCCTTCCGGCTAACTCCCAGTTACCTCCTGGGCATGACGTGCTGTGGTATGGAATACCTCTTTGGTCAGTTTGGGTCAGGTGTCCTCTCTCTGCTTCCTCCTGGCTTCCCCTCCTCCCTGGCAGAGCATGAGGCTCACAAAGTCCTTGGCCAAACCAAAACATCCTTGTTATCAGCTCTGTTTCTGAGCTGAAAGTCAAAACACTGCACTGCACCAGCTACCAAGAAGGAGAAAAATGACTGCTACTGCTGAACCCAGGACAGAGGGGACTTCATTTCAAGCTGTTAACAGGGTCAGGAAATAAACTGTCTACATAGGATCAGCCAACTGTAGAGGCAACATGATGGTCTTAGTTTATTTATCTATTATTTCTCAGTTTCCTGGGCAAGAACAAGTCACTTGGCTAATCAAACTTTCCCAGCACGTAAGAAAAAGTTTTTATCTTAAATAAAAAGAAGTGGATATTCCCAGCAACGTCCCAGCAATGATGGTGTTGTATAAGAAATCCTGATCCATGATTTTCTAGCCACTATTTCAAATCTTCTGCCTTTTGATACCTAAAGGGACTCCTGTGACCATTTTGCACCTCTTGAAGGTGACCACAGAGAGCAATGGTACCAAGAAGGAACAAAAATCACACAGGAAAAGGAGTGAATTTTGTTCAGAAGTAGATGAAATGCAGCTTTGAAGGGGAAATGGGCATCTAAAGAGCAGGCATATGTGGGTACTGTCATGTCCTGCTGGCAACAGTAAGAGTCAGCTTCAGGTTCGTAACTTTAGTAAACAGTTAGAACAAAGAATAAGAGTAAAGAATAAGAATATATGGATAATAAATATATATAAATTAAATATATATAACAAATACAATGTAAATCATAAAGAATAAAGTATAAAAAAAGAATAAAGATTTATTTCTTAGTGCTGGCCAGGGTCACATCCCTGTTTCGGTTATTTTCCCCTGGATTAGAGTGTTTTTCCCACTGGTGATGCCACAGCTCAAGTGACCACAGGTGGAAAATCCCCATACAGGACTCAGCCAAGCCTTCTCCTTCCTATCAGCCCATCAGTTCCAAATCCATTCCCAGAGGAGCTTGTTAACACAGATGGATCAGGGACATCTCTCACCTTTGAGTGATGAGCTGCTAAAGAAATGGGGAAGTTTTGGGTGTGTGGGGAAACCCTGTGGTGACTGTTTTCCCTGGTGGCATTGCGATTTTATAGCAACCAAGATATGGGGGAGCTGCAATTTGTGCCAGGAATGACTTCTTGCATAGGAAATAAAGATTTTTGGTTGGGTTTCTGCATTACCTTCGATTTTCCTGCTGTTTCAGTGTTTTGGTGTGTTTCCATGTTTGCTTTGGGTTTCTTTAATCCCCATTGCCTCAAACCAAAGTGCAACTCTCCTGCAGCAAACTCTATTGATAACATTCTTGCCTTTGTTTTTAACAAACCACTGTGGGTATAAATTAGAAAACTCCTTAGAGCTTCTCTTAAAGGCTTTGAGAAAGGCAGAACTTGAGGAGGAAAATGAAAGGGTGAAGTTCTACAGCTGCCTGAATAGAGGTGGCAAAGCCCAATTTGACTGTGATTTAAATCAGCAGCGTGGTTCCAAACACAGACCTGTTGAAGAATTTGCATTTCACTCACTTGGCTCATGCACAATATCCCATTGCTCCATAACTGCATTAAAAGATCAGTTCATCCATTTAGATCTTGGGTTTCCATCCTTCCTGGGAAAAGCCCATAGCAGCTGGGCCCTCCCCACCCTATGAATCACTGAGACCCCAACTAAACTGAGGCAAGGAAAATCAGTCTTGTGTGTGTTGGTTTCACATTTAACACAAGAATATATTGTGTTATATATAAATATATAGTTTAGGATGCATTTAATATTGTGTTTTTATATATATACAGACATATACATATATGTTTATGTGTATAATTTGCCAGTCATAGGAACAGAGACCTCCTAGATGTCCTTTGTGACCAATAACTATGGCCTGCTGTTCTTAGTCACATCAGTGACTAGTCATGGTCATGCTAGTCATGGTCACATCAGGTTGCTCCTGGCCTCATTCAGGCAGCTCCTGAACATGTCCATGGGTGGAGGCTTCACAGCCTCTGGGACAAATCCTCATAGAAACACAGAATCATAGAATCGCTAGGGTTGGAAAGGACCTTAAGATCATCTAGTTCCAGCCCCCCTGCCGTGGGCAGGGACACCTCACACTAAACCATATCACGCAAGGCCTCATCCAACCTGGCCTTGAACACTGCCAGGGATGGAGCATTCACAACCTCCCTGGGCAACCCATTCCAGTGCCTCACCACCCTAACATGAAAGAATTTCCTCCTTATCCAATCTAAACTTCCCCTGTTTAAGTTTGAACCCGTTACCCCTTGTCCTATCACTACAGTCCCTAATGAAGAGTCCCTGCCCAGCATCCTTTTAGCCCCCCGTTCAGATACTGGAAGGCTGCTCTGAGGTCTCCACGCAGCCTTCTCTTCTCCAGGCTTAACAGCCCCAACTTTCTCAGCCTAACTTCATACGGGAGGTGCTCCAGTCCCCTTATCATCCTCTTGGCCTCCTCTGGACTTGTTCCAACAGTTCCATGTCCTTTTTATGTTGAGGACACCAGAACTGCACACAATGCTCCAGGTGAGGTCTCACAAGAGCAGAGGGGCACAAGCATAGAGGGGCAGGATCACCTCCTTCGACCTGCTGGTCACGCTCCTTTGGATGCAGCCCAGGATACGGTTTACTTTCTGTGCTGCAAGCGCACACTGAAGCCGCCTCATGTTCATTTTCTCATCAACCAGCACCCCCAAGTCCTTCTCCTTGGGCTGCTCTGAATCTCTTCTCTGCCCAGCCTGTAGCTGTGCCTGGGATTGCTCCGACCCAGGTGTAGGACCTCACACTTGGCACAATTAAACTTCACGAGGTTGGCATCAGCCCACCTCACAAGCTTGTAAAGGTCTCTCTGGATGGCATTCCTTCCCTCCAGGGTATCACCCAAACCACACAGCTTGGTGTCATCAGCAAACTTGCTGAGGGCGCACTCAATCCCAGTGTCCATGTCAGCGACGAAGATGTTGAACAAGACCGGTCCCAACACCGATCCCTGAGGGACCCCACTCGTTACTGGTCTCCAGCTGGACTTTGAGCCATTGACCACAACACTTTGTGCATGCGGCCATCCAACCAGTTCTTTATCCACTGAGTGGTCCATCCATCAAATTGATGTCTCTCCAGTTTAGAGACAAGGATGTCGTGTGGGACAGTGTCGAACACTTTACACAAGACGACATCAACTGCTCTACCCCTGTCCATCAGTTCTGTAGCCCCATCACAGAAGGCCACCAAATTGGTCAGGCAGGATTTCCCCTCAGTGAAGCCATGCTGGCTGTCACCAAGCACCTTGTTGATTTTCATGTGCCTTAGCATGCCTGCCAGGAGAATCTGCTCCAAGATGCTGCCAGGCACAGAGGTGAGACTGACTGCTCTGTAATTATTAACCTGGCTAATCCTCCTAGCTTTCTTAACATCCTCTCCTGTATCGTGGGGAATTGACAAAAAGACTATCTGAGCTCCAGAGCCCCTCACCACCTCCCCCAGGGCTCTGTAGTCCTTCTTTATGTTCCCCAGGCTACTACTATCTATATCCCTAGCACCCACATGTATCACCAGGAGTAGGTAATAGTCCATGGGACGTACTACAGCAGGCAGCCTTTCTGCCACATCCCTGATCCATGCCCCTGGTAGGCAACACACCTCCCTTGAGACGGGGTCTGGCCGGCAGACGAGTGCTTCTGTCCCTTTCAGTGTAGAGTCCCCTACTACTATGACCCGCCACTTTTTCCTGGCAGCACCAGTAGAGATCTTCTTTACCAGTGCATCAGCCGGCTGTTTCTTTCTCATTAGCCCTCTGCAGGACAGCAAAGCGGATCTGCCTGGGGACAACAGATTTAGGGGGAAGCCCCTTGCTTTTAAATTGTCCTTTTCCTATTTTATTTGTTGTTTTTTTTTGTCACTAATTCCCAGCTTCCCAGGTTAACGGCCTCCTTCTTTCCTTCATGAGCTAGAGGTGAAGCTCGAGGCCCCTGCACAGTTTGGGCCAGGAGCAAGCATTCCTGCTTCCTCTCAGCTTCCCTGACATCTTGCAGCCTATTAACAACGTCCCCCAGCTCAGCCCCTGCTGCAGGAGGACCTACACCAGGGAGCACCGGGTGCAGCCCTGCCCATTGCGCACCCTCCCCTCACCAGACCGGTGCAGGCACTCTCTGCACCCCGAGCTCTGCATTGCAGCCTCCCCTCTCATCGGCTCTGTCTGGGTGCCTACGGAGCCATCGCCGGGGCAGCCAGAGCAGAGCTCCCAGACCGGGCCCTGCTCACACGACGAGTGCTCACCATCACACGCCGAGTGCTCACTGTCCCTCTTGCCTGCCCACATGAACTGCCCCGACCCGCTCTGTTCGCCGCGCTCCCTGGGAAAGGTTTTTAACCCCTCAGGGCTGGTGCCGCCCCTCCTGGCTCCCCCCCCCGTGAGTCAGTGCTCACCTCAGCTAATACGAGCTCTTGGGCAGAAGCTCTTCCTTGTGAGGGTGCTGAGGCGCTGTCACAGGGTGCCCAGAGAAGCTGTGGCTGCCCCATCCCTGGCAGTGTTCAAGGCCAGGTTGGACACAGGGGCTTGGAGCAAGCTGCTCTAGTGGAAGGGGTCCCTGCCCGTGGCAGGGGTTGGAGCTGGAGGAGCTTTAAGGTCCCTTCATCCCAACCCATTCCATAATTCGACGATTTCAGGGACAGAGAAAGGATTCATGCAAGAATTAATGGTGTCTTATTCTTTTTGACTTGATGCCACCAGCAAGTTCTCCATGTGCTTTATCGTGCAGATGAGGGTAAATCTCAGATTTCCTATTGTGAATTTGCAGCATGGGAAATTCCAGTTAGAAGCAGAGGGAGTTAGAAAACCCCACTGTAAGAGCAGCCAAACACTGACATAGGGGCCAGGGAGAGTGAGAAACCTCTGCCCCTGCTTGTCCCCAAGGCTCAGCAGGAAAACAACTGTCATCTGGGTTAAATAATAACCAGGGAATTATCAGGAAGATTTGGGAACAAAGCAGGATTCAGCTGATTGACCCTGAGTGCCTGTGAGTTGTGTGTTGTTAAGAAATGAGCAAACCACTTTGATCCTGACTGAACTGAATCCAGCCATGGAGCTTCTCCCTCCAGCCTAGGTTGTTATGTGTGTCTAGGATAGCCCTAAGGCTCAGCCATGGCTCCGGGTTTCACCATGGTCCTGGCAGTGGCTGCAGCTCTATGGGCTGAGGTAATGCACACATTGGAGTATTTTGAAGTGGATTAGGTATGCAATGTTTGCCCATCACCAATCAGCTCTCTGTGCAGGAAAGCAACAGGAGAGACATCAGGACAGGCAATGCCATTGCTCCAGGCTGCCATGGGCTGCCATGTAGGAGGTCTGAAGGCTGCTGAGCAACACCACAGCTCCTGTGCTCTGGTGTGATCAGGCTGCCATGGAGATCATGGCTTCTATTGCTGCCAACAGGGAGCTCAAAAGCAAAGGTGTGGAACAGTGGATGGGGATTCCTTTATAGTTTCTGCCCTTTGGTGGGGATTCATCACTATTACATCTTAAAACACTTTCAAAGCAACTTCATTCATAACAGAGGTCACACAAGTACACTTAAATTCTTCGCTGTCTGAAATGAAATGAGGTGAATGGTGCTGGAAATCATTGAATGAGGTTTGTGCATCAAAACCTAATAATACTGCCTGCATGGCATCACACTTACCTGCTCTCATCTCCATTTCTCTTGCAAAAGGTGCTTTTGTCCTTTTCTTAAGGCCCTCAATGAATTTAACAACACTGTCTAGAAATGGAGTTTGGTCCAGTGGAACGGTAGAATTCACTCTCTGTTTATTCTCATTTGCCAAGCAAAAGGGAGAGCAAAAAGGGAAAGAGCTTTAAGCTCATCAAGTTCAACCGTTCCCCAGCACTGCCAAGGCCACCCCTAACCCATGGCACTGAGGGCCTTCTCTATAGGGTTTGTGAACTCTTGCAAGGCCGTTGCCTGCAGCCCTGCCCTGGGCAGCCTGTTCCAATGCCTGAGCACCCTCTGGGGCAGGAATTGTTCCTCAGCTCCATCTAAACCTGCCCTGGTGCAGCTTGAGGCCGTTTCCTCTTGTCCCATCCCTTGTTCCCTGGGAGCAGAGAACAGTCCTCTCCTGGCTCCATCCTCCTGTCAGGCAGGCATAGAGAGCAATAAGGTCCCCCTTATCCTAAGATGAAGAGAACCTCATGCTTGTAGTTGTCTACCTGTGTCTTGATTAGGTGAAATAAATGACTAATAAACCAATTAGGTGAAATTAACTGCTAAATATAATTATCAAAATTTGGAGAATGAAATTAATTGTATTCTCAATCACATCAACCTGTGCATCATGTAACTCTGTTTGCAGAAAACACCAAAATGTTGTTCATACTTAACCAAAACCAGAGCATCTCCCCCAGTACATCCATTCCATCTGGTCCTAAACTTACAACAATTAAGATCATTTTATTTTTGTGAGCTTCCTCAAAGCCTCCTTCACCTCCTTATTCCTCAGGCTGTAGATCAAGGGGTTCAGCATGGGGGTCACCACAGTGTAGATCACCACAGCCCATTTATCTGCTGCTCTTGAGCTGTCTGAGCTGTGGAATAAATACATAAAAAAGCATGCCCCATAGAAGATGCTGACAGTGGTGAGGTGGGAGGTGCAGGTGGAGAAGGCTTTGCGCTTGCCCTCGGCTGAATTGATGCTCAGGATGGTGGCGATGATGGCCACGTAGGAGAGCAGGATAACCAGAATGCTGGACACACCAAAGAGAGATGCTGCAGTGGTCAGGATGATGTGGCTGAGGGTGGTGTCAGAGGTGGAGAGTGAGATGAGAGGGGAAATGTCACAGAAGAAGAGGTCGATGGTGCTGGAGCTGCAGAAGGACAGGGTGGACATGCTGATGGTCTGTCCCACACCATTGGTCAGCCCCATGAGGTACGAGCCAGTCAGCAGCTGGAAACAGCACTTTGGGGACATGACAAGGGGGTACAGCAGGGGATGGCAAATGGCCATGTAACGGTCATAGGCCATTGAAGCCAGCAGGAAGCATTCAGTTACCCCAAAGAAATCAAGGAGGAAGACCTGAACCACGCACCCAACGTACGCAATGCTCTTCTTCTCTGACATCAAGTCAACCAACATCCTGGGGGTGATGATGGTAGAAGAACAGAGGTCTACAAAGGCCAGGTTGCTCAGGAAATAATACATGGGGGAGTGGAGGTGGGGGCTGGCCCTGATTAAGATGATGATGCCCAGGTTGCCCACAATGGTGACAAGGTAGGTGAGCAGGAAGAGCAGGAACAAGTAGACCTGAGTCACCGGGTCCTCTGTGAACCCTGCCAGGCTGAACTCGGTCGCTTGGGTGCAATTGCTTTGTGTCATGGGCTGGATGGTGCTTTCTGTGTGAGCTCCTGGCTGGAGGATTTTTCTCCAAGAGGCAGGGATGTCCCAGGTGGAAAAGGCTCTGTGTGGTGGGAGCTGCTCAGAGACAGTCCTGCAGGATGGAAAGGGAGAGTTCAGGCACAGCTCAATGAGGAACAGGTTGGTGAAAGTCGTGTGCCAGCACAGGTAGAACAAAGGGGTGCTCAAGCAGTTGAACACCATGGCACAACGCGGTGCCTGCTCCTCTGTCTCACTCCTGGATGTTGAGCAATGACCTCTGTGGAAAGGTGAGGTTCCACTCACCTGAGTAACTTTACCTTAGTGGTGCACGTCATTGCCTGCATTAGTGCTGCGCCTGGGGATTGGAGACCATCCCGCTCCACCTGGAACACAGAGAAATGTGGTGCTTTCACAGTGCAGAGTTGATCCTTCATGCTTTCGTCAGCGTTTCCCAGCCACCCACTTCTTCCTTTTCTGCTGGGACTTCTTCCTAATTAGAAATTGTAATCAGTTCCTGAACTATGTAAAGTGCAGTTTGCAGGGAATTGGAGCAGTCTGCTCTAGTGAAAGGTGACCCTGCCCATGGCTAGCGGCTGGAGTTGGATCAGCTCTAAGTTCCCATCAATCAAAACCATACTATTAACCTATGCATTCTTACACAGAGGTTTAGGTTGGTTTTCCCCCTCCTCCTGACACACTTTGTTTGCTCTAAAACCTTTTCCTGGGTCTTTAGCCTGAATCTCGACACTACAATACAAACTGGCAACCCCCAGAGCTCAGCAATCCGTCCTTGATATTTTGTTTTGTAGGGAAAAAAGTCCTCTTTCAGATCTGTCTCGTCTCAGCAATGAGGAGCACCCTGAATGTCCTGTACAGGAAAGCCTGAAGTGCTCATCCAGGAGCCCTTTGTGGTCAGTAAGAAGAAGCCTCCTAGGAGTGTTCTCCAGCAGGGTGATCTCCAAACCTGCCTTCTCAGCAGCAGCATGGGGAGCACACAGCACAAGCAGCTCCCTGGGAAGCCCAGAGCATCATCAAGAAGCCCAGGACCCTGCAGTAGGGCAGGAGATGAAGACAGGATCTGCTGCTTGTTGGCAAGAGAGAACCACAGGAGGTGGTGTCTCAGCACACACTGTTCTTGCACAGAGAACTCAGAATGGGCTGAAAGATGCCATCCTTCACTTACATCTCAGCTCTGTCTCTTCTG
This sequence comes from Pezoporus flaviventris, assembly GCF_033815535.1. NCBI lineage: Eukaryota > Metazoa > Chordata > Aves > Psittaciformes > Psittacidae > Pezoporus > Pezoporus flaviventris. The sequence goes on along the minus strand of NW_026892664.1, from coordinate 1,848,848 downwards.
CCCTCCTGTTGCTCTCAGAGATGGATGTGTAGATGAATGTTCCTGGAGCTGTGCAGGGAGCCTGGAAATGAACCAGCATCAGCAAACCTCCTTCCTATTTCAAGTGATGTGGGGATGTGGGACTGTGAATCTCTTTGGGCCCCAGGAGATGACAAAGCCCAAAGCAAGTCATTATCTCTTCTCTGTTCTTCTATGTTTGGAGAAGAAGTGTACCCAGAGGAGATGACCTCAGCTTGGGCGAGCAACAGGGCTTTGGGCTCCCTTAGAGGAAACCAAAGAACAACTCCATCTTTCACATCCACTTTTGGAGCATTTCTGAGGCAGTTACAGGTCCACAAGGGCTGTGGTTGACATTATCATGGCAGGGAGGTAATGGGGAACTTATCAATGAGAGCTGGTGCCAGGATCCATCAGCAATGTCAGGCACCACAGGCACTGAACCAGCTTTCCACCCGTCTTCAATTCCTTATACTCAAACCTTAGATTACAAGTTTGGCTTCAAAGAACCAGCAGAATATCGTGGTGACCTTGCTAACAGTGAGGTAAATGCTGTCCACTACTTCTTGTCCACGCAAACATCAATGTTCACATCACCCAAGGCACTCAGGTTGGTCAGGCTTAACTTACCCTTGGTACATCCATTCCGCTTACTCCTGGTCACCCTCCTATCCTTAATCTGCCTGGAAAGGCTTTCCTGGGGATTCCGTTTCTTAAAATCCCTGGGGACTGAGGCAGCCCCAGTCCTTGTGCTCTCCTTGATGGTGGTGTTAACCTTTTTCCACCCATTGTGCTGGGAAGTTAAGACAGAAAGGAGAGCTTGAGGGAGAGGTGCCTGATAGTGGAAGAAAGGAGATGGGAAGGATCAGATGGAGAGTGTGATAGAAGGACTGTAATGGGCAGCAAGAGGGGGAAAGGCTTCAGGGAGACTTTACTGTGGGCTTTGAATACCTTAACGGGGGAGTGTGAGAAAGCTGAAGGGGAGTTTTGGACAAGGGCCTGTAGGGACAGAACAAGGGGAAAGGCTTTAACCTGCCCGAGGGGAGACTGAGATGAGCTCTTAGGCAGAAGCTCTTCCCTGTGAGGGTGCTGAGGCGCTGGCACAGGGTGCCCAGAGAAGCTGTGGCTGCCCCATCCCTGGCAGTGTTCAAGGCCAGGTTGGACACAGGGGCTTGGAGCAAGCTGCTCTAGTGGAAGGTGTCCCTGCCTGTGGCAGGGGTTTGAGCTGGATGAGCTTTAAGGTTCTTTCTGACCCAAACCAGTCTGGGATTCTATGAAACAAACTAATACAGCGACATCTCCAGCTCCATAAACTAAAATCTCTTGAAGAAATTAGACAGGGAAGTGTTCCATGAATCCATACACCAAGACCACAGTATGGTGGGTAATACGTGTCACAACACTTGGACCTACTGGACAGATATCAGTCAAAAGAATTTTGTTTAGGTACTACTGCAGTTCTCCTGTTGATTTGAATTCAGGTGCTTGCTGTTTCCTTTCTCTTCTCACCGCTGCTCATAGGAAAATGAAACAAAAACCCCAAGGAAATGATAAAAACTTGGTGTGGGGACAATTACTGTCTTAGTCAAGTCAGCAAAGGCAAAAATCAACATTTGGAATGGGTTTCACAGGAAGATGATAACAAGGGGCAACTGTGAGAGTAGGAATGGTTGCAGGAACTCTCTTTGCGTTGCTGAAATTCTGTTTAAGTAGCATTAGGAAAGCCAGTTGATAAAGTCATGAGAATAATCATAGAATAATAACCTAGAATAGATTATTAATCATAGAATAATAATCATAGAATGATAATCATGAGAATAATAGACATGATTCACTCACTCCCTCTCCTCAATGTGGGAGTAGGAGGAAGACATCTCCTTAAATCCACATATTTACAGCATATTGTTCCTGAGCTTTATTAGTGCACCTGGAGATGAAGAGATTGATGCTCTGGGTGGATTTCGCTTGTTGTCAACCTTCATGGACTGGAACACTTCCAAGGTCTCAGAAATGAGTATAAATACATCTTGAACAATAGAAACTACAGAGGGCACTTGTCTGCCTTTGCAAGATGCAACAGCAAATCACCCTCAGTGCAACTTCTAAGGAAAGGCTGCTAAAACCCACTCTCAAGATCTGCTTGGAGATGAACGTGGCCTCAGTCATCATCTGGAGGAGCAGCCAAACTCATCCCAGTTGCTGAAGGAGCTGCATGGACCCTCCAGGTTTCTCCATCATCACTGTGCCACCTTAAATTTCCTTTCTTATGAACTGTGTCTGCTGAAAACTTTGTGTTCTTCTCAGCTTTAAAATGCCACACTTCTGCTCTGCTTTGCTTTGCAAAAGGAAGTGAAAGTCAACAGAAAAAGGGTTTCTTCAAGTGGAATTGTTCCATGTTGGTTCATTTTAGAAAACAGCAATTATTTTCCAAATGTACCTGTCATTTCCTAAGGAAAACCCAAAATGCAGTCAATGTCTGTGCTGGTTTGGCCTGGGATAGAGCATATTGTCTTCATAGTAGTTACTATGGGGCTATGGTTTGGATTGGTGCTGAAATGGTGTTAGTAAGTCCAGGGTGTTTTAGTTATTGCTGAGCTGTGAGATGAAGCCCAACCTCATTCATCACCAATGGTCAATGAGCACAAACAGCTCCTCCAAACACCTTGATTCATCCTGTTCATCACATTGCTCTCTTCAGTCACTACAGAGACAGCATGGACTACCCTGGGCATGGGTTTCCAGGTTGCCAAGGTTCAGAGGTGAACTCAAAAGAAAAGCCAGAAACCCTCTTCTTCTGGAGTGTCTCTGAAACCCAGTGCCTACCAGCCTGGGTGGGAATGGAATAGACCCAAAGGACCACAGGACATCATATAATCAGTTAATAACTCAATCACACAAGTCTCCACTGTACTTTCTCATGATAAGGCTTGTGGCACTCTTAAATAAAGCTTTCCCACCCAAACCTTGGTTCCTACAAGTGAAATTGCAGGTTAAGCTGGAGGTGTTTTGTGCTTGAAAATGTCACAGTCAGTGTTGGTGCTACTTTACCTGGAAGCCTTTGGGCAATTTGAGCCTTGTCTTTGCTACTCTTTTGCAGATGGTGTGGAAATGTAAAGAACTTAATCACAAGTTTGGTCAATATCCATTGTTTCAGCAGTGATTGAATCATCAGTGTTGGATTTCCCAGCTCTTGAAGCTGATTCAGAAGTAGGCCTTTTACATAATTCACCAGTAAGTTAAAGAATGGAGATTGATGTGGATATCCTGAAGGGCTCCCTCTTAAAGAAGCAAACCCAGATAAAAAATACAAGTAAACAACTTTAAAGTTGGGATAAACTATGTTCTTGCTCAAGTAAATCTTTCAACGAGTGGGTATTTCTCCCCACCCATAAGAAACAGGCACCTTTATGTGTAATTCACTCTGTTGTAACTCCAGTCTCTAAAGCAAATCACATGAATCACAGCCCAGAAATGCCTGTTTGTGTCCCAGCAATGGAAATCTGTGTGCATGTGCGTATTTATATGGATATCTAGGATCACGAGATGAATCCTGGAATTCCAGAGTGGTTTGGGCTGGAAGGGACCTTAAAGCTCATCGAGCTCCAACCCCTGCCACGGGCAGGGACCCCTTCCACTGGAGCAGCTTGCTCCAAGCCCCTGTGTCCAGCCTGGCCTTGAACACTGCCAGGGATGGGGCAGCCACAGCTTCTCTGGGCACCCTGTGCCAGCGCCTCAGCACCCTCACAGGGAAGAGCTTCTGCCTCAGAGCTCATCTCAGTCTCCCCTCGGGCAGGTTAAAGCCTGTCCCCTTGGCCTGTCCCTACAGGCCTTGGTCCAAAGCCCCTCTCCAAGGAGAAGGATCCATGCAGGAAGACCAGCTTTATTTCAATTTGGTTTGGTTTAGTTTAGTTTTCAGTTTAGTTTTTATTTATTTTAATATTTCATATTATTTTATTTCAATTTATTATTCTAGTCTATTCTTTATTTTAGCTAAGTTAATTTATTTTAATGTACATTTTTGTTTGCTTTTTATGTTTAATTTTAAAGTTATATTTTATTTGTATTATTTTTAATTCTTAATCATTTTATTTTTTTATTCCATTTTTTAATTTATTTTATATTTTATTTTCATATTCCTCTGTCATCCATCTATGCACCCCCCCCATGCACACACATATATGTATGACAGAGTAATATAATAATAATTGCACTTCTCCCAAAGGAAGTTCTGCAAAACACTTCTCAGCCAAAGCACCTCGGAGGTCTCAGTGGATTAGAGAGAAGGGTTATAAAGCAATTACACCATCAGGGGGGACAGAGAGAGCATATAAGTGTCCTCGTCATCTGTCGTAACTTAGTGTGAAGCAAGGAAGAAGAACCAAGCTGTCACTGGTAAGGACAAGGGGACATCCAGATTTGTTTTATTGCTGGAGCTAGGAGGTAGTTTATAATTTTAAGGGGCTATATAGTATCATAGAATCCCGGAATTGTTTGTGTTGGAAGGGTGCTTAAAGCTCATCCAGTTCTAACCCCTGCCAAGAGCAGGGACCCCTTCCACTGGAGCAGCTTGCTCCAAGCCCCTGTGTCCAACCTGGCCCTGAACACTGCCAGGGATGGGGCAGCCACAGCTTCTCTGGGCACCCTGTGCCAGTGTCTCCTTGTGCAATACAATGCATAATTCCTTGCAGGAAGCAGGATAGCAGGAGAATGGTTTCATCCTTTAGAGATGAGGGAGAGGAATTTGATTGTTCTGGTTTGTATCTTTATTAGACAGACCATGAGGAACTGTTTATTTCATGGCAGAGCAAGAGAACACCAGAAGAAGGAAGATCACAGAGCACGTGGATTTTGTGAAGGGTGTTGAACCAGTTATAATGGTTTGGTTATTTTTTAATAGCAGTAGATAGCAGCTAAAATACCAGTTATAATAAATCCTTTATCACTGCAATGCCGGTGATCCCACCCTGATTAATTCTGTCATGCTGCAGGTTGTACATAGAGCTAAACCCCATGTGCTTCTTCCATAGGGATAAATGGTTTATCTGATTTTCCTTTCTGAATATAAGCCAGGCTCTTTGATACCAGTTTTACAGTGACTGCTGATGGGAAAGCTGTGCTCATTGCACTGCAGAGATTTGCTGACAGTGACGCACACCCCATGAGCAGCACAGTGCTTTCCATGATCTTAGGCTAATATTGATCTGCTATTCCCAACAGTTTTCCTGTCTTTTTTCTTGGTCTCTTCCAAGTGTTTATGTTACAGTGGTTCCTTGTGGACCCCTGTGGAGGCTGCTCCATATCCCTCCCTGATTCTGTGATTAAAAGGCAGGATGCCATGGTGTATTTTCATAGAACTCTTAAATATGGATTTTAGAAAGAGGAGGTGTAGGAAAAGTTGATAAAAAGGAAAAGATTTGTTGTGCCATTTTTTGGTTTTACTGGTTTCTTTTCTCCCTCATGATGGCACTTCACCATTTCTATATACCAAATAGAAGAATAACCCTGAAATAGCAAAACAGATGAAAAGTTACTGAAGAATAAATGGGGTTTTCCTGTTTCATCTACAGTGTGCAAGCAAAATCACCTTTAAGGAAAACCTCTATGGGGAAGGCTTCCTAAGATGCCAAACGTTCTATTCTTCTTCAAAGGTTGGATTTGATGATCTGAAAGGTCTTTTCCAACTCAGTTGATTCTATGATTCTAAGTCCTAGAATTACAGAATCACAGACTGGTTTGGGTTGGAAAGCACCTGAAGTTCAGCTAGTTCCAACCTCTCAGGCTTGGGCAGGGACATCTCACACTAGACCATGTCACCTCTAAAAAGACATGGTCTAGTGTGAGATTTTCATTATTGATGTCAGTAATTCTTTACAGGAAGCACTGAACCCCTTCTTTTACACTTTCTTTGTTAGAACTTGGGAGGGTTACCCTGGAGTGTGATATATACCATGAGTATACATCAGGGAGATGTGTTTTAGAATGAATGGAATAGGAAACACTTGGCAGAGTGACTGCTACCAGAATAAAACATTCATTGCTTTGCTAAACTGTTTTTTGATGAATGTTGATGCAAATGAAGCAGATCTCTGATAAGGAGAGGGTTTACCATCCAAACCCTGGGGATTGATGGGCTTTTTAGGTGCTGAGTGTCTCCATTAACTGTTTATTATGGCTCTATGAATACAGCTTACAGTGCTTTAGGAGAAGATGGCTGAGGAAAACCAAAGCAAGCAAGTGACAGAGCTGACTCTTGTCGGACTGATGGACAACCCGCAACTGCAAGCGCCTTTGTTCATCCTGTTCCTCCTCATTTACTTCATCATGCTGGTGGGGAACCTGGGCATGGTTGTGCTCATCAGGAGCAGCGCTCAGCTGCAGACCCCCATGTACTTTTTCCTTAGCAACTTATCTCTCCTCGATGCTTGCTACTCATCGGTGGTGGCACCGAGGATGTTAATGAACCTTCTGATGGAGAAGCAAACAATCTCTGTCATTGGCTGCGCAACCCAGCTTTACTTCTTCATAGCCTTTGGCACCACCGAGTGCTTCCTCCTGGCTGTGATGGCGTACGACCGCTACATGGCCATCTGCAAGCCTTTGCTGTACTCGGCCATCATGTCCCACCGGCTCTGCATGCTGCTGGTGGCCAGTTCCTATGTGCTTGGCCTGCTGAACTCCTGGGTGCACACAGAGTTTGCCTTCAGCCTACCTTTATGCCAGCCAGCCAAGGTCAACCACTTCTACTGTGAAATCACGCCTGTTCTGGCCCTCTCCTGCTCTGACACACGTGTCAATAGGTGTCTTATATTTGTCCTTGGTGGGCTGGTGGAGATGGTGACCATCTTGGCCGTCCTGGTCTCCTATGCCTTCATCCTCGCTGCTGTCTCGAGGATCAGCTCTGCTCGGGGCCAGTACAAAGCCTTCTCCACGTGCACCTCTCACCTGGCTGGAGTCACCATCTTCCACGGGTCCATCCTCGCCCTGAACTTCCGACCAGGGTCTGGCAGCAGCCTGAGCACGGATAAGGTCTTTGCTGTGTTCTACTCGCTGGTGGTGCCCATGCTGAACCCCCTGATCTACAGCCTCAGGAACAGGGAGGTGAAGAACGCCCTGAGGGACTTTGTCAGCTGGAAGTAGCTTTGGCAGGATGTTTAGCTGCTGGTTTTGTGACAAAGGTCTCCAGAGCTTCAGTTGACACCAAGGACTTTTGTTTCCCCACCCTATTCCTTCACCTTAAAGATCTGGTTTGGAACCATTTCCAAGTCTGTCTTTCTTCCTATGACTGGCTTGTTGTCCTGGGTTCAGCAGTAGCAGTCATGTTTTTTTTTTGGTTTTTTTTTTTTTTTTCCTTTGTGCTAGCTGGTGCAGTGCTGTGTTTTGAGGTCCAGCCTGAGAACAGTGTTGGTGAAGTCGATGTTTTCAGTTGTTGCTAAGTGATGTTTACCCTGACCAAGGACTTTGTGAGGCTCATGCTCTGCCAGGGAGGAGGGGAAGCCGGGAGGAAGCAGAGATGGGGCGCCTGACTCGGGCTAGCCAGGGAGGTATTCCATACCACAGCACGTCATGCCCGGGGTGGGGGGTGACTGGGAGTTACCCAGAAGGACACAGGCTTCCGGGTGGAACTCGTCTTCTTGGCCGGTGGTATCGTATTCTCTTCCCTTGTTATTTTCCCTTATCATTGTTGTAGTTGATAGTAGCGGTGGTGATTTGTGTACTTTGGTTGCTGGACTGTTCTTGTCTCAACCCGTGGGAGTTGCACTCTTTCGATCCTCCTCCCCGTTCCTCCGGGAGTGGGGGAGAACCCCGGTGGGGGGGGGGGGGACACGGACCTCGATTGTTGTCAGCTCGGCACCACTCACTGGGAGGGAGTGAACAAGTTACCTGACTGGGTTTAAACCACGACAGTTCTTTTTTGGCACCCAACGTGGGGCACGAGGGGTTGAGATAAGAACAGATCTGTCTGGATTGATAGTCACTCGTCACAATGCTGATTTATTGGCTCTCAAGGTTTTTCCTCTTGATCTCACAGTTTCAGTATATCATATCTTACGTCCATCCGGTATTTGCTGTATTAGTGTTTTTTAAGTGTGGGGCTTGGGCTATGGTTTTTGTCCCATTGTACTTTATGGTAATGACTTGTAATACAATAGAATCATTGATCATGAAACTGATCTGGTTTATGTTCCCAGTGTGGTCACCACCTTTATACTTTGGGAGGTATATGATGGAGGTGCTTAGCAATTACACATCTTTTTTCTCCTTCTCAGGTGCTCAACCTGTGAAGGAGACATTCTTTTACCCTCCCAGTCGTCCCCCCAGACCATTTACATTTGAGAGTTTTGAATTTTTTGAATGGCATTTTAATGCTGTTGAGACTTGTTTGCTGATGGTGATGGGAATCACCATGCTCACACGCATACAGAGTGTGTTTTGCCCACTACTGATTTCAAGAGTTAAGTAGAGTCAGGTTTGGGTCTTGTCTGGGGTCAAACGACGATGTAGGAGGACCGAGAGATTTTCCCTGAGGCTGGACAGCCATGAGTGGCAGGGTGTGTGGGATAGTATGGGCAAGTACCTAGGTCAGTGGGCCCCTCCAGTACTTTGGAATTTCACTACCGAACAACTGCAAAATCCAGAAGAATTAGTAAAACACTTAAATGAGGTGTGTGGTCATTCTGGCCATACCAGAGATGGACAAATCACGGCAACGTGCTGGGGCTTGGCCTATGCTTACAGGGCCTTGTTCAACACTATCCAGCACCTTCAAAAGGAAAAGAATGTCGGCGGATCTGAGGGCAAAGCGACAGTCGCTACTCAAACTTTGGCTGCAATGAACTGCGCAGCTACCCCAGTGACAAGTACAGCAGCTGCTCAAACTTCAACTGCAACAGACAGCGCGGTTACCCCAGCTCCAAGCACAGTAGCTACACCACCCCCAGCAACAAGTACAGTCGCTACTCAAACCACAGTGATAATCACTGCAGCCAAACCAGAGAACCAATTCGTACCAATATCGGTTGCCCCTGTACGCAAGAGAACAAGCAAAAAGGAGGCAAAAAGGGTGAAGCGAGATGAAGAACCAATGAATTCACCACCTGGTCCAGAATCTGATCAGGAGTCATCATCACATGACGAAGAAGAAGAAGAAGAGGTAACTTCTCGACCTCGGACCTCAACCGAGCTGCGGAATATGCGAAAAGATTTTACCCGTCAACCAGGGGAGCACATCATCACCTGGTTACTCCGATGCTGGGACAATGGGGCTGATGGTCACGAACTAGAAGATACAGAAGCCAAGCAGCTGGGATCACTTGCTAGAGAAGGGGGAATTGACAAAGCAATTGCAAGAGAGAAAAAGTCCCTCAGCCTTTGGAGGCGGCTCTTGGCAGCTGTGAAAGAAAGGTTTCCGTACAAGGACGATGTTATGAGTCATTCGGCCAAGTGGACTACTATAGACAAAGGCATCCAGTCTCTGAGGGAATCGGCCATCGTAGAGATGCTCTATCACATCAAGCCGAATAACGGGGATACACCTATAGATCCAGATGAAGTTGAATGTACACGACCCATGTGGCGAAAACTTACACAGAATGCACCGTCATCATATGCCCATTCATTGGCAACAGTAACCTGGAATGACATAGTACCACTAACAGTGGATGAAATGGTTCATAAACTCCGAGAGTTCGAAGACAATCTCACCCCTTCCATCATCTCAGCTGTGGAAAAACTGTCCCAGGACCTCTAACAATTGAGGGACGATCTATCTGATTTATCCAGCTCCTCACGTGTACCAGCACACGTCTCAACTATTAACAAAAGGCGTTCTATTGTTCATATACAATAGAACCCCGGGAGGTATACGCCACGGGGTACCCTATGGTTTTACCTGCTGGATCACGGAGAAGACATGACAAAGTGGGATGGAAAACCTACTTCAGCTTTGGAGGAACGGGTGAGTGAACTGAAGAGGGGAGCAAGGGCCAAGACTGATCGTCCCATGAGAGCTACGGCTTCAGTCTCTGGTGAGCAGATTCCCAGATGGAATGGAAGAGCTGATTTTACTCCAGCTCCTGTGATAACGAAGAATAATCCCACTCACCACGACTTAAGTGTCCAACGCTGTGACGACCATTAGAGGGGCCCTGCCTCCAGCCAGGTGGAGGTAGGGGACAATCGGATTTACTGGACTGTGTGGATCAGATGGCCTGGCACATCAGTCCCACACAAGTATAAGGCTCTAGTAGATACCGGTACACAGTGTACCCTGATGCCATCAAGCTGTCAAGGGGTGGAATCCATCTATATTTCTGGAGTCACAGGAGGATCCCAAGAGTTGACTGTGCTGGAGGCTGAAATCAGCCTGACTGGGAGGGAGTGGCAAAAGCACCCTATTGTGACTGGTCCAGAGGCTCCATGCATCCTCGGCATAGACTACCTCAAGAGAGGGTACTTCAAAGACACAAAAGGGTACCGGTGGGCTTTTGGTATTGCTGCTTTGGAGACTGAGGAAATTGAGCAGCTGTCCACCTTGCCTGGTCTCTCAGAAGATCCCTCTGCTGTGGGGTTGCTGAAAGTTGAAGAGCAACAAGTGCCAATTGCGACCACAACAGTGCACCGGCGGCAATATCGCACCAACCGAGACTCCCTGATTCCCATCCATCAGCTGATCCGTAGACTGGAGAGGCAGGGGGTGATCATCAGGACCCGCTCGCCCTTCAATAGCCCCATATGGCCAGTGCAAAAGTCTAATGGAGAATGGAGACTAACAGTAGACTATCGTGGCCTGAATGAAGTCACACCACCATTGAGTGCTGCCGTACCGGACATGCTAGAACTTCAGTATGAACTAGAGTCAAAGGCAGCCAAGTGGTATGCCACGATTGATATTGCCAATGCATTTTTCTCAATTCCTTTGGAAGCAGAGTGCAGGCCACAGTTTGCTTTTACTTGGAGGGGTGTCCAGTTCACTTGGAACCGACTGCCCCAGGGGTGGAAACACAGCCCTACCATTTGCCATGGACTGATCCAGACTGCACTGGAACAGGGGCAAGCTCCAGAACACCTGCAATACATTGATGACATTATTGTGTGGGACAATACAGCGGAAGAAGTCTTTGAGAAAGGGAGGAAAATAATCCAAATCCTGCTGAAAGCCGGTTTTGCCATAAAACGGAGTAAGGTCAAGGGACCTGCACAGGAGATTCAATTTTGGGGAATAAAATGGCAAGATGGACGTAGACAGATCCCCACAGATGTGATCAACAAGATAACAGCAATGTCTGCACCAACTAATAAGAAAGAAACGCAAGCTTTCTTGGGTGCTGTGGGGTTCTGGAGAACGCACATCCCAAATTAGAGTTCGATTGTAAGCCCTCTCTATCACGTGACCCGGAAGAAGAATGATTTTAAATGGGGCCCTGAGCAGCAACAAGCCTTTGAGCAAATTAAACGCGAGATAGTTCATGCAGTAGCCCTTGGACCAGTCCGGACCGGACCAGATGTAAAAAATGTGCTGTACACTGCAGCTGGGGAGAACGGTCCTACCTGGAGCCTCCGGCAGAAAGCTCCAGGGGAGACTCGAGGTCGACCCCTCGGCTTTTGGAGTCGGGGATATAAAGGATCTGAGGCCAGCTATACCCCAACTGAGAAAGAGATACTGGCAGCGTATGAAGGGGTTCGAGCTGCTTCGGAAGTGATTGGCACTGAAGCACAGCTCCTTCTGGCACCCCGGTTGCCCGTGTTGGGCTGGATGTTCAAAGGCAGGGTCTCCTCTACACATCATGCAACTGATGCTACATGGAGTAAATGGGCTGCACTAATTACACAACGAACTCGAATAGGAAATCCCAGTCGTCCAGGCATTCTAGAAGTCATCATGGACTGGCCAGAGGGCAAAGATTTTGGAATGTCACCAGAGGAGGAGGCGGTGCGTGCTGAAGAGGCCCCACCAGATAATGAACTGTCAGAAAGTGAAAAGCAGTATGCCTTGTTTACTGATGGGTTCTGCCGTATTGTGGGAAAGCATCGGAGATGGCAGGCAGCTGTATGGTGTCCTGGACGACAAGTTGCAGAAACTGCTGACGGAGAGGGTGAATCGAGTCAATTTGCCGAGGTGAAAGCCATCCAGCTGGCCCTGGACATTGCTGAACGAGAAAAGTGGCCAGTACTTTATCTCTATACTGACTCATGGATGGTGGCAAATGCCCTGTGGGGGTGGTTGAAGCAATGGAAGCAGAGCAACTGGCAACGCAAAGGTAAACCCATCTGGGCTGCTGCACTGTGGAAAGATATTGCTGCCCGGGTGCAGAACCTGGTGGTGAAGGTACGTCATGTAGATGTCCATGTACCCAAGAGTCGGGCCACTGAGGAACACCAGAACAACCAGCAAGTGGATAAAGCGGCTAAGATTGAAGTGGCTCAGATGGACTTAGATTGGCAACATAAAGGTGAATTATTTTTGGCCCGATGGGCCCATGACACTTCAGGCCATCAGGGCAGAGATGCAACATATAGATGGGCCCGTGACCGAGGGGTGGACTTAACAATGGACACTATTGCCCAGGTTATTCATGAGTGTGAAACATGTGCTGCAATTAAACAAGCCAAGCGGTTAAAGCCTCTTTGGTATGGAGGACGATGGTTGAAGTATAAATATGGGGAGGCCTGGCAGATTGACTATATCACACTGCCACCAACCCGCCAAGGCAAGCGCCATGTGCTTACCATGGTGGAAGCAACCACCGGGTGGCTGGAAACATACGCTGTGCCCCATGCCACTGCCCGGAACACTATCCTGGGCCTTGAGAAACAGATTTTGTGGCGACACGGCACCCCAGAGAGAATTGAGTCAGACAATGGGACTCATTTCCGGAATAACCTTATAGATATTTGGGCCAAAGAGCATGGCATTGAGTGGGTATATCACATCCCCTACCATGCACCAGCCTCTGGGAAAATCGAACGGTACAATGGGCTGTTAAAAACTACACTGAGAGCGATGGGTGGGGGAACTTTCAAGCATTGGGATACACATTTACCAAAGGCCACCTGGTTGGTCAACACCAGAGGATCTGCCAACAGGGCTGGCCCAGCCCAGTCAGAACTTTTACATATTGTAGAGGGGGACAAAGTTCCCGTGGTGCATATGAAGAATTTGCTGGGGAAGACAGTCTGGGTTATTCCTGCTTCAGGTAAAGGCAAACCCACTCGTGGGATTGCTTTTGCTCAGGGACCTGGATATACTTGGTGGGTAATGCGGGAAGATGGGGAAGTCCGATGTATACCTCAAGGGGATTTGATTTTAGGGGAAAACAGCCAGTGAACTCAATTGTATGCTGTTGCCTGCTGTGTAATGCTTTTATAGCCCATCAACTAGATGTCTCCAGGTCACCAGCGACTGGCCCTGACTTCCCTCCAGCCATCATCCCAACAGAGAATGAACTTGGAACATCATGGACCGGATGGACTCGGCAGCATTATAGGGATTGGTCCATGCACTAAGAAAATGATTTTTTTTCCTCTTGGTCTGTATGTATATGGATGTATATATGTGGGAGAGCGATGGTGTATTGAAAATGTGGGATCTGAGCACGACGTGAATGGTATGGAATAAGGGGTGGATAATCTTCTTCCGGGAAACATGACTGCTACTGCTGAACCCAGGACAAACACTATGAGGATATAAGCGATGGGCGACACGAGTAAAGTAGAAGCTTGCTTATCACTCATATTGGGTTGTCGTGTCTTGCTTCTCCTCGTCATCAGCAGAAGCCATGGTCTCCATGGCAGCCTGATCACAACAGAGCACAGGAGCTGTGGTGCTGTTCAGCAGCCTTCAGACCTCCTATGTGGCAGCCCCTGGCAGCCTGGAGCGATGGCATTGCCTGCCCTGATGTCTCTCCTGTTGCTTTCCTGCTCAGAAAGCTGAATGGTGGTAGGCAAACACAGTATACATAAAACACCCCAAAATACATCACTTTCTGCATTACCTCAGCCCATGGAGCTGCAGCCTCTGCCAGGACCGTGGTGAAACCTGGAGCCATGGCTGAGCCTTAGGACTATCCTAAGGACCCACATTAACCTAGGCTGGAGGGAGAAGGTCCATGGCTGGATTCAGTTAAGTCAGGATCTAAGTGGTTTGCTCATTCCTTAACAACACACAACTAGCAGGTATCCAGGGTCAATCAGCTGAATCCTGCTTTGTTCCCAGAGCTTCCTGATAATTCCCTGGTTATTATTTAACCCAGCCAACGGTTGTTTTCCTGCTGAGCCTTGGGGACAAACAGGGGCAGAGGTTTCACACCCTCCCTGGCCCCTATGTCAATGTTTGACTGCTTTTACAGTGGGGTTTTCTAACTCCCTCTGTTTCTAACTGGAATTTCCCATGCTGCAAATTCACAATAGGAAATCTGAGATTTACCCTCATCTGCATGATAAAGCACATGGAGAACTTGCAGGAGGCATCAAGTGAAAAAGAATGGGACACCATTAATTCTTGCATTAATCTTTTATCTGTCCCTGAAATCATAGAAGCATTGAATGGTTTGGGTTCGAAAGGGACCTTAAAGCTCCTCCAGCTCCAACCCCTGCCACAGGCAGGGACACCTTCCACTGGAGCAGCTTGCTCCAAGCCCCTGTGTCCAACCTGGCCTTGAACACTGCCAGGGATGGGGCAGCCACAGCTTCTCTGGGCACCCTGTGCCAGCGCCTCAGCACCTTCCCAGGGAAGAGCTTCTGCCTAAGAGCTCATCTCAGTCTCCCCTCAGGCAGGTTAAAGCCATTCCCCTTGGCCTCTCCCTAAAAGCCCTTGTCCAAAGCCCCTCTCCAGATTTCTTGTAGCCCCTCTTAAGGGATTCAAAGGCCACAATAAGGTCTCTCTGGTGCCTTCTGCAACAATATTCAATGACTTTATGTCCAGCTGCTCTCTCCTTCAACATCACCAAGTGTTTAAATAGGAACATGAGCTCTTAGTGTCTTGAAAACACAAGTCTGTGGCTACAACCCTATCGCTCTGCTCATTGTGGCTTCACATTGGAGCTGCTGATATCAAACCCCAAATCTTTTTGCTCCTTGCTGTGTGTGTTTAAGGAAACCAGTGGTTTGCTGTGTCTAAGGGCTGCCACTGCCTTCAATGGGGTTATCATCTGACCAGGAGAGCAGAGCAAACACCACATGATGTTCTAGGAAGCAGAAGCAGCAGCCAGCATTGCAATGCATCTTCCTGCTGGGTCATGATGAGCAGGCAATGAGGTGCCTGGCTTCTGGCATTCCTGCTGAGGAGCTCCTAATGGCTTTAGCTCCCCACTCGCAGGTGGAGCTGCTTTCATTGTAGTTAAATCTGGTTTAAAGTCAGCTGAGCAAATGCTGGGTAGGAGCTACCTCCCCTCCTTTGGGTACTTTGTGATTGGATTTAGGAATCACTTCAAATGTCCTCAAGCACTTATCTCCTTACATTTGAATGCACCATGTCACCTCTATGTGTTTACTGGGTCCATCATTTCCCTTTAGTGTTGAGGGAGATTTGGTGGGGTTCATGCCTCTCACTGCAAGGCAGACACCTCCATTGCTCCAGCTGAAGAGATCTGAATGAGCTCTGCTGATTGCATTGGACAGTCTCATCAGCTGTAATGGGACCTTGGCTCATAAATAGATAAGGAGAAATTTTCATGTTTGGCTTGTACTGTATGTCACGTCTAATAGAGGGTGAGTGCTGTCCTCTTTGGAGATGTCTGGTATGGCTCCCTTAGCTGGTAAGGTAAAAATGTCATGAAACGAGGGGAACATGTTTTTTCCGTTTTGATTGGAAAGGATTGCAAGGCTTGGGTTTTGAATGTGTGGATTTTACACTGAGGATGTGATTCCTCTCCAGTGTGTAGTATCTAGATGTATAAGAAGAACCAGGAACACGGAGTACCAAGCTTTCCTCTCCAGGGTAGCTGGAAACTGAGCTACTTCCCTTCATTACAAGGGGTAATGGGTTAAAACTTGAACAGGGGAAGTTTAGGTTGGATATAAGAAGGAAATTCTTTCCTGTGAGGGTGGTGAGGCACTGGAATGGGTTGCCCAGGGAGGTTGTGAATGCTCCATCCCTGGCAGTGTTCAAGGCCAGGTTGGATGAGGCATTGGGTGATATGATTTAGCGTAAGGTGTCCCTGCCAACGGCAGGGGGGTTGGAACTAGATGATCTTAAGGTCCTTTCCAACCCTAACGATTCTATGATTCTATGTAGAAATGAAAAGGTGAATTTCACTTTGGTTTTACTCCCTTTAAAACTGTTGGCCATGTTATCTTTATTTTCTTTCCTGGTGGAAGAAGCAAGGAGATTTTCTTCAAGTACTGGTGAGTTCATCTCTGTGTCTGCCTTTACCGGTATTGATGGCTTGGAAAGAGATGTTGGTGGCTTGAGATGAGCTCTTAGGCAGAAGCTCTTCCCTGGGAGGGTGCTGAGGCCCTGCCACAGGGTGCCCAGAGAAGCTGTGGGCCAGTTTTAGGTCCAAAATGGGCAGGTGGAATCAGACAGACTTCAAAAAGAGAAAATGCTGAGTCCTGCCTATGAGGAGGACTTGCTCTAAGCACTAAGACAGGCTGGGGGGACCTTATCAGAGAGGGACAAGGCTCTTGTGGTGTCCACTGAGTTGAAATGAGCCATCAATGTGCAATAAACGTCTGAGCACAGGCTGGGGAATGGGGAAGTAAAAGCTGCTTTGGG
Organism: Pezoporus flaviventris; assembly: GCF_033815535.1. Classification (NCBI taxonomy): domain Eukaryota; kingdom Metazoa; phylum Chordata; class Aves; order Psittaciformes; family Psittacidae; genus Pezoporus; species Pezoporus flaviventris. Next base: position 1,832,140 of record NW_026892664.1, on the reverse strand, counting down.
AAGGGTGGAGGGAGAAGATGAATTGTGCTGAAGAAATGGTCATCTTGCTTGAAAAGGGGCTGATGGAAAGAGGGGAGTGGGAGGGGAAGGAGGAGGAATGCTCATTTCTCATCAGGCAATATAGTTATTTTAAGGTCATCCCCTCATCTTTTTAAGGTCTGCATACTTCAGGTTAACATGAACAGCAGTCATCTCGTGTACATCTATACATACATACGTGTTCTTTAAATAGAAGGAAGCACAGAGGAAGAAATATATGGAAGAATAATTCAGATGAGAAGGGGGTGGTTTTTCCCTTGAAGCTACAAGTACGTGGAATTGCATTCAGGGATTCTGGTCTCACTATAATTGACTCAAACATCACTACAGAGTCAGAAAATCACTCCAATTTGATTTCTTATCTATTTAATGCAACACTAATTCTTGTGGCAGATTAAGGCATGATATTATTGTATTTACTTGTCCTTAAATAAGAACAACTCCCACAGACAGCAAAGAAATCATCCCAAACAAGCCTCCTTGTTAAAAAGAATTTGGATGCTCATGAGAAGACACTTATCTTTTGCAGGACCAGTTCTTTCAATAACAGGCCAGCCATAGCTTTAGGTTTTAAGGTTTAAGATTATTTTTTTCCATATAGGAACTATTGCCTATTATTTTATCAAGGTATTATTTTTCAGTATATTATTTAGGACCTTCAACCATCATGGTTTTATCTCCCAGGAATTGGGTGGAGTCCTAAAGGAAACCCCAAATACTGCATTAACCTCATGCACTGTGTGTACCTGTGAGCTGGGAGTAGTGATTTAACCTCTTCCCATGTTGTCTCCTGCTGCCAAGAGAGTGGCTGGAGGAAACCACTTGAGTGTGACCATGTTTGTCCTCTTGGGCTTCCCCAACGTGTAGAAGCTGCTCTTTGGGACTGTTTTACTCATCTCCATCAGCATGGTGGTGGGGAACCTTATGAAGACCAGCTCTCAGCTTCGTGTGCCCATCTCCTTATTTCCTCATAGGAAATGTACTTATTTCTTCCATAGGATTTATCTGGGTGTCTTGCTTTCCTGGATGGGCCTGCTCCATGGAAAGCTGCCACCATGCTGACCTCGAAACAGAGTGTAACTTCATTCCCTGTGATAAGCAGTCACACAACTTGGTTCGGGAACAGCCTTTCAAGGCACTGTCTGAGCAGGCTTGTCTTTTCCTTGGATGCCATCTGGTGCTGACGACACAGATGCTCCATGCTTCTGGCCATATGTTGTATCCAGACATGTCCAACCTATTTCATGGCTCAAAGACTCTCATTGTTGTCCGCAGCTACCCTATCATTTCTTCTTTTCCTTATGTCTCTCCATCCAGGCAAAGGTTATTTTCCATCCCAGCTGCAGCTTACTCATGATTTCTCATTCCAGGGTTTGGGGGTTGAGTCACATTGGTCCAAGGAGTCATCTTATCTAACTGTAGGCTTTCACATCTGAATTAGGCACAGAAGGTTCCCCTTATGGAGACAAGGATGCATCTGGGGGCTTTGATTCAGCTTGGATCTATTTTAAACATCCATATCAGGGATTTCTTCTGGAAAAAGTAGATGGTTCTCTCCACTTGTAGTGAAGGGTGCTGGGCAGACACAGCTACAATGTGGACTGTGTTCAGAGCAGACAGAAGGCCATAGCCTGAAGAGTCAGTTTAAGTCTAATGGGAAACATCAGCTCACTGTGCTGATGTGTTGGGGTCCTTCAGGAACCCCACTCAAAAGTGAGGAGGTGAAAGCAGCTTTTCATACAACCATGGAATGGTTTGGGTTGAAAGGGAGCTTAAAGCTCACCCAGTTCCAGCCCCCTGCCACAGGCAGAAACAACTTCCAGTAGAGCAGGTTGCTGCAAGCCCCATCCAACCTGTCCTCAATCATTTCTGTTGGTCAATAATGTCTAATGCAGTAGAGCCTCAAAGCTCAGCATGCATAAATCACTTCCTGGACAGAATAGGAAAGCAAAATGAATGTTGGCAGCGTTCTGGCTGTGTGTTTGCTTTTATAAAGGTTGCTAATAGCAGATATTAAATTCCTGATGAGGGGTTTCTATTCTGCATGGATGGATACGAAATTATTGCCTAGAAGCTACTAGTGTTGGTTTGCTCTTTTTAGAGCCATAAGAAAGGAATTTTTCCCCATAAACCTGTGCCTAAAGGGGTTTCAGGAAACATGGAGAGGGGCTTAGGACAGGTGCCAGCAGGGACAGGCGCCTGCAGGGACAGGCCAAGGGGAATGGCTTTAACCTGCATGAGGGGAGACTGAGTTTAGCTCTTAGGCAGAAGCTCTTCCCTGGGAGGGTGCTGAGGCGCTGGCACAGGGTGCCCAGAGAAGCTGTGGTTGCCCCATCCCTGGCAGTGTTCAAGGCCAGGTTGGACACAGGGGCTTGGAGCAAGCTGCTCCAGTGGAAGGGGTCCCTGCCCGTGGCAGGGGTTGGAGCTGGAGGAGCTTTAAGGGCCCTTTCAACACAAACCAGGTTGGATTCTATGATCCAGGCCCATGAAATTGTCCTTAATACACAAATATGCCAACAAACTGACCCTCCAACTCCTTGGCTTTGGGCATGAGCCATCCCTGTCAAGCAAGGCAGCTGTAGAAGTGAACTTTGCTGTTAACAAAGAAGAAAGTTTCTTTCTTGTTATCCCCAGCTAATTAATCTCTGATGGCTTGTTATGAAGAATGAGGGAAGTCACATCCAAGTTTTCTGAGAAGCTTTTGTGGCGATGAGGAAACTTCCTTGGTAAACCCCAGAAGGTCTTGTTAAAGCTGATGACTCCTGGAAGGGTGGTTGGTCCCCAGGGACCACTTCTTGCTTTGGCAAAGTGAGCAGCATCACTTGTGATGGAAATAGCTGTGAGTGCTTGTATTGTGAAAGCCTGGATCTCGGGCCTGCTGGAGGGCTTTCTGTGCCCATACAAGCTTGCTCCTACTCTCTCTTTAAAGACACATCCCTGTCTTCATGACATGTGCAGATAATGTGGTTCTTGCTAATGGGTTGCTTTGTCCCTTCCTGCTTTTGACCCCTAATAAAGGGAGCTGGGGAAGCTCATTGCATTTCTCTTCACTTTTGGGCCTCCTCAAGGACACTTCATACATTGAAGTTCTTGTTATTACTTGTCTTGGGATGGATTTATTTGTGTCTCTCTTTAGTTCTTTACCTGCTAAAAATGTTCTTAAACTGTTAAATTGAGGCAAGTTGAAGTCCACTACATCTATCCTCCATGTCTTCCTGGCTTTCATAAATGTGATTTTCCTACCATTATGAATTTGGGATTGGAGAATAAGCATGGGTCACCCGACTCAACATCTAAAATTCATTGTCTAGTTATGAGATAGTCAGGTCCCTTCTAGGCTGGTTGGGAATAAAAGGATGTTTTATCACATCCTAGGACAGCTGGTGAGGATGGATGTGGTCCAGAGCAGGTCTGAACATCAGAAGGACATGTATATGCATCTCAGAATAGCTTTCTCTGGATTAAACTAATTCCAGTCAGGATCTGAAGGCCTCCCGGAGGTTAAACTGCATCAGTTGCCCCCTCAAATCTATTTTCAGTTTGTTTTAATCCAAAAGACAGGACAAGAGGAAATGGCCTCAAGATGCACCAGGGCAGGTTTAGATGGAGCTGAGGAACAATTCCTTCCCCAGAGGGTGCTCAGGCATTGGAACAGGCTGTCCAGGGCAGGGCTGCAGACACCGGCCCTGCAAGTGTTTACAAACCCTATAGACAAGGCCCTCAGTGCCATGGGTTAGTGGTGGCCTTGGTAGTGCTGTTGTAAGGGTTTGACTGGATGAGCTTGAAGGGCTTTTCCAACCTGGTTGATTCAATGAGTCTAAAAGGAGCCCAGTTCATGCAGCCTGACCCCAGCCTGTGATGGGGATGGAAACACAGTGAGGGGAGGACACTCTGTGTGTCTTCCAACTTGAACTCTTGAAACTGCTCTTTTTATCTGAACAAATACTAGAGATACAGAAACACACCTTCACTGAGCACAGATGGAGACACAAAACTTCAGATCTCCTAATCCCTCCTCCCAACACTCTTAAAAGAGGTATTTTAGTTTTCCTTTCAGTTGGACTAAAACTTCATATAGGGGGTAAGCATATAAGATAATTGAAGGACTAAGAAACCACTTTCTTTGCATGTTTTCCTAGAAGTGGTGGGGAAAACTATCATTTAAGTTGAAGGGAAGGAGGCAGATGCAGTGAAATGCCCCAGTTCAGGTTTGGTCTCCCTTATATAGAAATGTGGTGTCATTTGCTCTGTCCTGAAGTGCCCAGGACATTGCCATGCACTGGACATGTACATCCTGCAACCTTCAGAAGGGTTGGGTCATTCTGGAGCAACATCTGAAAGCTCAGAAGCAGACTCAGGGGCATTTCCACCATGTTAATAATCAATGTTCAGGCAACTGAAGTCAGTCCCAGATGCCTTTATGCTTCCTGACATGGCTCATCCAATCTGATCCACTTACCCATGATCATGTGAATGTTTCACTGGGATAATGGTCTAGGACTATGGAATTATGTCTGTGTGGTGCGGACATCATCGTGACATCATCGATGATGTCCCAGAAATAACTGGGACAGCTCAGGAACAGACACACGTTACTTCATGACTTCTGTTTACCCAAAGCAGTGGTAAATGCTCCATCCCTGGCAGTGTTCAAGGGCAGGTTGGACACAGGGGCTTGGAGCAAGCTGCTCTAGTGGAAGGTGACCCTGCTCGTGGCAGGGGATTGGGACTGGATGATCTGAAGGGACTATATGGTATCTAAAGATGAGAATTGCTAAGTAATTGTTAGGTTAACAAGGCTGTCATATGAATATCATCTTTAATGTTCATGTCAATAGAGGCCAGGTTTTGAATCATCTCCAGAAAAACCAATATTCTTCTCCAAAACATTTAGGCTGATCTAACAGCACCTGAAGCACAGGACAAAGGGACCCATGTCCAGCTCTTCCTACCAAAATGGTGCTTGCTATTTGAGGTATCAGAACTTTTCATGGAGAGGACCCCCGTCATGTATTTGATGTGGGAAGTTTGTTTCTAGAGCCAGGGGTGGCTGCATTTTATAGATCCCTTCTCTGCAAAGAGTGAAACAGAATTCGTACAATGATGCTCTCAGTATGAAATGTATTTCCAAAACCTCAAGCCTGTTTCTTGTGTTGCTGGAATTCACCATGCTGCCTCCCCGGCATCTTAAACTGAGGTTTCTATTGCCAGATCACTGAGCAGTTTCCTCCACACAAGACTATGGCAATCTAGAGCTCTATTAGTGAAGTATCATCCAGTCTGGGTAAATGTTTGAGCATTTCAGTTGTCTCTGAAATGGAAACTTTCTTAAACACAAGAGGAAATAAGGACACCAGAGTGGGCTAATTCATCAAGCAGCGATGAGCCCTACACAGGACACCGCTCATCTAGACTCCTGTTTCTACAGAAGCTCAGACCAGATGATCTTTTGAGGCCCAGCCTGGGCTTTCTGTGGCTCTATGATTCTATATGTATAGTGTAAGCCAAAATATCCAACAAAATGGAAGAAGACAAGATATGGTGAAGATTTTGAAGGAAGCCCTCTGATATCCAAGGTGCCAAGCCCTTTAGCATTTAATGATACAGATTCTGGCTCCTTCATTGACTGCAGGTCAAAGCCACGTTGCCCCCACACCTATGACAGTTTATGCTTTCATTCTGTTGTTTTTCTGAGCACATAAAAATTCTGTTCACCATCCATATACCTTCCCAATAGAAGTTAATTCTCACTCACAACAGCTAAAGGAAAGATATTCTCCCCATCAGTGTGTTTTGGCTTTATTGAGACCCAGACAGCTCTCAGTTACCATCAATTCTTTGTTCTTTCATTTGTGGAAGCTTCCTACAAACTTAATTCTTATATGAAATAGACAATTTGGTTTTCCTGGTGTGCTTGAGCATGAGCAGGGTATGGACAGCTGATATGGGTGCTTATCTCCAAGTGGAATTCCATTTCTCTCACCATTTAGGTAAAAGGTTATTTCAGATGAATGTAAAACACCACTTACAATGAATGGGAGGAGGTCCTGATGTGCCCAAAATGTCCCTAACACTGGGTGGTCTCAGCACAGTTCATCATCCTCCATTATGAATTATATTGTCTATAACTTTTTCCTTTAAATGAAATCTCCTATGAAGCTGCAGCCTGGGGAGGGATTCCCTTTAACATTCAAAGGCGCAGCTTGAGATCTTGATTCCCACCAGCTTCTGCTCCTTGAAAGGCACAAACAAATGCAATGAATCTTCTGAAACCTTTTCTCTGACTCTTTTTCAACAAGCAAATGTAAAACTACACTTCCTCTTCCCTCCCATCCCAGCAGCTTTAATAAAGAGCTCACAGGTAAGAGGGAGGAATTTTATTGGAGCTGAGGGACAAGGTCAAGAATCTTGCAAGAAGAAGACATCTTTATCAGTGAAAAAAGTTATAACTGAGCAAAGCTGATTGGTGTTTCCTGTGAGGGAAAGAGGCCTGGGATAATTGAGGGTAATTTCTTCCTACAGGCTGCTGACTATGAAATGGATTGAAGTTTGAGGTTCCTCTCCTTTTAGTTTCCTTCCAAGGAAGGAAGATGTGATTCTGGGGATCTATATCTCATTAAAAACTGTAATTGAGTTTTGTGCAGGAATTGTGGAAGAATCTACATCAAATCATGGGGATTATTGGGAAAAATCCCTTTGTTTTAGTGCCCCATAGGCTTTCTCACTTGAGATGAACTGTTCATGTCCTGGATGACAGAACGCTTCAGTGTTGCCAGTGGCTGAAAAAGCTCCTCCTGCATTTCACCAGAGACCCCATCACCTCCCTGTTCCTCAGGCTGTAGATGAAGGGGTTGAGCATGGGGATGAGCACAGCATAGAAGATGGAGGCCACCTTATCCAGGCTCCTGTGGCTAGAAGGAGGTTGTAGGTACATGAAGAATCCTGTCCCAAAGTACATGGAAACAGCCATCAAATGGGAGGCACAGGTGTGGAAGGCTCTGGCCCTGCTCTGTGCTGAGCACATCCTCAGCACGGTGCGGATGATAGACATGTAGGAGAGCAAAATGATCACACTTGCAAACACTGCATTGACAGTGAATAAAGCAAAGATGACCATCTCATTGCTGTGCGTGTCAGAGCACACGAGCTTTAGCACAGTGACTACGTCGCAAAAAAAGTGGTCAATGCGGTTAGGACCGCAGAAGGAACCTCCAAACGTGCACCATGTGTAGATGATGGCACTGAGGAAGGCAAATAGGTAGGATGATGCTGTCAGTTGCCAGCAGACGCGGCTGGAGATGATGGTCACATAAAACAGGGGCTGGCAGATAGCAACGTGCCGATCATAGGCCATCATGGCCAGGAGGTGACTCTCAATAGCAGCAAAGACAGCAAAGGTGAGGAACTGCATCATGCAGCCAGTGAAAGAAATGGTTTTGTCCTCTGATAACAGGTCTGCCAGCATCCTGGGGGAGATGACTGTGGAATAGCAGATGTCAGTGAAGGCAAAATGGGTGAGGAAGAAGTACATGGGGGTGTGGAGGCTGGGAGACACCCGAACCAAGATGGTGATCGCAATGTTCCCCACCAAAGTGACAATGTAAATCAATAGAAACAAGACAAAAAGTGGGGTCTGTGCATATGGGTTGTCTGTAATTCCCAACAGGATGAATTCAGTCTGTGTGTGATTTCCTCCCATGACCAGGTGTTACCTGCTGAGACAAAAGGAATTAGAACATCATACTGATTAAACAGAGATATTCAGGAGTGGATCTAACTACAGTCAGTCACTAGTTTAACTTTGACGTTTTGGTGGAATTAATATAGTTTACTGTATTTTCTATCCCACATTATATATATATGTTTTTCACTTGTGGTACTTTCAATAGGACAGGGAGCACGTAGAAGCAACAAATGGCACTTGTTGCTGGGATACCTAAAACTATGGATTTATTCAAACACGTGTGTTTTCAGGTATGCTGAAAGAATCAGATCTTTATTCACTTTCGGTTTGGCAGCAATTTGTGCTGGAAGACACCTCACAGGGACCTCATAGCAGTGAATGTAAACCTGGAGAGTCCCAGTCCCAGTGAAATCCCATTTTACACATTAATGTCCTCTAGGTATATTGCCTTGACTTCTAATTATCATTCATGTCACCAAATCGCATTTATCAAACTATTTGAGATCATTAACAACAGATAACATTAACATTGGTTAAATGGACAATAAATCATCCTAAACCCATGGGCATTAATTTGCTTCCTTAAAAGCAGAGTTGATATTTAAAACGCGCTGATTCCAAATTCTGATTTGTTAGTGATTATATTCTGGTGGCAATCTGAAAATTTTATTTCTTTATAACAAAGTAAGATTCCTCCTCATTTAACACTTGAACAAATTAGTGCATCTGCTCTAGCTGCCTATGCAAAGGAAACACAACCTGCATCAGACATTACTCCCTCTTCTTATAAAGAAAACCCACATTGGTAAGGCTGTTTTCTGACACAGCTTTACCAAAGAGGATGCAAGAACATGCAGACACAAGCCCACTGCCTCAGTGCAGGCGAGGCTCTGCTTTCTGTTGGTGTTACCTCTTGTGCCTTCCCTCTGCCACCAAGTGATGGGAGCCAAGGATTTATCCCCAACGCAGCAGAGAACATCTACGTGCCAGCATCAGCTCTGTTAAGCACCTGATGTGAAGAGAGGGGAGCTCCTGCCAGACACCAAGAGCCCAGCTTGTGGTGCTTAGGCTGTAAATACAGTTGCATGTGCTCTCCTGGGAGGAAGCCTCCAGGGTTGCTCATGTTTTGCAGAGAAAAACAAAAAGAAGGAAAAGCAAAGGGTGTGAAATCACCTCTGAAATGCATTGTGGTGCTTGGGAATCTGAGAGATGTGGAGTGTATGAGCCGTGCCTGAGCACAGCTGCACAGCAGCAGTTACAGGCAGCTCAGAGGATGCTTCCTACACACTTGTGGACCATGCAAATGTTTTGGTCTGAACATACTGACACAATGAAAATGGGTTTAGAGACATTCCAGATCTTGCATACAGTTCTCAAAAGGGACATGAAGAACAAGCGACTCCATCTCTGGAGCTGCTGATGCTCTTCTGTGGAGGGTGAACCCAGTTTTCCAGCCCAAATGGGGTTACCCACATGTAGTGCTTGGATGTCCAACAGCTGAGCGGGTGCCTCTGGACTTCCACAGTATTCAAAGATGAAAAACAGGCATTTTGAGGCAGGGAAGAATTGTCCCAGGCTGAACTAATAGGCCTTTATCCCCCTCACCAGCCTCAGCTGGGCTCCATCCCCACCCTCTTCCTGTTGTTCCCCATCTCTATTTAAGCTCAGAACAGGCAGACTGAGCTTTACTAGAGGAGTTCTGGTTTCCAGTTCAGTAGGAGTTCAGCACACCTATGCAATCTTTTGGTGGTCACCTAGGATTTCTCATCTATCTTTCTAGCAATTTTTTCACCTGATCCTGAACAAGGGATTGACTCGACCTGACTTGGCTTGGTCTTGAATCTGCCTCCTCATCACCAGCTTTCCTGATGCTTTGGAGCTGTGGTTGAACTTGGTCCATGTCTCTGTTCCTGCCCTGCTTCTCTTGCTCAGGTACTGTGAGATGCTCCCTGCACCAGGGTGTTTTCCTTTGGTTCTGTTTAGACAGATAAAGGAGACAAACCCCTGTGGCAGACCCCAGGCTCCTGCACAGTAGAACCCATCACCCTCTGCACCTGACAGCCCAGCCAGAGCTCACTGCTCTGACAGTCATTTTCCATCCAGAACATGTCCCTACATGAGCAAATTAGGAGGTAGTTTTTCAGTGATGAAAAGTAGAGTAACAAATTGATCCTTACATTCAAGTGTTGTTATCTTTTCCTTAGTGCCTTTTCCTTTACCAACTATAACATTAGACTTTCAGTCTTCAGTAGGCTGGCAACACTTTGGTTTGGAAGTATCTTTGGGACGATGTTTATCTGCTGGTTTTGTGACAGAGGACACCAGAGCTTCACTTTTACCAAGCACTTTGGTTTCCCCAGCCTCTTCCTTAGGCTTGCAGGCTTGGTTTGGAATCATTTCCAAGTCTTGCTTTCTTCCTGCGACTTGTTTGTGCAACAAGACCACAGACAATCTGATTTATCTACACTCTTTTATTGCCCGTAGTGGCTATTTTTTTCCCCTATGTCTTGGTCTTTTCTGATCTACACTTAACATTATTACCTGGCTCCTTGCTAGCCTGTCAAAAATATCTTCCAAAACTGTCAGCATCTCCAGGTGATAGTTTAAAACCTGCATTAAGACTTAAAACCTGCATTCTTTCAAACTGCAAACTCCAGCACCTCACTGCTCACCATGGGGCAGGATGAAGGATGCTGGCACTCTGCAGGAAATGGGAGACATTCTCATAGGGATGCTGCTGGCTTCTGCCCCTGGAGGTGCCCTGGTGATGGAGGCACAGGGCAAGGGCTGAAATCCATCCCTGCTCTGCATGCAGCTGGATCCAAACTGGGACTCAGCTTTCAATTCTTTGGGATCAGTGCTTAAATCCTTCTTATGTCCATCATAGCGGAGAGGAGAGCCTCTGCCTCCCATGTCCTGCAGGGTGGCCACGAGGGCAGTGTGAGCAGTGAGAGCATTTGGGACCAGGACTGATGCAAAGCAAGGAGGGACCATATCCATGCACACCCCCCTATGTCCACCACATCCATACACATCCATACACATCCATACACATCCATACACATCCATACACATCCATACACATATCCCATGCCCTGTGGAGCAGGCTCGGCCCCATCCATCTCCTGCTGTGGCTGCAGGGCTGGTATCGAGCAGGGAGATGAGGAGGTGAGTGTGGCAGAGCTGACAGCAGGAGGAGGATGGAGGTTGCTCATCTGCAACATCTCACCATGTCCTGCTGCTCCTGTGAATGGTTTTACTGCTGGAGAGAGAGGGAAAGGGGAGCATGTGGCTCTGGAAAGAATTGGAAGCCAAAATGATGCCCAGACTGGGGGGGTTTGCTCCCAGTGTGCACTGCCAGGGGATCTGGATGATCTCTGGTGGGAATCCGTGTGACATGCACTTTCCTTTCATGTTTGGCTGTAGAAGGAGGTTCCCCATAATCCCCATGAAGGCTTTAATCTGTCAGAGGGGAGACTGAGATGAGCTCTTAAGCAGAAGCTCTTCCCTGGGAGGGTGCTGAGGTGCTGGCATAGGGTGCCCAGAGAAGCTGTGGCTGCCCCATCCTTGACAGTGTTCAAGGGCAGGTTGGACACAGGGGCTTGGAGCAAGCTGCTCCAGTGGAAGGTGCTGGAGCTGGAGGAGCTTTAAGCTCTCTTCCAAGCCAAACCAGTCTGGGATTCTAAGAAATCCCCTCAAATAAAGCCAGAAGCATTCTATTACCTACAGAACATGATGTCCAGTTCATTTCTTAGTCTCAGAGTTGTGAGGAGCAGCCTGCCAATGCCTTCCTGACCTTGAGTGGGGAAAACCATGGAAATAATAGAATCATAAAATCATAGAATCATAGAATCGTTAGGGTTGGAAAGGACCTTAAGATCATCTAGTTCCAACCCCCCTGCTGTGGACACGGACACCTAATGCTGAATCATATCACCCAAGGCCTCGTCCAACCTGGCCTTGAACACTGCCAGGGATGGAGCATTCACAACCTCCCTGGGCAACCCATTCCAGTGCCTCACCACCCTCACAGGAAAGAATTTCCTCCTTAGATCCAACCTAAACTTCTCCTGTTTCAGTTTTAACCCATTACCCCTTGTCCTGTCACTACAGTCCCTAATGAAGAGTCCCTCCCCAGCATACCTATAGGCCCCCTTCAGATACTGGAAGGCTGCTATGAGGTCTCCACGCAGCCTTCTCTTCCCCAGGCTGAACAGCTCCAATTTCCTCAGCCTGTCTTCATACAGGAGGTGCTCCAGCCCCTGATCATCCTTGTGGCCCTTCTCTGGACTTGTTCCAGCAGTTCCATGTCCTTTTTATGTTGAGGACAGCAGAACTGCACACAATGCTCCAGGTGAGGTCTCACAGGAGCAGAGTAGAGGGGCAGGATCACCTCCTTCGACCTGCTGGTCACGCTCCTTTTAATGCAGCCCAGCATACGGTTGGTTTCTGGGACACTGCCAGCTCATGTTCATTTTCTTATTGACCAGCACCCCCAAGTCCTTCTCCACAGGGCTGCTTTGAATCTCTTCTCTGCCCAACCTGTAGCTGTGCCTGGGGTTGCTCCCACCCAAGTGTAAGACCTTGCACTTGGTATGGTTAAACCTCATGGGGTTGTCATCAGCCCACCTCACAAGCGTGTCGAGGTCCCTCTGGAATGCATTCCTTCCCTCCAGGGAATCAACCGAACCACACAGCTTGGTGTCATCGGCAAACTTGCTGAGGGTGCACTCAATCCCACCGTCTGTGTCAGTGACGAAGATGTTAAACAAGACCAGTCCCAACACCGATCTCTGAGGGACCCCACTCGTTACTGGTCTCCAGCCGGACATTGAGCCATTGACCACAACTCTTTGCGTGCAGCCATCCAGCCAGTTCTTTATCCACCGAGTGCTCCATCCATCAAATTGATGTCTCTCCAATTTAGAGACAAGGATGGCGTGTGGGACAGTGTCGAATGCTTTGCACAAGTCCAGGTAGATGCCATCAACTGCTCTACCCCTGTCCATCAGTTCTGTAGCCCCATCATAGAAGGCCACCACATTGGTCAGGCAGGATTTCCCCTCAGCGAAGACATGCTGGATGTCACCAAGCACCTTGTTGATTTTCATGTGCCTTAGCATGCCTTCCAGGAGAACCTGCTCCAAGATGTTGCCAGGCACAGAGGTGAGACTGACTGGTCTGTAATTCCCCGGGTCATCCATTTACCCCTTCTTGAAAATGGGGGTTATATTTCCCTTTTTCCAGTCATGGGAACTTCACCTGACTGCCATGATTTCTCAAATATGGTGGCCAGTGGCTTCGCAACTTCATTCTCCAGCTCCTTCAGGACCCGCGGGTGGATCTCATCAGGACCCATAGACTTATGCACGTTCAGATTTTTAAGATGGTCTCGAACCAGTTCCTCTCCTACAGTGGGCGCAAGGTCTTCATTCTCACAGTCCCTGCATCTGCCTTCCAAGACTTGGGTGGTGTGGTCAGAGCCTTTGCCAGTGAAGACCGAGGCAAAGAAGTCATTCAGAACCTCAGCCTTCTCCAAATCCTGTGTAGCCAGTTCTCCCGAGAGCTTCCTGAGGTCTGTAACAGATGCCCACAGTAATGTCTCCCATAGCTGTATTCCCTTTAACCCTGACCCACAAACTCTCTGTGGACTGCTCACCTGTCCCCAGACAGAGTTCCATACTCTCCAGCCTATCCCTAACATAAAGGGCAACCCCCCCTCCCCGCCTGCCAGGCCTGTCCTTCCTAAAGAGCCTGTAACCTTCCATTCCAACACTGCAGTCATAGGAGCCATCCCACCATGTTTCTGTGATGCCTATTATATCATACCCCTGTAGACGTGACCGCATCTCTAATTCCTCTTGTTTGTTCCCCGTGCTACGGGTGTTTGTATAGAGGCATCTGAGCCGAGTTCCAACTGAAGCCGGCTCATTGGCTGGAGCGGCTGGGATATCTCTACATTGCTCCAGGCATTTATTATAGGTTCTGGCAACTGACTGGGTGTGTTGGAATGGAATGATGCTCCCCTCCCCCAACACATCTAGTTTAAAGCCTTTTAATACCTGAGCTGGAGGAGATAACAGAAGTTAAGTGCACTGACTCTCTGTTAGACTCATCTGCCACACTGAGGGGAATAGTTCTCTCTGTGCTGGAACCTGACCAAAACTGCTAGTAGTGATAGGACAAAGGGGAATGGGTTAAAATTTAAATAGGGGAAGTTTAGGTTGGATCTAAGGAAGAAGTTCTTTACTGTTAGGGTGGTGAGGCACTGGAATGGGTTGCCCAGGGAGGTTGTGAATGCTCCATCCCTGGCAGTGTTCAAGGCCAGGTTGGACAGAGCCTTGGGTGACACGGTTTAGTGTGAGGTGTCTCTGCCCATGGCAGGGGGGTTGGAACTGGATGATCTTAAGGTCCTTTCCAACCTTAACTGTTCTACGATTCTACTGACAGCAATGTGCCAGCTCAGCCTATTTTTGCTGTCTAGGACAGGACTTTCTGCCCCACGCTGCCAGGAAAACCTGAGACTCGAGTATCTCACTCAATGAGTTGTTGTGGGCAGCTGGGGATCCAGCAATGCTGTATCAGAGCTGGGGTGATGGATTCAGGGCTCCTGGGGCATCACACTCAGATGTTTTCAGTCTTTCTCATGGAGCAAATGGAATGCACAGTCCCTTTTTCTGCCTCCCTAATGAAATGTGATGACAAGTTTGCAAGTTCTTCACCTCTTCTCCAGTTTTCAAAGAACGGGTTTGGGTTTTTAAAAGAAAAGGTCTGATTTAGCCTCATGATTAAGAGATTTCTGAAGGGCTTTTGTATGTGTTTCTCTGCCTGTGAAGATTCACCAAGAACCACAGTTAGATGTTGCCTCAACTATCAAATCTTTATTGTTTTAAAGCCCAGCCTAACAAAGTACATGCAAGCCACATGGCATTGCTCTTCCCTATTTCACTCCATCTTTCCTCCTTCCCACAGGGATGCTGCCATGCAATACAGTAACAGGGCTGAAGGCAACCACACCGCAGAGACCCACTTCATCCTCCTCGGCCTTACAAGCGAGCCCAAGATGCAGACTCCTCTCTTTGTAATCTTCGTCATGATTTATCTCATCACTCTCATGGGCAACCTTGGGCTGATGGCACTGATCAAGACAAGCCCCTGGCTGCACACCCCCATGTACTTCTTCCTCTGCAATCTCTCTGTTCTCGATCTTTGCTACTCCTCTGTCTTTGCTCCAAAGCTGCTTCTTGGTGGAAAACAAAACCATCTCTTACCCTGCCTGATTCCTGCAGCATTTCTTCTTCCTCATGTTTGTGACCACAGAGGTGCTCTTGCTGGCTGTGATGGCTTATGACCGCTATGTAGCCATCTACAACCCACTGCTCTACACGGTCTGTGTTCAGCTGGTGGCTGCGTCATACATGGGAGGGGGGGGAATTGGAACTCCCTAATCCAAACCTGTTGCTTGCTGCTGTTGCCTTTCTGCAGTCCAAACACCATCAACCATTACTTCTGTGACACTAACCCTTTCTGAAGCTCTCTTGCTCCAACAGCCACCTCAATGAGCTTTTGCTTGTAATTCTTCATGGGAGCATTTCCATGTCTGTGCTGGTCCTCATCATCACCTCCTATGTATACATCCTCTTGTCCATCCTGAGGATTAGGTCTGCTGAAGGAAGGCACAAAGCCTTCTCTACTTGTGCCTCCCACCTCCTGACCGTTACCTTGTTCTATGTCCCTGCTGGGCTCAGCCACATGCAATCAGCTTCCAAGTACTCCCTGGAGACAGAGAAAGTCACCGCTGTGTTTTACACCCTCCTTGTCCCTATGCTCAGCCCTCTGATCTACAGCTTGAGGAACAAAGATGTTAAAGATGCCCTTAAAAAAGCAACAGCAAATAACCTCATTGTGAGCTGCTCATTGACCAACCCGGTCCCAGCTGGTTGATAGAACTCCTCCTCTTTCCCTTTTTAACTCGTTTTGTGTCAGCTGTCTGGAGGAGGAAGGAACTGAATGTCTTTACAGGAGCAGGTACAGCACATTCTAACCATGCTTTAAACTCTGCAGAGACTCAGTGATGTTAAGCATCCCCTCAATATAGGTCTCTGATAAATATTCTCTTGTCATCTCTTGGGTTTTTCTTTTGGGGAAAATAGATGTGATATCATAGGAGGTGGCAAAAATAAGCCCATGAGGAATTTCCCTCTTCAGTTTAACTTTAGAAGTTGCACTGATTCAAGCAGTGATTCATCCAGAGGTAAGTTCAAAGGGGGATGAAGGGTTTTGAGGAGGTACATCCAAAATACATCACTTTACTTTGGGCTAATGCAAGGAAATGCATAAAATCCCATTTGCTTCCAGAAGGATGTGGCGTGCAAAGTAAGGAAACGGGAGGAGAAGCAGAGCCACTGAGCTGCCAGAGGATGAGCATAGTACGTGCTGTGATTGAGCATTGGGAAGATGCTAAATTGCTGTGTGACCAGAACATCCCAGCCTGGAGGCAGCAGAGCTGTGTCTGTCATCCTGCACCTTCCTTCCTACCACTGCAAACATCCAGCTCAGCCAAAGAGGTTTCACAGCACTGTGTGCGTTGGAAGGAGCTTAAAGGCCACCTATTTCTAACCTTCTTGCTGTGGGCTTTATCTCATATCTGGTTTAGGAGAAGTAGCAGCTGAGAGTAGGATTTTCCCCTATTGCCAAGGATTTTAGTGTGATTGAATGTAATGACTTTAGGGAGAAGTATGTTTTTTTTCCCCTATTTTCTTGTTGTGGGGCTGCTGTAAGTGATATTTCCTCCCACCCAACTCTTCCCCAACACAACCTGTTAACTGAGAAGGTACCACTGAGGAATGCTGCAGAACTTCATGCTCTGCAAAGCAGAAATAACCAACTGCAACCTGTTAGAGACCTTTAGCAATAAGCTCTTTATGTAGCAAATACAGACCTGGAGACAGACACAGACAAGGAGGGGGAGATGTTTATAACACTTAGTTTCTATTAGAGCTTGCCTTGTCCCTAGCTTGGACACCAGAGGGTCTTGCCTCTCATGAAGAGCTGTTTGTGCTGTTTGCATGATGCATGATGCAGAAGACCACGGTTTCCAAAGGTACTTATTTATACCACAAATTTATTCATTTTGTCATTATACAAGTACATGTTCTTCCAGCAATTGTACAGTTCATTAAACAGAAATGGTGTGTTTGGATTAAATGTTAAAAATCCTCCATCTACTGTTTCATTTAGAGCATCTTCCTCCTCAATAATGTGATGACATACAGAAGGGGATGTGACATGGTCAAATCCACAAAGCACAGACCTGGTACTGAGCATCCAGAAAGGAAAACATCTAAGGACCCAGGAAGATTTTAGTTGGGACACACTTCTGGCCACATGCTAACCTATGTGTGCTTCTTACAAGTCCTTAGCACTGCTCCAGCTCACTTACACGGGATAAATGTATTGGATGCTCATATCAGGTATCATATAATCCCAGACTGGTTTATGTTGGAAGGGACCTAAAAGCTCTCAACTTCCAACCCCTGCCATGGGCAGGGACCCCTTCCACTAGAGCAGTTTGCTCCAAGCCCCTGTGTCCATCCTGGCCTTGAAAACCGCCAGGGATGGGCTCTTGTGAGACTTGACCTGGAGCATTGTGTGCAGTTCTCGTGTCCTCAACATAAAAATGACATGGAACTGTTGGAACAAGTCCAGAGGAGGCCACGAGGATGTTCAGAGGCTGGAGGACCTCCTGTATGAAGACAGGCTGAGAAAGTTGTGGCTGTTAAACCTGGAGAAGAGAAGCTGCGTGGAGACCTCAGAGCAGACTTTCAGTATCTGAAGGGGGCCTATAGGGATGCTGGGGAGGGACTCTTCATTGGGGACTGTAGTGACAGGACAAGGGGTAACAGGTTAAAACTGAAACGGGGGAAGTTTAGATTGGATCTAAGGAAGAAGTTCTTCACTGTGAGGGTAGTGAGGCACTGGAATGGGTTGCCCAAGGAAGCTGTGAATGCTCCATCCCTGGCAGTGTTCAAGACCAGGTTGGACAAAGCCTTGGGTGATATGATTTAGCGTAAGGTGTCCCTGCCCATGGCAGGGGGTTGGAACTGGATGATCTTAAGGTCCATTCCAACCCTAACTATTTTATGATTCTAGGATTCTATAGACACCAAAACTGTATCAGAACTGCAGGGGATACCAGAGCTGTATTGAACCTTTGGTCCTTCCCTCAGGTCTTCAAGCTTGTTTGGGATGAACAGTTATGAACCAGGAAATGGAGACAGTGGTCACTGCCTTACCTCAAGGCTGAGCCTCCTTCTTGTGGGAACTACTTTCATTTAGCACAATTTAAACACAAAACACCATGGTGCTGTCTCAGTCCTGCTCTTAAATACCTGATACTTATTTGGACGAATTATTGAAGACTCAGTCCACGTTTAAAATCACCTGACCCTGTTTGAAGAAAACCATTTGTTCCCCAAACTCCTTCTGGCTGCATCAACAGCTCCAAGACCAGTTCTCCTGCAGAGACCTACCCAGGAAGACAGGCCCAGGACACTTTGCTTTGTATTTACCCATCTATCACATACCTCTTCCTTTCCGTGTTTCCCTGAGGAAGCCCTTTACATCCACAGGGATCATCTAATATTGCATTGAAGGGAGCTGAAAACAAACACAACAAAGCATCCTCTGTGTGGAAATATTGAATGATAACCTTGTCCCAGACATTTAGAAAACACAAAGGATGGGGCAGATAGAAGAGAAAACCAAGCTATGAAAATGTGGGGAAGCAAGAAAGAGAAGAATGTAGATGGCTTTAGATGTCTTCAATGTCAACCTGTTTTTCTGCTGGAAGGCACCAGACTGACAGTCCAGGAGATGCACTGGAGGAGGGAAGAAAAGGATTTCTGTCTGGTTTTGAATGTCTTTCTTCCCCATTGGGTACTGGGCTAAACCGAAGGCTTGTGAAGTGGGAAAATCAATATAACAGAGGGAGAAATAACCCTCAACCTAATTTAGAAAAGAAGAATAATATAATTCAAAGATTATTGAAAAGAACTACATGAATCCGGAAAGAGGCACTGAGAATACCTGGGTGTGCTTGTGCAGGGTGAATAATGCAGCTTGAAGTCCCAGAAGCGGACAACTGAGTATAACACTTGCTCCATCAGCTTCGTCAAGATAGCCAGGCAAGCAGCACCTTGGGTGTTCAGGGGAGAGGAAGACCCCTGATCCTCCCTCTCATCTGCACTCAGGCTCTTTACACCCCTACTTAAATTCTCAGCAGAGCAGAGGCTCAGATATGACGCGTCCCCATTTAGCACAAAGGCTTTGTTGACCAACAGACTGTCACAGCTTTATTTCACAGAATCCCAGCCTGGTTTGTGTTGGAAGGGAACTTAAAGCTCCTCCAGCTCCAACCTCTGCCACAGGCAGGGACACCTTTCACTGGAGCAGCTTGCTCCAAGCCCCTGTGTCCAACCTGGCCTTGAACACTGCCAGGGATGGGGCAGCCACAGCTTCTCTGGGCACCCTGTGCCAGCGCCTCAGCACCCTCCCAGGGAAGAGCTTCTGCCTAAGAGCTCATCGCAGTCTCCCCTCGGGCAGGTTCAAGCCATTCCCCTTGGCCTGTCCCTACAGGCCCTTGGCCAAAGCCCTCGTTCAGGTTTCTTGTAGTCCCATTCAGGCACTGGAAGCTGCTCTGTGGACTCTAAGCAGCTTCTCTTCTCCAGGCTGCACAGCCCCAGTGTTCTCAGCCTGGCCCCATATGGGAGGTGCTCCAGCTCCTGAGCATCCTTGTTGCATCTCTGGACTTGCTCTAGAAGCTCCATGTCCTCCTTGTGTTGGGGACACCACAGCTGTATCAAATCCTCTTGACCTTCCACCAGTTCATCATTGAGGAAATGCTTATAAATCAGGCAATGGAGACAGTGGTCAGTGCCTTACCTCAAGCCTGGGCCTCCTTTTTGTGGGCTCTACTTTCATTTAGCACAATTTAGACACAAAACACCATGGTGCTGTCTCAGGCCTGTTATTAAATACCTGATATTTATTTGGACGGATTACTGAAGGCTCAGGCCTCGCTTAAAACAACCTGAGGCTACTTGAAGAGAACCATTCGTTGTGCTGGTTCTCCATACACTGCACTTGCTGCAATAATGACCAGTAGTGAGCTATAATGACCAATAATGGCTAGTAATGCTCAATTCCATAATCACAGATTCCACATATTCCTTCCTTACCTCCACAGTACTGAAGAGCTCCAAATGTGCTTTCAAACCCTGCATAGATGTGGCAGCAGCTTTCGCTCCCACAGCCTCTTCAGAGCCCCCTTCACCTCCTTGTTCCTCAGGCTGTAGATGAGGGGGTTGAGGGTTGGGGTGAGGATGCAGTAACACACCGACACCAGCTTTGCCTGATCCCATGAGGATGCCTCATGAGGCTGGACATAGGTGAGGATCGCGGGTGCGTAGAAGATGATGATGGCAGCCAAGTGGGAGGTGCAAGTAGAGAAGACCTTCAGCCTCCTCGTGGCCAAAGGGATCTGCAAGACGGTGTGGAGGATGTAGGTGTAGGAAACCAGGATCATCAGGAGAGGGCCCATGGCATTAAACACAGCGTTGTATACCTGGAAGATCTAATTTGTGCTTGTGTCTGAGCAGGAGAGCTGCAGGAGGGTGGGCAGCTCACAGAAGAAGTGGTTGATGCTCCTGGCCTGACAGAAGGACAACCTCCCCGCCAGCGTGATGTGCACCAGGGAGGTGAGGAACCCGATGGCGTACACCAGCACCATCATGCCATAGCAACGCGCCCTGGTCATAGTAGTGGTGTAGAGCAGAGGCTTGCATACAGCCATGTATCGGTCGTAAGCCATTACCCCAAGCAGGAAGCCCTCACAGACAGCCAGAGCCACGAAAATATACATCTGAGCAAAGCAACCCCAAAAGGAGATGTGGCTTCTCCCCAGCAGGAAGGTCTCCAGAGCTTTTGGGGTGATAGCGGAGGAAAGGCAAAAATCCATGCAAGATAAGTGGGTCAGGAAGAAGTACATGGGGATGTGGAGGTGGGGGTCAGTGTTGATCAGCAGGATCATTGTCAGGTTCCCCAGCACCATTAAAACATACAGATATAAGAATACCATAAAGATGGTGGTTTGTAGCTCTGGGGCATCAGAGAAACCCAAGAGGATGAAGCTGGAGAGAACCGTGAGGTTTCCTGTATCCGTCATTTCAACAAGTTGATGGATTTGGATTGAAATGAAAGCAATCGGTGAAATGCATCCCTAAGTGAGAAATAATGTGGAAGTTTAGTTGGAATATAAACCATAAAGTAAATGCAATGAAAAATGGTGCATTTGTAATGGTGTATTTCTGTCTGTAGCTCAAGATCTGAAGTCAAAGAGGTGAAGGAGCTCATTACACAACAGGAAATTAGGAGAATAATTCTACAATGATTGATATTCACATTACTAATGAAACACTGAGAAACATCATGTCTATACAAATGTAATACAATAAAATCAAATAAATACATCTCAAAATGTGGAACACAGAAAAGATTTTGTATTTTCTTCACTGATTTCTGGGAATTTTCAGGATTTTTTTCACTCTTTTTTGTATTTTTCGGAATGGATCAATTCTCTTCTGTAGCTTCATTACTTGTGCTGCATTGTTTTCATCATAACACAAAGCCATGTACTTGAAATTTGCTTTAGGTTCTAAGTTTATCTGCTTTTGAAGAACTCCCACCCTGCATAAGGTTAAGGGAAAGCAGTGGTCTTGGCTCCAGCAGAGCCTTGCTGTGATTGCAGTGAGCTTCCTATGACCAATCCAAATATGCACCTAAGGGTGTAAAATATATCATATATAAAGCAAAATTTTAAGGCTTTAGCTTGGATATTCTCATCTCTGCCATGCAATTCCTCTGCAGATGAATTACTTGATGGAATATCAATCTATGAATGGCTACATCAGTGCTAAAATACCCCTAAATCTGTTGTAGATGGGGTGAGGAACATGGGTTTTTGAAGCAAAGCAACCCCATACTAACACACGTTTATTCACTCCTCAGGCTATCATAGAATGCTTTGGGTTGAAGGGACCTTAAAACTCATCCAATCCCAACCTCCTCCCAAGAAGCCCCACACTGCATAAGGTTAAAGGAATACAGTGGTGTTGGCTCTAATAGAGCTTTGCTGGGATTGCAGTGAGCTTCCTATGACCAACCCAAATATACACCTAAGGGTGTAAAATACAAAATATACCATATATAAACCAAACTTTTAAGGCTTTAGCTTGGATATTCTCATGCTAAAATATCACTAAATCAGTTGTAGATGGGGTCACGAAGGTTGGTGTTTTTGAAGCAAACCTATTAGGCATACTAGGGCACTTTTATTTACACTATGGTCTATCATAGAAGGGTTTGGGTTGAAGGGACCTTAAAGCTCACCCAGCTCCAAACCCTGACACGGGCAGGCACACCTTCCACTAGAGCAGCTTGCTCCAAGCCCCTGTGTCCAACCTGGCCTTGAACACTGCCAGGGATGGGGCAGCCACAGCTTCGCTGGGCACCCTGTGCCAGTGACTCAGCACCCTCACAGGGAAGAATTTCTTCCTTATCTCCAACCTGAATTTCCCTGTTTCAGTTTAAACCCATCACCCCTTGCCCTATCAATACAGTCCCTGAAGAAGAGTGAAATTCAACATGCCATCAAGCATGTGAGAGGCAGCATGACCAGGGTCAAACTGGACCCACCACCCATCAAACCCTTTTGTACCTGCTTGGTTAAAGAGGAAGGTGGTGGTGGATGCAGTGCCTGCAGCTCCTCCTGGAGACCATGCGATGAGTTGAAGGAGAAATGCCTGGGAGCAGGATGCTCCAGGCTGGCTGGTGGAGGGGTTTTATCTCACAGGAGGCATTACCTCAGAGGCTTGTCTTGTGCAAACTGTTCTCCCAAAGGACCCTCCTCCATCGGATAATTAGTTTGACTTGATCAGCAAAACAACCTCTCAAGTCCTCTCTCCCCAGACTCCTTCTGGCCGCATCAGCACCTCCAAGACCAGTTCTCCTGCAGAGACCTACCCAGGAAGACAGGCCCAGGACACTTTGCTTTGTATTTACCCATCTATCACACAACTCTTCCTTTCAGTGTTTCCCTGAGGAAGCCCTTTACATCCACAGGGTTCATCTAATATTGCATGGAAGGGAGCTGAAAACAAACACAACAAAGCAACCTCTGTGTGGATGGTTTGCGCTGGTCATGGGGAGTCCTTTCCATCAGATGCATTCATTTCCATACACTTCACTAGTGATAGTACACCAGTTTTGTCAAAAGCATTGGCTCAAAACGTGGCTGCTTTGAGGATATATCAGGATGAAGTCAGATTTCCCAGTCTTCATCTGAAGAATTCGGAGTGCCCGTGTGTCCCGAATATTTCTCCTAGATGAAGAGACATGATAAAACCCTTAGTAGAAATATTAAATGATAACCTTGTCCCAGACATTTAGAAAAGACAAAGGATGGAGCAGATAGAAGAGAAAACCGAGGTATGAAAATGTGGGGAAGCAAGAAAGAGAAGAATGTAGATGGCTTTAGATGTTTTCAATGTCAACCTGTTTTTCTGCTGGAAGGAACCAGACTGACAGTCCAGGAGATGCACTGGAGAAGGGTAGAAAATGATTTCTGAGTGGTTTTGAATGTCTTTCTTCCCCATTGGGTACTGGGCTAAAACCAAGGCTTGTGAAGTGGGAAAATCAGTATAGCAGAGGGAGAAATAACCCTCAATCAAATTCTGGAAAGAAGAAAAATATATAATTCAAAGATTATTGAAAAGAACTACATGAAGGCAAAAAGAGGCACTGAGAATACCTGGATGCGATTGTGCAGGGTGAATAATGCAGCTTGAAGTCCCAGATGCAGACAGCTGGGTATTGTACTTGCTCCATCGGGCTCATGAGGATACCCATGCCAGCAGCACCTTGGGTGTTCAGGGGAGAGGAAGACCCCAAATCCTTCCTCTTTACCAGCATTCTTGCTCTTTACACCCCTACTTAAATTCACAGCAGAGCAGAGGCTCAGATATCATGTTTGACCAATCTCTTCGCCTTTTATGAGGAAATAACACGGTGGATGGATGATGGCAGAGCGGTGGATGTGGTCTACCTTGACCTCAGCAAAGCATTTGACACAGTCTCCCACAGCATCCTCACGGCTAAAACGAGGAAGTGTGGACTGGATGATCAGGTCGTGAGGTGGACTGCGAACTGGCTGAAGGAGAGAAGCCAGAGAGTTGTAGTCTATGGGGCTGAGTCTAGTTGGAGGCCTGTAACTAGTGGAGTGCCTCAAGGGTCAGTACTGGGACCGGTATTATTTAATATATTCATCAATGATTTAGAAGAGGGAATTGAGTGTACTATCAGCAAGTTTGCTGATGACACTAAGCTGGGAGGAGTGGCTGACACGCCAGAAGGCTGTGCTGCCATCCAGCGAGACCTGGACAGGCTGGAGAGTTGGGCAGGGAGTAACTTGATGAAATATAACAAGGGAAAGTGTAGAGTCCTGCATCTGGGCAGGAACAACCCCAGGTTCCAGTATAGGTTGGGGAACGACCTGTTAGAGAGCAGTGTAGGGGAGAGGGACCTGGGGGTCCTAGTGGACAACAGGATGACCATGAGCCAACACTGTGCCCTTGTGGCTAAGAAGGCCAATGGCATCCTGGGGTGTATTAGAAGGGGGGTGGTTAGTAGGTCGAGAGAGGTCCTCCTTCCCCTCTACTCTGCCCTGGTGAGACCGCATCTGGAGTATTGTGTCCAGTTCTGGGCCCCTCAGTTCAAGAAGGACAGGGAGCTGCTGGAGAGAGTCCAGCGCAGGGCAACGAAGATGATTAGGGGAGTGGAGCATCTCCCTTATGAGGAAAGACTGAGGGAGCTGGGTCTCTATAGTTTGGAGAAGAGGAGACTGAGGGGTGACCTTATAAGTGTCTATAAATATATAAAGGGGGAGTGTCACGAGGACGGAGCCAGGCTCTACTCAGTGGCAAACAATGATAGGACAAGGGGTAATGGGTACAAACTGGAACACAAGAGGTTCCACTTAAACTTGAGAAGAAACTTCTTCTCAGTGGGGGTGACGGAACACTGGAACAGGCTGCCCAGGGAGGTTGTGGAGTCTCCTTCCCTGGAGACATTCAAAACCCGCCTGGACGCATTCCTGTGTAACATTATCTAGGTGTTCCTGCTCCGGCAGGGGGATTGGACTAGATGATCTTTTGAGGTCCCTTCCAATCTCTAACATACTGTGATACTGTGATACTGTGATATGACTTGTCCCCATTTAACACAAGGGCTTTGTTGACCAATAGACTGTTGCAGCTTTATTTCTTAGAATTGCAGCCTGGTTTGTGTTGGAAGGGACCTTAAAGCTCATCCAGCTCCAACCCCTGCCACAGGCAGGGACCCCTTCCACTAGATCAGCTTGCTCCAAGCCCCTGTGTCCAACCTGGCCTTGAACACTGCCAGGGATGGGGCAGCCACAGCTTTTCTGGGCACCCTGTGCCAGTACCTCAGCACCCTCACAGGGAAGAGCTTCCGCCTAAGAGCCCATGACAGTCATGGAGACCACCTCGTCATGCTTCGAGGACTGGCTGGAGCTGGGCTGGAGGTACATGAAGAGGGAGCTGCCATAGTGCAAAGCAGTGGAGATGAAGTGAGAGGCACAGGTGGAGAAAGCTTTTCATTGACCAACCACAGACCGCATCTGCATGACAGTGAAAAGGAGCAACAAGTAGGAGATGAGGATGAAGACCGTGGTGCTCAGTACCTTGAACCCCACCACGGCAACAACCATCACCTCAATGGCAGGGGTGTCAGAGCAGGAGAGGGCTAGCAGTGGTGGTCCATCACAGAAGAAGTGATTGATCGTCTTGGACCGACAGAACGGGAGACGAGATATGGAAACCGTGTGTATGGTAGAGCTGATCACGCCAGCTAAGTAGGCACCAGCCAACATCCCAATGCAAAGCCTTTGGGACATGACCGTGGAGTAGGAGAAGGGGATTACAAATGGCCATGTAGCGATCATAAGCCATAGCAGCCAGCATGTAGCACTCGGTGGTGGCACAGGTTGCAAAGCAGAAGAGCTGAGTGGCACATCCAATGAAGGAAATCACTTTCTGCTCCACTAGAATATTGAGCAAGGCTTGAGAGATGATGGTAGAGGAGTAGCAGATATCCAGGAGAGGCAACTGAAAATTCTGAATAGGCCCAAATCCCTCAATAATATTAAGAATGTCACGTTTTGTCTATCAATCAGCTACACCACTTTAAGTCAATGTAAAGGGTGTATATATACATATATACACACACATACATATATATATGTTAATATGAGGTAAATTCTTTTTGAGAGAGGAAAACATCAAGTTCCCAAGGCCAGTCTTGGCTGAACACCACAACCACCACCAACACACTTGGAAGCAAGTAGGTATTTTAAGGCAAGGAGGCAGGGCAACACCAGAATGAATAAACTGCAGGGTTCCTCATAGATCCTCTCAAGCCATTGACACATGGAAGTCCTTGAATTCCTGAGTAACTGCTGGGAAAAAGGAATTATTTCTCATCGTTTGGGTGCTGCCAATCTAGTGTGATGCATGAGGAATAAATAGCTGTTCTCTGTGACCCAGGAGGAGCTCTTTGAGAGCAAATGTGGCTTTCCTTAGGGTAGGATGGTGCAGAACCAGGATTTCTCGTCTCACTTTGCTTTAGACACGATGCCTAACTTGGAGACAAAAGATACATTCAGGCTTGATCAAAGATAAATTCTCCCTGGGAGAAATCAGCAGCTCCTAAAATCACAGCTAACAACAGGCGGAATAAATCTTCATTGATTTTTCCTGCCTAACATTAATCATCACTTGGCAGAGTTACACCAGAGAGCAAAGCAGGAGTGTGCGTGGCTGGTATCTGACAAGGAGAGCCATGCTTAAGAGTCATCATTATTCGATGGCCCTTTGCTGAAGGGGTGAGGTCCACCTCCAGAGCCAGACTCCTCAGTTCAGATGTCCTGTGAGCAACGCGTGTGGTCTCCTGGTGTTATTAATAGGGATTTAGAGCTGCTTTTCACTGCCCACATAGACATGCTGGAGGCAAGGCAGCTCCTGAGCCATCACCACGGAGCTGGAAAATGTGACCCAAGTAATGAAAATCAAACTGTTTGGGTCTGGGGCTCAATCCTCCCCCTGAGGCAGCATCCACCTGCCCAGACACACACATCTCCTGCCAGGGGACAATTGACCTGAAGCTCACAATTAACAAAGGCTCACCCTCACTTTTTCTTGCTTGACAAACCAAGTGCTTGGTCTGAAGTGATCCAAGGTGCAGATATGAAACCTGGGATGTGTCTAAGGCTGCAGCTTGTGCTATACATGACAACTTCCTCCCAGCAATCACATCTCCCTGCAGCTTGAGCATGCTCACTGGAATGGAGAAAAATTAAACTAAAAACCCATACCTTGCCGCCTTCGTTTAGATATTATCCATGCAGGTTGTGGGTCCACACTCTGCTGAAGAGTTAACTGAACATTTATCCCTGTATTCCTGGGGAAAGGACCTCCATTTGTGGCTTTCCTACTCCGATTTGGTAAGATCCTGCTTTTTGGCCAAGCTTTCAACAAGCTGCCCTAGGACTCACCAAGCAGACTGTTTCTAGTGTTATCCAAGATGTAACTCTTGACATTATTGATAGGAGAAAGTCCAGCTGCTGTTGAGACCCTACAGCCAAGCAAAACCTTGCATCACAACCTCCTGGCTAGGTAGCAGTTAGCTTGTTCTCGTAGAACCCTAGAATCCCAGAGTGGTTTCTGTTGGAAGAGACTTTTAACCTCCTCCAGTTCCAATCCCTGCCACGGGCAGGGACCCCTTTCACTAGAGCAGCTTGCTCCAAGCCCCTGTGTCCAACCTGGCCTTGAACACTGCCAGGGATGGGGCAGCCACAGCTTCTCTGTGCACCCTGTGCCAGCACCTCAGCACCCTCCCATGAAGGGCTTCTGCCTAAGAGTTCATCTCAATCTCCCCCTGGCAGTCCAAAGACATCATGGTGGATGTTATCCTCAAGATCTCAGTACAGGAACAAGGGGAAGGCGCCAGGTCTACAGAGCTATAACACAGTGTTTGGCTAGCTGCTCTTTCAAGAGCCCTACAGCACAAACTGTCTAATGAGTGAAGAAAAGGATCATTTAAAATATGAAGCAAAAAAGCCCCATGCTCACAGCACCAGCATCCCTCTGATTCCTCAAGGGGATGGTTTCTTGTGCCCTGAAATAAAGCAGAGGAGGTAAGGTTTGCTACAAGGCCTGTGGATGCCACAGGACAAAGCAGGGTTTTCATAACAGGGATTTCTTCCTCTTTGCTCTCAGATCCACTTGAAATGGGTTTTAATACTCCCAGCATAGCACAGAATATTTAAGAGAAAAAACATTTAAAAGGCAGAATGAATTTGATATCCTCAACAACAGAAGGACATGGATAAAGTGCAGAGGAGGCCATGAGGATGATCAGGGGCTGAAGCAGCTCCTGTATGGAGCCAGGCTGAGAACACTGGGGCTGTTCAGCCTGGAGAAAAGAAGCTGTGTGGAGACCTCAGAGCAGCTTCCAGTGTCTGAAGGGGGCTACAAGGATGCTGGAGAGGGACTCTTCATTAGGGACTGGAGTGACAAGACAAGGAGTGATGGGTTCAAACTGAAACAGGGGGAGTTCAGGTTGGATGTAAAGCAGAAGCTGTTCCCTGTGAGGGTGCTGAGGCACTGGCACAGAGTGCCCAGAGAAGCTGTGGCTGCCCCATGCCTGGCAATGTTCTAGGTCAGGTTGGACACAGGGTCTTGGATGACATGGTCTAGTATGCGGTGTCCCTGACCATGGCAGGGGGTTGGAACCAAGGTCCTTTCCAACCCAAACCACTCTATGATTCTACAATAATCTACATTTCATACAACCTGAAGCCTCAGCCAAGAACTGCATTAGGAAAAGTGGGGTTTAAAGCATCATTTCTAAATGCGAGGGGACTTTCTTTGAAGCTTTTAAACTATCTGACATTGCTTTAACAGGGTCAGGAAATAAACTGTCTACATAGGATCAGCCAACTGTAGAGGCAACATGATGGCCTTAGTTTATTTATCTATTATTTCTCAGTTTCTTGGGTAAGAACAAGCCACTTGGCTACCCAAAGCTTCCCAGCACATAAGAGAAAGTTTTTATCTTAAAGGAGTGGCTATTCCCAGCAGCTTCCACTAGATGGTGGTGTTGTATAAGAAATCCCGATCCATGGTTTTCTAGCCGCTTATTTCAAAACTTCTGCCTTTTGATTCCTACAGGGATTCCTGTGACCATTTTGCACCTCTTGGAGGTGACCGCAGAGAGCAATGGTACCAAGAAGGAACAAAAATCACATAGGAAAAGGAACGGATTTGGTTCAGAAGTAGATGAATACAGCTTTGAAGGGGAAATGGACATCTAAAGAGCAGGCATACGTGGATACTGTCATGTCCTGCTGGCAACAGTAAGAGTCAGCTTCAGGCTGGTAACTTTAGTAAAGAGTAAGAACAAAGAATAAGAGTAAAGAATAAGAATATATATAATATATATATAAAATAAAAAATATATATAATAAAAAATACAACGTAAGTGATAGAGAATAAAGTACAAATAAAGAATAAAGTATAAAAAAAGAATATTTATTTCTTAGTGCTGGCCAGGGTCACATCCCTGTTTAGGTTATTTTCCCCTGGATTAAAGAGTGTTTTTCCCACTGGAGATGCCACAGCTCAAGTGACCACAGGTGGAAAATCTCCATCCAGGACTCAGCCAAGCCTTCTCCTTCCTATCAGCCCATCAGCTCCAAATCCATTCCCAGTGGACCTTGTTAACACAGTTGGATCAGGGACATCTCTCACCTTTGAGTGATGAGCTGCTAAAGAAATAGGGAAGTTTTGGGTGTGTGGGGAAACCCTGTGGTGACTGTTTTCCCTGGTGGCATTGTGATTTTATAGCAACCAAGATATGGGGGAGCTGCAATTTGTGCCAGGAATGACTTCTTGCATAGGAAATAAAGACTTTTGGTTGGGTTTTTCCATTACCTTCAATTTTCCCGTTGTTTCTCTAATCCCCATTGCCTCAAACCAAAGTGCAACTCCCCTGCGTCAAATTCTACTGATAACATTCTTGCCTTTGTTTTTAACAAACCACTCTGGGTATAAATTAGAAAACTCCTTAGAGATTCTCTTAAAGGCTTTGAGAAAGGCAGAACTTGAGGAGGAAAACTGAAAGGGTGAAGTTCTACAGCTGCCGGAAGAGAGGTGGCAAAGCCCAATTTGACTGTGATTTAACTCAGCAGCCTGGTTCCAAACACAGACCTGTTGAAGAATTTGCATTTCACTCACTTGGCTCACGCACGATATCCCATTGCTCCATAACTGCATTAAAACATCAGTTCATCCATTTAGATCGTGGGTTTCCATCCTTCCTGGGAAAAGCCCATAGCAGCTGGGCCCGCCCCACCCTACGAATCACTGAGACCACAACTAAACTGAGGCAAGGAAAACTAGTATTGTGTGTGTTGGTGTTGACATTTAACACAAGAATATACTGTGCTATATATATATAGTTTAGAATGCGTTTAATATTGTGTTTTGATATATATACAGACATATATATGTGTTTATGTGTATAACTTGCCCATCATAGGAATAGAGACCTCCTAGATGTCCTTTCTGACCAATAACTACGTCCTGCTGGTCATAGTCACATCAGTGACTAGTCATGATCATGCTAGTCATGGCCGCATCAGGTTGCTCCTGGCCTCATTCAGGCAGCTTCTGAACATGTCCATGGGTGGAGGCTCCACAGCCTCTGGAACAAATCCTCATAGAATCATAGAATAGTTATGGTTGGAAAGAACCTTAAGATCATCAAGTTCCAAACCCCCTGCCATGGACAGGGACACCTCACACGAAATCATATCACCCAAGGCCTCGTCCAACCTGGCCTTGAATGCTGCCAGGAATGGAGCATTCACAACTTCCCTGGGCAACCCATTCCAGTGCCTCACCACCCTAACAGGAAAGAATTTCCTTCTTATATCCAATCTAAACTTTCCCTGTTTAAGTTTTAACCCATTACCCCTTGTCCTGTCACTACAGTCCCTAATGAAGAGTCCCTCTCCAGCATCCCTATAGACCCCCTTCAGATACTGGAAGCTGCTCTGAGGTCTCCCCGCAGCCTTCTCTTCTCCAGGTTTACAGCCCCAACTTCCTCAGCCTGTCTTCACGCGGGAGGTGCGAACTGCCACGCAAACTGCCTCGACCCGCTCTGTTCGCCGGGCTCCTGGTCACTCGCGCTTCCTGGGGCAGGTCATTAACCAGTCAGGGTTGGTGCCACTGCTTCAGGCTCCGCCCCGTGTGAATCAGCTGCTCGCGTAAGCTGAGCTGCCGGGTCCTGGGCAGGTCCTCTCGAGGTCTTGAGGCTCCCTCAGTGGCTCTTGTCGCTCTGAGTTGAGGCTCCTGGACCCTGATCTCCCCCCGCTCCGGTGTTCAAGGCGTCCTCTCTCGAGCTACTCACCTCAGCAATTCAATGATAACGAAGAATAATCCCTTTTACCCCGATTTAAGTGTCCAATGCTGTGATGACCATTAGAGGGGCCCTGCCTCCAGCCAGGTGGAGGTAGCGGACAATTGGATTTACTGGACTGTGTGGATCAGATGGCCTGGCACATCAGTCCCACACAAGTATAAGACTCTAGTAGATACCAGCGCACAGTGTACCCTGATGCCATCAAGTTGGCAAGGGGTGGAACCCATCTATATTTCTGGAGTAACAGGAGGATCCCAAGAGTTGACTGCTCTGGAGGCTGAAATCAGCCTGACTGGGAGGGAATGGCAAAAGCACCCTATTGTGACTGGTTCAGAGGCTCCATGCATCCTCGACATAGACTACCTCAAGAGAGGGTACTTCAAAGACCCAAAAGGGTAGCAATGGGTTTTTGGTATTGCTGCTTTGGAGACTGAGGAAATTGAGCAGCTGTCCACCTTGCCTGGTCTCTCAGAAGATCCCTCTGCTGTGGGGTTGCTGAAAGTCAAAGAAAACAAGTGCCAATTGCGACCACAACAGTGCACCGGCGGCAATATCGCACCAACCGAGACTCCCTGATTCCCATCCATCAGCTGATCCGTAGACTGGAGAGTCAGGGGGTGATCAGCAGGACCCGCTCACCCTTCAATAGCCCCATATGGCCAGTGCGAAAGTCTAATGGAGAATGGAGACTAACAGTAGACTATCGTGGCCTGAATGAAGTCACACCACCATTGAGTGCGGCCGTACCGGACATGCTAGAACTTCAGTATGAACTAGAGTCAAAGGCAGCCAAGTGGT